>NC_090933.1:1204776434-1205079464 GCF_040938575.1 Ambystoma mexicanum
CCAATTTGGACCATGGCGTGCTGGGTAGCCCTGTATTTTAAAATCTTAGTGCCCTCCTTTTTGGAAGAAAAGAGAGGCAATTGGAGAGATAGGCTGGACCTAATCCATATAGACCTTTGTGTGTAACACACAAGAGGTGGAAGGTCACTCTAATTGCTATAGGAAGCCTGTGGAGATCTCTCCTAGCATCAGAAACATGTTCACATTTCTTTAGCCCTTTTACTGTTCTGACAGTATTATTTTGGAAAACATGGAGACGCATACGTTCTCCTTTTCCTATGCCCTGCAGCAAACTGGCCCCATAATCCAACTTGGCAGCATTAACGGCCCTCGTAATTGTGGCACAGTTATCTTGTGACAGAAAAGGTCTCAGCTGCATGAGTAGTTTAAGATAGTAGGAGGTGGAAGATACCAGAAAGCTCACATGGGCCTTCATGTTCGGCACCTAATCAATCACCATTCCTAATGTCTTTACTTTCAGAAGTGGAGATATGGTACATCCTGCCATGACCATCTCATTGTAAGCTGGGGATAGTTTCTGCAGGCGAGAAGCTGTCCCTATCATCATTACTTCCGTCTTTGCATCATTTAGCGCAAGATTGTTCTCCAGCATCCAGGATTGAATCAAGGAGTAAACCCCATTGATGGACTGAGTGTCCCTGTTGTAATCCCCTGACAGGGGGATGAGACAGTGAGTATCATCTGCATAGTTGGTATACAGAACCCCATTAGCATCCAAAAGTTGAAACAGCGTAAGTGTGAATAGATTGAACAGGACCTCTGCGGCACCCCCACAGCGTACCTGAAAGTCATCTGCCTTCCCATTGTCAGAGAAGACTCTTGCTGTCCGTTCAGTCAAAAAGGATTCTAATTATTTGGCTGCTGCTGGTTAGAAGCTGGCAGAATGCACCCGTCTGTTGACCAGCAGGGCATGATCCACTAGATCAAATGCCGCTTAGAGATGGATCAACATAAGGAGGGCGGTTGATCCCTTGTCTACAATATCCAGCATGTTAGCCTTGAGATCAGTTAGAACAAGTTGGGTCCTATGGGCCCTGCGAAAGCCTGAATGTCTCTGCCCTAGAATCTGTAATTTCAACATGCACCTGCATATATGACACCCGATCCAAGATTTTTAGCAGGAAGGGTGAGTTTGAAATAGGTCTATAGTTGGTCAGGATCTCTGGATCCAGAGTCCGTTTTTTTAATAGTGGATAAATCCATGTTTGCTTAAGGCATGATGGCACAGTGCATTCCTTAAAGGAGATGTCAGCCTTGTGAGCAAAGGCTACAGTTGAGTGGCAAATAGTTTGACCACTATAGAGGGCCAGATATCACCTTTACAAGAAGTGGGCTTGAGGCGATTCAGCACACTGGTTAAATCACTCTTCGTGATTGGTGCAAAATCGAGGAGTGGGTGTTGTTCATATTGTAATTTGTGGGGGGAATTTGGCTGAGGTTTGATCGACTGTAAATTCTTTTGTATGCAAATAGCCACCTGGATTTTCTTGTCTTTATTATTAAGGGCGTCCTGAATGGCCATACACGATTTTTTGTCTTTGACTGTCCTTTTTTTTGTAATCCTTGCTGTCCAGCTAACCCCAACTTCTTTAAGGAAGACGGGTGTATTTGTTCTTAAGTCAGTCCAACCTTTTTATCCAGCTTCACCAACACAGGCCTTTCAGTAAGTGGTGTCTGAAATCCAAAATTCTCCAAAGCATTCCAATATTTCTGTCTGACTTTCCACCTAGACAAAAGCAAGGGGGAGCTGAAAAACAAATCAATACATCACCCTGGGTTTATATTAAACCAAAAGTGTGGGTGCAATTATATTTGCCATATGTATTTTTACCAATCTTGAAATCCTTCTGCTACCCTTTTAAGCCTTCAAGAAAATCAAAATCGCACAACATTACATAAGCGCCTTTGATATTGATCAGTGTAATTATTTACTGAAGTGAAATTTGCAGAACGTAAGAATGTGCTCTTTTTAACTCAATTTTGTGATTTATTTATGCTGAGAGAAGTTGATTGTGTTATGCCACGGATAAAGTTGTTTTTGATATGTTTGTGCTCATTTCTATAACTTTTAATTTAAATAAATAGCAATACATTTCCCGTACACCGGCCTGGTTCTTGGCTCATTGTTAGCTCAGGGGAGAGGGGTGCAAGGGGCATAATATGTGTCTGAGATAGGGCTAATGAAAATAATCTGTTAAACAGTTTGTTGTGCCACCACTTGAGTGGGGAGGTAAGGAACTCCCTGTGTTGAGGGTGGCTTCTCAATAAACGGTTACAGAGGGAAACTGGACATGCAGGAGCCTTTGCCCGAGTTCAGAGGATGACCAGTGCGCAGAGCAGTCAGGTGCATCAGCAAGGGAGAGGAAGAGATAAAGCAGAAGTGAAAAGGAAGGTCTTGAGTTGCTTACAGAACTGGAGGAGGTTCTGCTGAAGTTTAAGAGAGGCAGGGCGGCTCTTCCAGAGGGAGGTCCCAGATGAGGAGATAGATCTGTACCCAACTCTCTGTTTGAACCCTCAGAGAGTTGGAGGTTGATGAGCAGAGAGCTTGAGAAGGAAGATGTTTTGGAAGAGAATGTTAGCGGTAGAGCGGTCCCAGACTCCAGAAAGCCTTGTGGAGAATGCAGAGCATCTTGAAGTTGATCCTTGTAGCCACGGTAGCCAGTGAAGAGATTTCAGAGCTGAAGAGATATTTGGCGTAAGGCCAAGGCCAAGGACAAGTCTCGCAGTCCTGTTCTGGATAAGTTGTAAATGTCGAAGAATAGAGGCAGGAAGATTCAGAAAGTGGTTGTTGCAATAGTCGAGCCTAGAGAGGATTAGAGCTCTGGAGACAGTGGGCTTCTGGGGGAAAGTGAGAAAAGGAAGAATACCTCTGAGGAGGTGCAGTTGATAGTTTGACTTCTTAGAGACAACAGAGATGTGAGGAGAGAAGGAGAGGGTGTATTTGAAGATGACACCAAGCTTATTAGCCTCACAGGAAGGAGCAGGAAGAGGGCCCAGAGTGGGCGCCAGAGAGAGAGAGAGAGAGAGAGAGAGGGGAAATGAGGGAGCAGTGTCCCAATGAGGAGAATTTCAGTCTACCGGCATTAATGCAGAGATTATTGGTGGCACATCATTCCTGAATTGCGGCCAGATAGTCTGATATCAGAGAAGAAGCAGAGGTGGCTGAGGAGAGCCTGAAAGAGGGCTGAGTGTCATCCAAATAGAAATTGAAAATTGGAGCAGAAAGTAGCGATGCAGTGGGCAAGAGGTGCCAGGTAGTGGTTGAAGAGCCAGGGAGAGAGGTTGGACCCCTGGGAACACCACAAGTAGAGTGAGAGACTGTAGACAGGACAGACCACAGTTGGACTTGAGCGGGGTTGGTCGGTGAGAAAGGAGGCCAACCAGACCAGGGCCAGGGATCAGTAATACCATGATTGTCCCGGAGATGATTGAGCAGGGTGGCATGGTTGACCATGTCAAAAGAAGAGGATAGATCAAGGAGAATGAGGACAGAATGGATTTTAGAGTCAAGATTGGAGAGTTAGTCTTAATTGGTGTTCAGGAGAGCAGTTTCCGTGCTTCTGGCAGCTCTGAAGCCAGACTGATGGTCATGGAGGCAACCAACAGATTCAGTATGCAGGTTAAGCTGCACAATGGGCAGCTTTTCCAAGATTTTGCCCGGGAAAGGAGTGATGGAGATTGGGCGATAGTTAACCGTAGAGGAAGGATCGGCAGAGGGCTATTTTAGAAGGGGCTGCACAAGAGAGTGCTTAAGGGGGAGGAGAAAGTTCCAGTGGCAAAGGAGTGATTGCAGTAATCATCCAAGTCAGGAGCAAGGGTGTTGATGTGGTCCTTGATTGTTCTGGATTAGCAGGGGAGAACCTGCTTTGATGAGACTTTCATAGATCGGACTTGTCTAGAAACATTGTCAGGGGTGAACAGGGAAAAAAAGGAGAAACAAAGAGGAGAGACAGCCTCAGACAGGCCATGAGTGGTAGAGGAGGAGGAAGAAGAGGTAGAGGAGGAGAGAATGGGCAGGTTGTCCTGAATTTTAGTAGTGGAATGACAGGCAAAGGCCGTGCAGAGGGCATGTGATGGAACAGGAGAGGTAGAGACTGCAGCAGGATTGTCCAGCTCCTTGCAGATTTTGAAAGGTTTGACCGAGTTGTTAAATGTCACAGAGATGCAGGCTTGGATGAGGGCTCTCTTGTTAGAGAGGACAGAAAGTCTGTACTGCCTTTAGAGCAGACGGCAGGCCGGTTTGTCAGTGGGTGCACTGAGGCCCTCCACTTCCTCTCTGCCACCCTACACTTGCGTTTAAGGTCAGCAAGGTATGAATCGTACCAAGAGTTGCACTTGGATTTGGACTTCAAGCCACTTCTCATGACAGGGGCAAGGATATCCAGAGTGTTAGAGATAGAGAGATGATGGTTAGAGAGGGCTGTGTCAGCGTGTGAGTCAACCAAAGGTGCAGGAGGAGAGAAAGTAGCAGCAAAAGCCTCAACTGATGCACGCTTCATGGGTCAGAAGACCAAGAAGTTAGGTGGCAGTGCTGAAGTCGGCTTGAACTGCAGGGAAGAGAGAGAGAGGAGGGAAGAAAGGAGAAAGTGATCACTCCAAGAGAGAGGAGTGGTGAGAGGGTTAGAGAAGGGGTCATCTGAGGAGATCAGAACATCCATAGTGTGCCCTGCAGAGTGAGTCAGGGCAGCGGGAAGAAAAGAAAGAGAGAGAGAGACTCGCAGATGTTGCGAAAGAGTCCTGGCGAAGGGCTGGTAGAGAAGAGAGCCTGAGGCCAGGCATTCAAAGGAGAAGTAGTGCTGCATTGGAATGATAGAAGCAGGGATCCACTGTGGGAAAATCAAGGCTACACCCCCACCAGGACGGTTGGTTCTGGGTTCGGAGAGGATCTTGTAGCCATCGGGAAGGAGAGTGTCAACACTCATGACAGAGCTGGCCATGGACCAAGTCGCAGTGAGAATGAGAATATCCAAATCAAGCTCTTCCAGGAGATGGCAGATGTCTGAGGAGTTGCTGACCGCTGAACGAGAGTTGAGATTAGTGATGTGGAGCAGGTTGCCACATTCCAGGGAGCGGTACAGGTCAGAGGTACAACCTGCAAAAGTGTTGGAGGTGCCTGAGGATGGGCAGAGGAGGAAGGAAGAGAAGGTGGGTAGTCAGAGAGGAAGAAGAGAGTGCCAGAGGGGTGGCAGAGGACAGAGGAAACAGGGTCACCAGAGAAGCATGAGGGGGTGCTGACAAGGTGGCAGAGGAAGGAGGTAGCAGAGGAGCCAGAGAGGGGTTAGAAGGGATAGCAGGAGAGGAAAGGAAATGTTCTTATGAATCATGAATCAGCGGGCACACGTTTCCCAAAAGGACTAGCTGCATATCTAGGTGCTGCATACCAAAAGGGCCTTTAATGCTGTTGCCAAGTGAAGGGGGCTGAGTGAGTACCGACATAGGGAGCTCAGCATGGCGGAAGAAGATTTGAACATCTTGTTTCTGTCTATCACTCCCTTCCCTTCCTGCCCCCTCCACTTGCTTTAGCAGAAATCACTTTGGGCAGGATGTCAGATGGCGAAGATTAATTGTCGCAAGTTTCGCGATTGGACCCTTTAAAGCAGGCTTTACTCAGCCCAATAATCTGTGTGCTTTTGCCTATAAACAAGGGTGTATCCCACTCCTTCTTTGATTTTCTCATGAGCAACCACCTGAGGAAGAACTATTGGACCTTTGTTGGAAGATTTTGCAAAGCTCTCCACCAAAGGTGAAGACTAAGTGTCCAAGGCAGAGGCAAGCTCTGCTCCCTAACCATCCCCAGAGCATATTGTGATGACCTGCTGCTGGAGAAACACCTGCCTCTGCCAGCTACACAGGTACCCAGGACCTCATTACGATGAAGGACTCCTACATACGTGTGCTAGCCTCCCCAATGTTTGAAGCCTGAGAATAACGACTAATATTATCCTTGAGTCCCTGGATTGGGACTCACAGCATTCCAAGATCCAAGACCACCAGAATTCCTGTTTTCACTGCCTCAATCTGATTGAACTGCCTTTGAATTCGACTAGCACATTCAAAACACTTGACCCGCCAGTGCTGGCTTTCACACTTATCTGAGCCATTTGAACCACCTTGACATTGCATTCTGACTTTGCAGAGCCCATCACCTGCTTAGCTTGAATCAGCGGCTCATCATCGGACCTCAACTCAAACTGCTGGCGTACACTCACCAACACTGACCAGCAGTTACCGAACACCTCGAACCAGCTTGATATTGAACCACCACTTCATTGAAACCGCACAACAGAACATCAGGATCTCCACTTTGAACCATTACTGTACCTTGGCTAGATCTGCTGGAGCATCACTCACTGACTGTGAGGAATGGCCATCTGGAAAGAGCGTTGCATCCCTGACTTTTTTGATTTTCTTCACTAATGAAATGATGCGTGTAATTCCATGGCAGAAATGGAGACCTGTTAACCAGAAACTCCATGTGAAAAGCTTAGTGTACACCTTTAACTACCTGGATTATTACACTGATTTGCAGTGCTTGCTTTCTAGTGGCACAGAGCAAGTTCAGGGATCACAGATGCCTTTGTGACAGCCACAGTGACAGCCACGTCTCTGCTGTGAAGTGGCTGCGCCCCTGTTAGAAAATCTAATAATTATGAGAGTTACTATCCAGTGGGCAGTTTTAAACTCTAAATATAAGCCATACTTGAGTTAGGGTATGATGTCTATCATCTCTCATATTTATTGCAGTCAAATCAATATGATATCAGACATGTGTCAGCACTGAGGGCTCAGCTCAGCTGTGGATCGATTATATGTATTCTCCCAGCCATGGTATCTCTGCTGCTCCCAGCAAGACTGCAGCCCAGGGGGATGCCTCTTTTTCATCCTTTATGACGACAGCTAAAATGTGTGATGAAAGGTAACACCCTGCCAAGTGAGAAGGCTACTCAACAGGAAGATGTCCTGAGAACTAAATGAAAATGTACACCCTTTACAAAAGGACTAGCCTCATTAAGGGCCTCTGATGCTATTGCTCCATAACCATAGCAGGGGCAAATTGGGGGTCCTACTACTGGAGTAACACCTATCTCTCATCCAGCTACATTGGTACCCAGGACCTCATTACACTGATTGACCCCTGCATGTGTGTGCCAGCCTCCCCCTGGGGGGGTGCCTGGGTACGAGGACTAAACATTTCCTTGAATCCCTACATTGGGACTCACAGCAGCCTGACAGCCAAGACAGCCATGATCCCTGTTTTTCATGGCCTCTAAGTGATCTAACCGCCTTCAAAACATGTTTGCAGCATTCAAACCAGGGTACCCACGGGTGCGGCCTTTGGCACTAAACCGAACCCTTCAAACCAGCCTGCTTGCAACTTCAAACCAGCTCAATGCATCATCGTGAACACACAGAGCCCCTCACCTACTTGGCTCAAAACAACTGCTCATCACCGGACCATTGACTCAAACCGCTGGCGCGTCACTCACCGATCCTAACCAGTGCTTACCACGCATCTCCAAAAGGCTCATCTCTGAACTGATCCTTGTAGGCACTCCAGCCTACATTGCTCGAATACTGCCTTGTTATTGCTCTGAGCCACTGCATTCGAACCGACTTGACGCTAGCTCAACGCATGCCCCAGCACAACTCGCCAAACCCAAAGTTGGTTCTATTCATTCTCACTGGAGCTTGAAGCCTGGTTCAATGCTGTCGGACTGCCTTAGAAGATAAGGGGATCAATAGGTGCACACCAATTTAAAGGATACATTTCGACTGTATAGATAAACAACTTAAGTATTCTGGGTGCTGGGGAGGAATACAGGCCCTGACATGGGGCTTGTGACAAACATGAAACAGAAAAAAGTGTCTAAATCTAAAGACACTCCCGTCCCCTGCACACCTTTAAAACTGATACACAGTCAGTCAAATATAGTTAGAATTTTTACTACAAAAGAGGTAAGTGAATATAGGCAAAACAAACAAATTTCACAATATGTTGACCAGAACACTTCTGGTTGGTATTAGAATTAATAAACATACAGATGTTCAAATAAGGCCATCATAAGAGAGAATAATATTGAAAACAACAAATACATCTCATATCATAAAACAAAAAGTAACCAAGAGTAACATTCTTGCGACGATCTGAAGAGCTCTACGTGTTTCGGGGAATCACCCCTTCTTCACGAGCAAACTAGTCTGAAATGGTATATATTAAAAGACATTATCAGTGTCAAAATGATATTTACACTCCACACAAAATTTGAGAAATCCACAACGTAAATGCATGAAATCTAATTATTAAGATAAGTAATGCACTTAGTATAACAGTCCACATATATGTGTTCACAATAGTTCAGTTACAATCAAAGAGAATATGTGTTAATATAACCATCCACCCTCTCATAGGTGTGACTCCAATAAAGAAAATGGTGAAACCTCAAAAAGGCCCTAAAATCTGAAAATATATAAAAAGAGAATATTACCTGTTGACTAAACTTAGCAAAGAACTAAAAAATGGTAAATTCACAGCAACGATAATTCTGAAGATCTGATAGTGATGAAGATCCAATTGCAGCTAGGATACATATTGGCTAATTCCAAATAAGTAATGAATACCCTTAAAAAAAGGGGAAAATGGAGATATATAGCTCGAACCCTGTAAAGAAAAAATGGGGATATATAAATGAATAATCATATATAGTAAACCTATGAATAAAGAAAAAAGACACCTAAATTAAATTGCCTACAACGCTTACCGATGATTGGAACCTCAGTCGCTCAGACTATTGAGGAACAGATGTAGGGTCCAACAGAGACCAGCCAATATATGGTAAACCAATTCCCAAGCAGGTCCACTAGAACTCAAATAGTGTCCAAAGGATGTCAAAAAGCCAAATAAGTCTGGACAAGTAAGGCACTGTATCTAAACAGAAACAGGGAAAGAAAGGGTCCTAAAATAAATCTATTCATATGGTATAGAAACTATAATGAAGGTCAAAACAGTGTATCAAAACACTCAAGGTATACATAACCCAAAGTCAGAACAAACCACTGTATGTGGCTATAGTCCATCAATTCATATAACATCAAAACTTAAAATAAAGTCATGTAGGGAGGCAATATATATGTGAAACAGATTAAATTCAAAGAGGAGCCATTACATATGACTAAAGACAGATGACCGAAAGAAAGTAAAAAAGGAAAGAAAAAGGAGGGAACAAGTCAAAAGAATCTATTCATCAAGTATAGCCGCTTAAGATACAAATTAAACAGAATTAAAACCTACTCTAAGCAAGACCCACACCAAGAAAAGACAAAGAAAATAAACGAAAAGTTATTTACCAAAGTAAAAATGCACAGAAAGGAAGCTTCTAGCTATTCAACTCACCGAGATATAAGGTAAGACCTCTCACAGACGTATCAGCTCAAACTGGCTAAGCGTACTGCAGCAGCAGTTACACTATATATACCCAAATAGTGATCATGTGATAAGAGCACGTGATCCAAAACGTTACAACGTAACGTGTTAAAGAAGAAACGATTACCATTGCACTGTAGTCGGCACCGTTTATAATGCTTAAGCCATCAAAAAGAAAAAAACGTGATATAACACGTACAAAATCCAACAAGTTGAAAAAAAGGGGGGGTTTCCATCCCCACATACAAATCAATTAAATCAAACGTAATGGAAATGAAACACAGACCCGTATAATTTTGGGGCAAAGCTAAAGATGCATGCACCGAAAATTCAATACGGGCGCCGTGTACGCAAACAAAAATAGAAACAGAAATCACTATTAGTCAAACCAAAAACTGAAGTAAAAAGGAACCAAGCATGCAATTAGGCATTCCAAAGAAAACCTGTGCACCACTTGCTCTGGAGCTGAATACATAAAGAGGAGACAAAGATTCAAAAATGGAACTAGACCATGTACACAAAGACGTGCAAATAATTGGATCAACAGACAGTGCCGGAATATAATTAGACATAAATGGTAAACCAGTGATAGTAAACATTCATATTTGGTACAAAATGATGTACCAACAGAATAAATGAAAATAAAAAGCCTATCTAAAGAAATTTCCGCCCTAAGGTGGAATAACCAACACAAAAAATAAATAAAGAGAGACAAATTAATAAACTAAAATTTAATAAACTACCTACGTATTACCCATAGATAGACAAGATGTCAAGTAAATCTATGCTAGAAAAAATTTAAATAAAAAACCCAGTGGAATAAACAGAATAAATACGACAATGATAACTAAATAAAGGTGTCCAACGAATGCAGAGTAAATGGCTTGTCAATAGAAATATAGTCAAATAATATACAAAGTACCCAAATATATTCAGACTCAAACAAAGCAATTGAGGGAAAATTCCTCATTGAGACCTTTTGATGAAATAGTCTTGAGGGTATCTATCCAAAACATCTCCCTTTGGGCAAGAGTCCTCATGTAGTCTCCTCCCCTAGTTGGACGTCTGACAACCTCCAAAATAGTAAACTTGATCTGGGCTATAGTATGACGTGCCGCTGCAAAATGCCTCACGACTGGAGACTTCATATTATTGCAACGGATGTTTGATTTATGTTCTGTCCACCGCTCTCTGGCAGACCTTGCAGTCTGTCCGATGTACAGTAGACCACAAGGGCACTTAATACTGTAAATGACCCCAATTGATCGACACGTTGCAAAGTTTTTTAGTTTGATTTTCTTCCCCGTGTGGGGGTACGTAATGTAATCACCCTTGACCACATTATTGCAGTGACTGCAAGACAGACATGGAAACGTACCTTTTTTCCTAGTGGCCAACGTTAATTGTGTTTCCTTGGGTACTCGTTCTGCCTTCACTAACTTGTCTCGAATTTTAGTACCTCTTCTATACACCATCATTGGTGGATCGGGAAACAACTCAAGTAAAGTGGGGTCATAATGTAGGATCGACCAATGTTTTTGAATAATTAGTTTGATGTGAAACGATTGTCTGGAGAATTTTGAAATGTGAAGAATGGATGCACTCTCTTTTTTAGATTTAGGAGTCAGTAATTGTTCTCTCGTAATGGGGAGAGACCTCACATGTGCTTCTTCAACTGTTTCTATTGGATACCCTCTCGAGGTGAAACTCTTCGACAAAATATTGACCTCATCTTGTAGGACATCACTGTCTGTAATAATCCTTTTCAAATGTAACATTTGGCTGTAAGGTAAGCTAGACAACATTGACTTGGGATGGAAACTCGCGTAATGTAGTAAACTGTTCACATCCGTAGCCTTGTGGTATAAAGATGTTCTAATTTGATTCTCAACAATCTCTAACTGCACATCAAGGAAGTGAAATGTAGGTTCTCCCATTTCCAAGGTAAACTTGATACGTGTATGGACAGAGTTGAGATAACTAAGAAATTCTTCCAATTCTTTTTTGGAGCCACACCACACACCAAAAATATCATCAATGTACCGTTTCCACATAATAATCTTTGATGACCATTCCATATTGTCCAACACAAACCACTTCTCAAACCAATACATGTATATATTGGCATAGGCCGGGGCCATTGCCGACCCCATCGCTGTGCCGGATATTTGTGAATAGTACTCTCGTTGGTATCGAAAGAAACTGTTGTGTAAAATAATAGTAATAAATTGAATGATTAACTGTGGATCACATTTCACGGTGTTAGTTTGCAATAGTAACCATTCTACAGCCTCCATACCCTCCTGGTGGAGGATAGAGGTATACAGGCTACACACATCCATTGAAAACAGAATACATTCCGATGACAAACAGGTACATTCTTTCACATTCAAGAGAAAATCTGTAGTGTCTCTCAAATAAGTCGGGATTGCTTGAACCAATGGTTGTAAAATCCTATCTACATATTTAGATAAAGGATCCAAAATACTTTCCGTGCCCGCAACAATAGGTCTCAATGGAGGATGGTCTTTGTTTTTGTGAATTTTTGGAAGTCCATATAGGACCAGCATTATTGGATATTTCTTCAACAGAAAAGATCTAGTTTTGATATTGATCCAATCATTGTCAAAAGCCTCACTGACACAACTTTCAATAATCCCCCTGATTTGATGTGTTGGGTCTCCATTTAACCTTATATATGTAGAAGTATCCGCCAACATAGATGTACATTGAGCGTGATAGAAGGTAGAATCCATTACTACCAAAGCCCCACCCTTATCTGCAGGTTTTATTGTAAGGTCTAGATCTCTTGCCAGGGATTCTAACTCTTTCAATTGACAATCTTTCAAATTAACAGGGGTCCTGATATGAAAATTAATCTTCTTCAAATCGTCCTCAACCGTCAATTTAAACATATTTAGAACAGGACTGTCAATTGGTGGATCAAAGGTACTTTTTGGTTTCATCTCTAGTTGATCATCGATATCTACCCATTCTGACTCATCAGTTTGTGAGGAATAAAATAATATCAATTTAATTTTACGGAGTAATAGGTGAAGATTCACTTTTTCATCAAATAGAGATGAGTTAGAGTTTGGAACAAATGAAAGTCCCTTATTCAAGACATCCAATTGACTAGCCGTTAAAATTTTACTAGAGATGTTTACAACAATCGATTCCATTACTTGTTTTTCTTTTTTGATCTTGTGCCCACGTCGAGTCTTTTTTTCTAAAAAAGGAAGAGTTGTAGAGATACCTGAAGTGTTTGGTGCTGACCCACCTGTTTCCAAATTTTGAGAAGGTACAGATAATTGATGTGTTGATACTGATTTACCTGGTATAGGATTGCCTATACTACCTTCACTAGTGTTTTCTGAGTCAGAAGAGGTTGGTCGAGGCTTTGGGAATCTACTCCTATTTTTTTTTAGCGTAAAACTCCTGCCACGAGTGTCATTATGGTAATCAAAGGTGTCACGTCTAAATTTACGTAACTTCCATTGTTCAATATCTTGTTTATAAGATGAGAGTTTCTGATTAATGTTGTTTAAAATTGCTTGGAGGTCTAGTGAAGTTTTAAGTTTACTCAGTTGGGCCGTTAGGTCAACAATTTCTTTATCTATAGCATGTAATGACTTAGCTAATTCTTGAATTGTTAAAAGAATAAGATCCAATGAACATTTATTAAGAATCTGATCCCACTTGGCAATGACGTCTTTGTTTTCCCTACATAGAGTGGGTCACAAATAAACTCTGAGGCCTTTCGGAATCCGTTGGGACTTGTAGTACTTAACTAAAGCAGAAGCGTGCAACTTTTGAGAAATTTCCCGTCTAATAATTCTCTCAAGTTTAGAGATAATACGGTCTGGATTCTCCTGTGTATCGATAAGTTTCTCAGTCTGGCCTATCAAAGCTAAAATGTGTTTAGCTCCCTCATTAGTAAATGCCAAAGTAGTGGTGTGTTTGTCTGTAATTTCGTTAATTTTTGAAAATGACATACTATAAAGGGATTTGGGTGCTACCTATAACATAGTGTCACACACAAAGGAGAGAATAGCATAGAGGATAAGGAAATCAATAGGTGCACACCAATTTAAAGGATACATTTCGACTGTATAGATAAACAACTTAAGTATTCTGGGTGCTGGGGAGGAATACAGGCCCTGTGACAAACATGAAACAGAAAAAAGTGTCTAAATCTAAAGACACTCCCGTCCCCTGCACACCTTTAAAACTGATACACAGTCAGTCAAATATAGTTAGAATTTTTACTACAAAAGAGGTAAGTGAATATAGGCAAAACAAACAAATTTCACAATATGTTGACCAGAACACTTCTGGTTGGTATTAGAATTAATAAACATACAGATGTTCAAATAAGGCCATCATAAGAGAGAATAATATTGAAAACAACAAATACATCTCATATCATAAAACAAAAAGTAACCAAGAGTAACATTCTTGCGACGATCTGAAGAGCTCTACGTGTTTCGGGGAATCACCCCTTCTTCACGAGCAAACTAGTCTGAAATGGTATATATTAAAAGACATTATCAGTGTCAAAATGATATTTACACTCCACACAAAATTTGAGAAATCCACAACGTAAATGCATGAAATCTAATTATTAAGATAAGTAATGCACTTAGTATAACAGTCCACATATATGTGTTCACAATAGTTCAGTTACAATCAAAGAGAATATGTGTTAATATAACCATCCACCCTCTCATAGGTGTGACTCCAATAAAGAAAATGGTGAAACCTCAAAAAGGCCCTAAAATCTGAAAATATATAAAAAGAGAATATTACCTGTTGACTAAACTTAGCAAAGAACTAAAAAATGGTAAATTCACAGCAACGATAATTCTGAAGATCTGATAGTGATGAAGATCCAATTGCAGCTAGGATACATATTGGCTAATTCCAAATAAGTAATGAATACCCTTAAAAAAAGGGGAAAATGGAGATATATAGCTCGAACCCTGTAAAGAAAAAATGGGGATATATAAATGAATAATCATATATAGTAAACCTACGAATAAAGAAAAAAGACACCTAAATTAAATTGCCTACAACGCTTACCGATGATTGGAACCTCAGTCGCTCAGACTATTGAGGAACAGATGTAGGGTCCAACAGAGACCAGCCAATATATGGTAAACCAATTCCCAAGCAGGTCCACTAGAACTCAAATAGTGTCCAAAGGATGTCAAAAAACCAAATAAGTCTGGACAAGTAAGGCACTGTATCTAAACAGAAACAGGGAAAGAAAGGGTCCTAAAATAAATCTATTCATATGGTATAGAAACTATAATGAAGGTCAAAACAGTGTATCAAAACACTCAAGGTATACATAACCCAAAGTCAGAACAAACCACTGTATGTGGCTATAGTCCATCAATTCATATAACATCAAAACTTAAAATAAAGTCATGTAGGGAGGCAATATATATGTGAAACAGATTAAATTCAAAGAGGAGCCATTACATATGACTAAAGACAGATGACCGAAAGAAAGTAAAAAAGGAAAGAAAAAGGAGGGAACAAGTCAAAAGAATCTATTCATCAAGTATAGCCGCTTAAGATACAAATTAAACAGAATTAAAACCTACTCTAAGCAAGACCCACACCAAGAAAAGACAAAGAAAATAAACGAAAAGTTATTTACCAAAGTAAAAATGCACAGAAAGGAAGCTTCTAGCTATTCAACTCACCGAGATATAAGGTAAGACCTCTCACAGACGTATCAGCTCAAACTGGCTAAGCGTACTGCAGCAGCAGTTACACTATATATACCCAAATAGTGATCATGTGATAAGAGCACGTGATCCAAAACGTTACAACGTAACGTGTTAAAGAAGAAGCGATTACCATTGCACTGTAGTCGGCACCGTTTATAATGCTTAAGCCATCAAAAAGAAAAAAACGTGATATAACACGTACAAAATCCAACAAGTTGAAAAAAAGGGGGGGTTTCCATCCCCACATACAAATCAATTAAATCAAACGTAATGGAAATGAAACACAGACCCGTATAATTTTGGGGCAAAGCTAAAGATGCATGCACCGAAAATTCAATACGGGCGCCGTGTACGCAAACAAAAATAGAAACAGAAATCACTATTAGTCAAACCAAAAACTGAAGTAAAAAGGAACCAAGCATGCAATTAGGCATTCCAAAGAAAACCTGTGCACCACTTGCTCTGGAGCTGAATACATAAAGAGGAGACAAAGATTCAAAAATGGAACTAGACCATGTACACAAAGACGTGCAAATAATTGGATCAACAGACAGTGCCGGAATATAATTAGACATAAATGGTAAACCAGTGATAGTAAACATTCATATTTGGTACAAAATGATGTACCAACAGAATAAATGAAAATAAAAAGCCTATCTAAAGAAATTTCCGCCCTAAGGTGGAATAACCAACACAAAAAATAAATAAAGAGAGACAAATTAATAAACTAAAATTTAATAAACTACCTACGTATTACCCATAGATAGACAAGATGTCAAGTAAATCTATGCTAGAAAAAATTTAAATAAAAAACCCAGTGGAATAAACAGAATAAATACGACAATGATAACTAAATAAAGGTGTCCAACGAATGCAGAGTAAATGGCTAGTCAATAGAAATATAGTCAAATAATATACAAAGTACCCAAATATATTCAGACTCAAACAAAGCAATTGAGGGAAAATTCCTCATTGAGACCTTTTGATGAAATAGTCTTGAGGGTATCTATCCAAAACATCTCCCTTTGGGCAAGAGTCCTCATGTAGTCTCCTCCCCTAGTTGGACGTCTGACAACCTCCAAAATAGTAAACTTGATCTGGGCTATAGTATGACGTGCCGCTGCAAAATGCCTCACGACTGGAGACTTCATATTATTGCAACGGATGTTTGATTTATGTTCTGTCCACCGCTCTCTGGCAGACCTTGCAGTCTGTCCGATGTACAGTAGACCACAAGGGCACTTAATACTGTAAATGACCCCAATTGATCGACACGTTGCAAGGTTTTTTAGTTTGATTTTCTTCCCCGTGTGGGGGTACGTAATGTAATCACCCTTGACCACATTATTGCAGTGACTGCAAGACAGACATGGAAACGTACCTTTTTTCCTAGTGGCCAACGTTAATTGTGTTTCCTTGGGTACTCGTTCTGCCTTCACTAACTTGTCTCGAATTTTAGTACCTCTTCTATACACCATCATTGGTGGATCGGGAAACAACTCAAGTAAAGTGGGGTCATAATGTAGGATCGACCAATGTTTTTGAATAATTAGTTTGATGTGAAACGATTGTCTGGAGAATTTTGAAATGTGAAGAATGGATGCACTCTCTTTTTTAGATTTAGGAGTCAGTAATTGTTCTCTCGTAATGGGGAGAGACCTCACATGTGCTTCTTCAACTGTTTCTATTGGATACCCTCTCGAGGTGAAACTCTTCGACAAAATATTGACCTCATCTTGTAGGACATCACTGTCTGTAATAATCCTTTTCAAATGTAACATTTGGCTGTAAGGTAAGCTAGACAACATTGACTTGGGATGGAAACTCGCGTAATGTAGTAAACTGTTCACATCCGTAGCCTTGTGGTATAAAGATGTTCTAATTTGATTCTCAACAATCTCTAACTGCACATCAAGGAAGTGAAATGTAGGTTCTCCCATTTCCAAGGTAAACTTGATACGTGTATGGACAGAGTTGAGATAACTAAGACATTCTTCCAATTCTTTTTTGGAGCCACACCACACACCAAAAATATCATCAATGTACCGTTTCCACATAATAATCTTTGATGACCATTCCATATTGTCCAACACAAACCACTTCTCAAACCAATACATGTATATATTGGCATAGGCCGGGGCCATTGCCGACCCCATCGCTGTGCCGGATATTTGTGAATAGTACTCTCGTTGGTATCGAAAGAAACTGTTGTGTAAAATAATAGTAATAAATTGAATGATTAACTGTGGATCACATTTCACGGTGTTAGTTTGCAATAGTAACCATTCTACAGCCTCCATACCCTCCTGGTGGAGGATAGAGGTATACAGGCTACACACATCCATTGAAAACAGAATACATTCCGATGACAAACAGGTACATTCTTTCACATTCAAGAGAAAATCTGTAGTGTCTCTCAAATAAGTCGGGATTGCTTGAACCAATGGTTGTAAAATCCTATCTACATATTTAGATAAAGGATCCAAAATACTTTCCGTGCCCGCAACAATAGGTCTCAATGGAGGATGGTCTTTGTTTTTGTGAATTTTTGGAAGTCCATATAGGACCAGCATTATTGGATATTTCTTCAACAGAAAAGATCTAGTTTTGATATTGATCCAATCATTGTCAAAAGCCTCACTGACACAACTTTCAATAATCCCCCTGATTTGATGTGTTGGGTCTCCATTTAACCTTATATATGTAAAAGTATCCGCCAACATAGATGTACATTGAGCGTGATAGAAGGTAGAATCCATTACTACCAAAGCCCCACCCTTATCTGCAGGTTTTATTGTAAGGTCTAGATCTCTTGCCAGGGATTCTAACTCTTTCAATTGACAATCTTTCAAATTAACAGGGGTCCTGATATGAAAATTAATCTTCTTCAAATCGTCCTCAACCGTCAATTTAAACATATTTAGAACAGGACTGTCAATTGGTGGATCAAAGGTACTTTTTGGTTTAATCTCTAGTTGATCATCGATATCTACCCATTCTGACTCATCAGTTTGTGAGGAACAAAATAATATCAATTTAATTTTACGGAGTAATAGGTGAAGATTCACTTTTTCATCAAATAGAGATGAGTTAGAGTTTGGAACAAATGAAAGTCCCTTATTCAAGACATCCAATTGACTAGCCGTTAAAATTTTACTAGAGATGTTTACAACAATCGATTCCATTACTTGTTTTTCTTTTTTGATCTTGTGCCCACGTCGAGTCTTTTTTTCTAAAAAAGGAAGAGTTGTAGAGATACCTGAAGTGTTTGGTGCTGACCCACCTGTTTCCAAATTTTGAGAAGGTACAGATAATTGATGTGTTGATACTGATTTACCTGGTATAGGATTGCCTATACTACCTTCACTAGTGTTTTCTGAGTCAGAAGAGGTTGGTCGAGGCTTTGGGAATCTACTCCTATTTTTTTTTAGCGTAAAACTCCTGCCACGAGTGTCATTATGGTAATCAAAGGTGTCACGTCTAAATTTACGTAACTTCCATTGTTCAATATCTTGTTTATAAGATGAGAGTTTCTGATTAATGTTGTTTAAAATTGCTTGGAGGTCTAGTGAAGTTTTAAGTTTACTCAGTTGGGCCGTTAGGTCAACAATTTCTTTATCTATAGCATGTAATGACTTAGCTAATTCTTGAATTGTTAAAAGAATAAGATCCAATGAACATTTATTAAGAATCTGATCCCACTTGGCAATGAAGTCTTTGTTTTCCCTACATAGAGTGGGTCACAAATAAACTCTGAGGCCTTTCGGAATCCGTTGGGACTTGTAGTACTTAACTAAAGCAGAAGCGTGCAACTTTTGAGAAATTTCCCGTCTAATAATTCTCTCAAGTTTAGAGATAATACGGTCTGGATTCTCCTGTGTATCGATAAGTTTCTCAGTCTGGCCTATCAAAGCTAAAATGTGTTTAGCTCCCTCATTAGTAAATGCCAAAGTAGTGGTGTGTTTGTCTGTAATTTCGTTAATTTTTGAAAATGACATACTATAAAGGGATTTGGGTGCTACCTATAACATAGTGTCACACACAAAGGAGAGAATAGCATAGAGGATAAGGGGATCAATAGGTGCACACCAATTTAAAGGATACATTTCGACTGTATAGATAAACAACTTAAGTATTCTGGGTGCTGGGGAGGAATACAGGCCCTGTGACAAACATGAAACAGAAAAAAGTGTCTAAATCTAAAGACACTCCCGTCCCCTGCACACCTTTAAAACTGATACACAGTCAGTCAAATATAGTTAGAATTTTTACTACAAAAGAGGTAAGTGAATATAGGCAAAACAAACAAATTTCACAATATGTTGACCAGAACACTTCTGGTTGGTATTAGAATTAATAAACATACAGATGTTCAAATAAGGCCATCATAAGAGAGAATAATATTGAAAACAACAAATACATCTCATATCATAAAACAAAAAGTAACCAAGAGTAACATTCTTGCGACGATCTGAAGAGCTCTACGTGTTTCGGGGAATCACCCCTTCTTCACGAGCAAACTAGTCTGAAATGGTATATATTAAAAGACATTATCAGTGTCAAAATGATATTTACACTCCACACAAAATTTGAGAAATCCACAACGTAAATGCATGAAATCTAATTATTAAGATAAGTAATGCACTTAGTATAACAGTCCACATATATGTGTTCACAATAGTTCAGTTACAATCAAAGAGAATATGTGTTAATATAACCATCCACCCTCTCATAGGTGTGACTCCAATAAAGAAAATGGTGAAACCTCAAAAAGGCCCTAAAATCTGAAAATATATAAAAAGAGAATATTACCTGTTGACTAAACTTAGCAAAGAACTAAAAAATGGTAAATTCACAGCAACGATAATTCTGAAGATCTGATAGTGATGAAGATCCAATTGCAGCTAGGATACATATTGGCTAATTCCAAATAAGTAATGAATACCCTTAAAAAAAGGGGAAAATGGAGATATATAGCTCGAACCCTGTAAAGAAAAAATGGGGATATATAAATGAATAATCATATATAGTAAACCTACGAATAAAGAAAAAAGACACCTAAATTAAATTGCCTACAACGCTTACCGATGATTGGAACCTCAGTCGCTCAGACTATTGAGGAACAGATGTAGGGTCCAACAGAGACCAGCCAATATATGGTAAACCAATTCCCAAGCAGGTCCACTAGAACTCAAATAGTGTCCAAAGGATGTCAAAAAGCCAAATAAGTCTGGACAAGTAAGGCACTGTATCTAAACAGAAACAGGGAAAGAAAGGGTCCTAAAATAAATCTATTCATATGGTATAGAAACTATAATGAAGGTCAAAACAGTGTATCAAAACACTCAAGGTATACATAACCCAAAGTCAGAACAAACCACTGTATGTGGCTATAGTCCATCAATTCATATAACATCAAAACTTAAAATAAAGTCATGTAGGGAGGCAATATATATGTGAAACAGATTAAATTCAAAGAGGAGCCATTACATATGACTAAAGACAGATGACCGAAAGAAAGTAAAAAAGGAAAGAAAAAGGAGGGAACAAGTCAAAAGAATCTATTCATCAAGTATAGCCGCTTAAGATACAAATTAAACAGAATTAAAACCTACTCTAAGCAAGACCCACACCAAGAAAAGACAAAGAAAATAAACGAAAAGTTATTTACCAAAGTAAAAATGCACAGAAAGGAAGCTTCTAGCTATTCAACTCACCGAGATATAAGGTAAGACCTCTCACAGACGTATCAGCTCAAACTGGCTAAGCGTACTGCAGCAGCAGTTACACTATATATACCCAAATAGTGATCATGTGATAAGAGCACGTGATCCAAAACGTTACAACGTAACGTGTTAAAGAAGAAGCGATTACCATTGCACTGTAGTCGGCACCGTTTATAATGCTTAAGCCATCAAAAAGAAAAAAACGTGATATAACACGTACAAAATCCAACAAGTTGAAAAAAAGGGGGGGTTTCCATCCCCACATACAAATCAATTAAATCAAACGTAATGGAAATGAAACACAGACCCGTATAATTTTGGGGCAAAGCTAAAGATGCATGCACCGAAAATTCAATACGGGCGCCGTGTACGCAAACAAAAATAGAAACAGAAATCACTATTAGTCAAACCAAAAACTGAAGTAAAAAGGAACCAAGCATGCAATTAGGCATTCCAAAGAAAACCTGTGCACCACTTGCTCTGGAGCTGAATACATAAAGAGGAGACAAAGATTCAAAAATGGAACTAGACCATGTACACAAAGACGTGAAAATAATTGGATCAACAGACAGTGCCGGAATATAATTAGACATAAATGGTAAACCAGTGATAGTAAACATTCATATTTGGTACAAAATGATGTACCAACAGAATAAATGAAAATAAAAAGCCTATCTAAAGAAATTTCCGCCCTAAGGTGGAATAACCAACACAAAAAATAAATAAAGAGAGACAAATTAATAAACTAAAATTTAATAAACTACCTACGTATTACCCATAGATAGACAAGATGTCAAGTAAATCTATGCTAGAAAAAATTTAAATAAAAAACCCAGTGGAATAAACAGAATAAATACGACAATGATAACTAAATAAAGGTGTCCAACGAATGCAGAGTAAATGGCTTGTCAATAGAAATATAGTCAAATAATATACAAAGTACCCAAATATATTCAGACTCAAACAAAGCAATTGAGGGAAAATTCCTCATTGAGACCTTTTGATGAAATAGTCTTGAGGGTATCTATCCAAAACATCTCCCTTTGGGCAAGAGTCCTCATGTAGTCTCCTCCCCTAGTTGGACGTCTGACAACCTCCAAAATAGTAAACCTGATCTGGGCTATAGTATGACGTGCCGCTGCAAAATGCCTCACGACTGGAGACTTCATATTATTGCAACGGATGTTTGATTTATGTTCTGTCCACCGCTCTCTGGCAGACCTTGCAGTCTGTCCGATGTACAGTAGACCACAAGGGCACTTAATACTGTAAATGACCCCAATTGATCGACACGTTGCAAAGTTTTTTAGTTTGATTTTCTTCCCCGTGTGGGGGTACGTAATGTAATCACCCTTGACCACATTATTGCAGTGACTGCAAGACAGACATGGAAACGTACCTTTTTTCCTAGTGGCCAACGTTAATTGTGTTTCCTTGGGTACTCGTTCTGCCTTCACTAACTTGTCTCGAATTTTAGTACCTCTTCTATACACCATCATTGGTGGATCGGGAAACAACTCAAGTAAAGTGGGGTCATAATGTAGGATCGACCAATGTTTTTGAATAATTAGTTTGATGTGAAACGATTGTCTGGAGAATTTTGAAATGTGAAGAATGGATGCACTCTCTTTTTTAGATTTAGGAGTCAGTAATTGTTCTCTCGTAATGGGGAGAGACCTCACATGTGCTTCTTCAACTGTTTCTATTGGATACCCTCTCGAGGTGAAACTCTTCGACAAAATATTGACCTCATCTTGTAGGACATCACTGTCTGTAATAATCCTTTTCAAATGTAACATTTGGCTGTAAGGTAAGCTAGACAACATTGACTTGGGATGGAAACTCGCGTAATGTAGTAAACTGTTCACATCCGTAGCCTTGTGGTATAAAGATGTTCTAATTTGATTCTCAACAATCTCTAACTGCACATCAAGGAAGTGAAATGTAGGTTCTCCCATTTCCAAGGTAAACTTGATACGTGTATGGACAGAGTTGAGATAACTAAGAAATTCTTCCAATTCTTTTTTGGAGCCACACCACACACCAAAAATATCATCAATGTACCGTTTCCACATAATAATCTTTGATGACCATTCCATATTGTCCAACACAAACCACTTCTCAAACCAATACATGTATATATTGGCATAGGCCGGGGCCATTGCCGACCCCATCGCTGTGCCGGATATTTGTGAATAGTACTCTCGTTGGTATCGAAAGAAACTGTTGTGTAAAATAATAGTAATAAATTGAATGATTAACTGTGGATCACATTTCACGGTGTTAGTTTGCAATAGTAACCATTCTACAGCCTCCATACCCTCCTGGTGGAGGATAGAGGTATACAGGCTACACACATCCATTGAAAACAGAATACATTCCGATGACAAACAGGTACATTCTTTCACATTCAAGAGAAAATCTGTAGTGTCTCTCAAATAAGTCGGGATTGCTTGAACCAATGGTTGTAAAATCCTATCTACATATTTAGATAAAGGATCCAAAATACTTTCCGTGCCCGCAACAATAGGTCTCAATGGAGGATGGTCTTTGTTTTTGTGAATTTTTGGAAGTCCATATAGGACCAGCATTATTGGATATTTCTTCAACAGAAAAGATCTAGTTTTGATATTGATCCAATCATTGTCAAAAGCCTCACTGACACAACTTTCAATAATCCCCCTGATTTGATGTGTTGGGTCTCCATTTAACCTTATATATGTAGAAGTATCCGCCAACATAGATGTACATTGAGCGTGATAGAAGGTAGAATCCATTACTACCAAAGCCCCACCCTTATCTGCAGGTTTTATTGTAAGGTCTAGATCTCTTGCCAGGGATTCTAACTCTTTCAATTGACAATCTTTCAAATTAACAGGGGTCCTGATATGAAAATTAATCTTCTTCAAATCGTCCTCAACCGTCAATTTAAACATATTTAGAACAGGACTGTCAATTGGTGGATCAAAGGTACTTTTTGGTTTCATCTCTAGTTGATCATCGATATCTACCCATTCTGACTCATCAGTTTGTGAGGAATAAAATAATATCAATTTAATTTTACGGAGTAATAGGTGAAGATTCACTTTTTCATCAAATAGAGATGAGTTAGAGTTTGGAACAAATGAAAGTCCCTTATTCAAGACATCCAATTGACTAGCCGTTAAAATTTTACTAGAGATGTTTACAACAATCGATTCCATTACTTGTTTTTCTTTTTTGATCTTGTGCCCACGTCGAGTCTTTTTTTCTAAAAAAGGAAGAGTTGTAGAGATACCTGAAGTGTTTGGTGCTGACCCACCTGTTTCCAAATTTTGAGAAGGTACAGATAATTGATGTGTTGATACTGATTTACCTGGTATAGGATTGCCTATACTACCTTCACTAGTGTTTTCTGAGTCAGAAGAGGTTGGTCGAGGCTTTGGGAATCTACTCCTATTTTTTTTTAGCGTAAAACTCCTGCCACGAGTGTCATTATGGTAATCAAAGGTGTCACGTCTAAATTTACGTAACTTCCATTGTTCAATATCTTGTTTATAAGATGAGAGTTTCTGATTAATGTTGTTTAAAATTGCTTGGAGGTCTAGTGAAGTTTTAAGTTTACTCAGTTGGGCCGTTAGGTCAACAATTTCTTTATCTATAGCATGTAATGACTTAGCTAATTCTTGAATTGTTAAAAGAATAAGATCCAATGAACATTTATTAAGAATCTGATCCCACTTGGCAATGACGTCTTTGTTTTCCCTACATAGA
Organism: Ambystoma mexicanum; assembly: GCF_040938575.1. Classification (NCBI taxonomy): domain Eukaryota; kingdom Metazoa; phylum Chordata; class Amphibia; order Caudata; family Ambystomatidae; genus Ambystoma; species Ambystoma mexicanum. Next base: position 1,204,801,097 of record NC_090933.1, read on the forward strand.
GTGGGTCACAAATAAACTCTGAGGCCTTTCGGAATCCGTTGGGACTTGTAGTACTTAACTAAAGCAGAAGCGTGCAACTTTTGAGAAATTTCCCGTCTAATAATTCTCTCAAGTTTAGAGATAATACGGTCTGGATTCTCCTGTGTATCGATAAGTTTCTCAGTCTGGCCTATCAAAGCTAAAATGTGTTTAGCTCCCTCATTAGTAAATGCCAAAGTAGTGGTGTGTTTGTCTGTAATTTCGTTAATTTTTGAAAATGACATACTATAAAGGGATTTGGGTGCTACCTATAACATAGTGTCACACACAAAGGAGAGAATAGCATAGAGGATAAGGGGATCAATAGGTGCACACCAATTTAAAGGATACATTTCGACTGTATAGATAAACAACTTAAGTATTCTGGGTGCTGGGGAGGAATACAGGCCCTGTGACAAACATGAAACAGAAAAAAGTGTCTAAATCTAAAGACACTCCCGTCCCCTGCACACCTTTAAAACTGATACACAGTCAGTCAAATATAGTTAGAATTTTTACTACAAAAGAGGTAAGTGAATATAGGCAAAACAAACAAATTTCACAATATGTTGACCAGAACACTTCTGGTTGGTATTAGAATTAATAAACATACAGATGTTCAAATAAGGCCATCATAAGAGAGAATAATATTGAAAACAACAAATACATCTCATATCATAAAACAAAAAGTAACCAAGAGTAACATTCTTGCGACGATCTGAAGAGCTCTACGTGTTTCGGGGAATCACCCCTTCTTCACGAGCAAACTAGTCTGAAATGGTATATATTAAAAGACATTATCAGTGTCAAAATGATATTTACACTCCACACAAAATTTGAGAAATCCACAACGTAAATGCATGAAATCTAATTATTAAGATAAGTAATGCACTTAGTATAACAGTCCACATATATGTGTTCACAATAGTTCAGTTACAATCAAAGAGAATATGTGTTAATATAACCATCCACCCTCTCATAGGTGTGACTCCAATAAAGAAAATGGTGAAACCTCAAAAAGGCCCTAAAATCTGAAAATATATAAAAAGAGAATATTACCTGTTGACTAAACTTAGCAAAGAACTAAAAAATGGTAAATTCACAGCAACGATAATTCTGAAGATCTGATAGTGATGAAGATCCAATTGCAGCTAGGATACATATTGGCTAATTCCAAATAAGTAATGAATACCCTTAAAAAAAGGGGAAAATGGAGATATATAGCTCGAACCCTGTAAAGAAAAAATGGGGATATATAAATGAATAATCATATATAGTAAACCTACGAATAAAGAAAAAAGACACCTAAATTAAATTGCCTACAACGCTTACCGATGATTGGAACCTCAGTCGCTCAGACTATTGAGGAACAGATGTAGGGTCCAACAGAGACCAGCCAATATATGGTAAACCAATTCCCAAGCAGGTCCACTAGAACTCAAATAGTGTCCAAAGGATGTCAAAAAGCCAAATAAGTCTGGACAAGTAAGGCACTGTATCTAAACAGAAACAGGGAAAGAAAGGGTCCTAAAATAAATCTATTCATATGGTATAGAAACTATAATGAAGGTCAAAACAGTGTATCAAAACACTCAAGGTATACATAACCCAAAGTCAGAACAAACCACTGTATGTGGCTATAGTCCATCAATTCATATAACATCAAAACTTAAAATAAAGTCATGTAGGGAGGCAATATATATGTGAAACAGATTAAATTCAAAGAGGAGCCATTACATATGACTAAAGACAGATGACCGAAAGAAAGTAAAAAAGGAAAGAAAAAGGAGGGAACAAGTCAAAAGAATCTATTCATCAAGTATAGCCGCTTAAGATACAAATTAAACAGAATTAAAACCTACTCTAAGCAAGACCCACACCAAGAAAAGACAAAGAAAATAAACGAAAAGTTATTTACCAAAGTAAAAATGCACAGAAAGGAAGCTTCTAGCTATTCAACTCACCGAGATATAAGGTAAGACCTCTCACAGACGTATCAGCTCAAACTGGCTAAGCGTACTGCAGCAGCAGTTACACTATATATACCCAAATAGTGATCATGTGATAAGAGCACGTGATCCAAAACGTTACAACGTAACGTGTTAAAGAAGAAGCGATTACCATTGCACTGTAGTCGGCACCGTTTATAATGCTTAAGCCATCAAAAAGAAAAAAACGTGATATAACACGTACAAAATCCAACAAGTTGAAAAAAAGGGGGGGTTTCCATCCCCACATACAAATCAATTAAATCAAACGTAATGGAAATGAAACACAGACCCGTATAATTTTGGGGCAAAGCTAAAGATGCATGCACCGAAAATTCAATACGGGCGCCGTGTACGCAAACAAAAATAGAAACAGAAATCACTATTAGTCAAACCAAAAACTGAAGTAAAAAGGAACCAAGCATGCAATTAGGCATTCCAAAGAAAACCTGTGCACCACTTGCTCTGGAGCTGAATACATAAAGAGGAGACAAAGATTCAAAAATGGAACTAGACCATGTACACAAAGATGTGCAAATAATTGGATCAACAGACAGTGCCGGAATATAATTAGACATAAATGGTAAACCAGTGATAGTAAACATTCATATTTGGTACAAAATGATGTACCAACAGAATAAATGAAAATAAAAAGCCTATCTAAAGAAATTTCCGCCCTAAGGTGGAATAACCAACACAAAAAATAAATAAAGAGAGACAAATTAATAAACTAAAATGTAATAAACTACATACGTATTACCCATAGATAGACAAGATGTCAAGTAAATCTATGCTAGAAAAAATGTAAATAAAAAACCCAGTGGAATAAACAGAATAAATACGACAATGATAACTAAATAAAGGTGTCCAACGAATGCAGAGTAAATGGCTTGTCAATAGAAATATAGTCAAATAATATACAAAGTACCCAAATATATTCAGACTCAAACAAAGCAATTGAGGGAAAATTCCTCATTGAGACCTTTTGATGAAATAGTCTTGAGGGAATCTATCCAAAACATCACCCTTTGGGCAAGAGTCCTCATGTAGTCTCCTCCCCTAGTTGGACGTCTGACAACCTCCAAAATAGTAAACTTGATCTGGGCTATAGTATGACGTGCCGCTGCAAAATGCCTCACGACTGGAGACTTCATATTATTGCAACGGATGTTTGATGTATGTTCTGTCCACCGCTCTCTGGCAGACTTTGCAGTCTGTCCGATGTACAGTAGACCACAAGGGCACTTAATACTGTAAATGACCCCAATTGATCGACACGTTGCAAAGTTTTTTAGTTTGATTTTCTTCCCCGGGTGGGGGTACGTAATGTAATCACCCTTGACCACATTTTTGCAGTGACTGCAAGACAGACATGGAAACATACCTTTTTTCCTAGTGGCCAACGTTAATTGTGTTTCCTTGGGTACTCGTTTTGCCTTCACTAACTTGTCTCGAATTTTAGTACCTCTTCTATACACCATCATTGGTGGATCGGGAAAACACTCAAGTAAAGTGGGGTCATAATGTAGGATCGACCAATGTTTTTGAATAATTAGTTTGATGTGAAACGATTGTCTGGAGAATTTTGAAATGTGAAGAATGGATGCACTCTCTTTTTTAGATTTAGGAGTCAGTAATTGTTCTCTTGTAATGGGGAGAGACCTCACATGTGCTTCTTCAACTGTTTCTATTGGATACCCTCTCGAGGTGAAACTCTTCGACAAAATATTGACCTCATCTTGTAGGACATCACTGTCTGTAATAATCCTTTTCAAATGTAACATTTGGCTGTAAGGTAAGCTAGACAACATTGACTTGGGATGGAAACTCGCGTAATGTAGTAAACTGTTCACATCCGTAGCCTTGTGGTATAAAGATGTTCTAATTTGATTCTCAACAATCTCTAACTGCACATCAAGGAAGTGAAATTTAGGTTCTCCCATTTCCAAGGTAAACTTGCTACGTGTATGGACAGAGTTGAGATAACTAAGAAATTCTTCCAATTCTTTTTTGGAGCCACACCACACACCAAAAATATCATCAATGTACCGTTTTCCACATAATAATCTTTGATGACCATTCCATATTGTCCAACACAAACCACTTCTCAAACCAATACATGTATATATTGGCATAGGTCGGGGCCATTGCCGACCCCATCGCTGTGCCGGATATTTGTGAATAGTACTCTCGTTGGTATCGAAAGAAACTGTTGTGTAAAATAATAGTAATAAATTGAATGATTAACTGTGGATCACATTTCACGGTGTTAGTTTGCAATAGTAACCATTCTACAGCCTCCATACCCTCCTGGTGGAGGATAGAGGTATACAGGCTACACACATCCATTGAAAACAGAATACATTCCGATGACAAACAGGTACATTCTTTCACATTCAAGAGAAAATCTGTAGTGTCTCTCAAATAAATTGGGATTGCTTGAACCAATGGTTGTAAAATCCTATCTACATATTTAGATAAAGGATCCAAAATACTTTCCGTGCCCACAACAATAGGTCTCAATGGAGGATGGTCTTTGTTTTTGTGAATTTTTGGCAGTCCATATAGGACCACCATTATTGGATATTTCTTCAACAGAAAAGATCTAGTTTTGATATTGATCCAATCATTGTCAAAAGCCTCACTGACACAACTTTCAATAATCCCCCTGATTTGATGTGTTGGGTCTCCATTTAACCTTATATATGTAGAAGTATCCGCCAACATAGATGTACATTGAGCGTGATAGAAGGTAGAATCCATTACTACCAAAGCCCCACCCTTATCTGCAGGTTTTATTGTAAGGTCTAGATCTCTTGCAAGGGATTCTAACTCTTTCAATTGACAATCTTTCAAATTAACAGGGGTCCTGGAATGAAAATTAATCTTCTTCAAATCATCCTCAACCGTCAATTTAAACATATTTAGAACAGGACTGTCAATTGGTGGATCAAAGGTACTTTTTGGTTTCATCTCTAGTTGATCATCGATATCTACCCATTCTGACTCATCAGTTTGTGAGGAATAAAATAATATCAATTTAATTTTACGGAGTAATAGGTGAAGATTCACTTTTTCATCAAATAGAGATGAGTTAGAGTTTGGAACAAATGAAAGTCCCTTATTCAAGACATCCAATTGACTAGCCGTTAAAATTTTACTAGAGATGTTTACAACAATCGATTCCATTACTTGTTTTTCTTTTTTGATCTTGTGCCCACGTCGAGTTTTTTTTCTAAAAAAGGAAGAGTTGTAGAGATACCTGAAGTGTTTGGTGCTGACCCACCTGTTTCCAAATTTTGAGAAGGTACAGATAATTGATGTGTTGATACTGATTTACCTGGTATAGGATCGCCTATACTACCTTCACTAGTGTTTTCTGAGTCAGAAGAGGTTGGTCGAGGCTTTGGGAATCTAATCCTATTTTTTTTTAGCGTAAAACTCCTGCCACGAGTGTCATTATGGTAATCAAAGGTGTCACGTCTAAATTTACATAACTTCCGTTGTTCAATATCTTGTTTATAAGATGAGAGTTTCTGATTAATGTTGTTTCAATTTGCTTGGAGGTCTTGTGAAGTTTTAAGTTTACTCAGTTGGGCCGTTAGGTCAACAATTTCTTTATCTATAGCATCTAATGACTTAGCTAATTCTTGAATTGTCAAAAGAATAAGATCCAATGAACATTTATTAAGAATCTGATCCCACTTGGCAATGAAGTCTTTGTTTTCCCTACATAGAGTGGGTCACAAATAAACTCTGAGGCCTCTCGGAATCCGTTGGGGCTTGTAGTACTCAACTAAAGCAGAAGCGTGCAACTTTTGAGAAATTTCCCGTCTAATAATTCTCTCAAGTTTAGAGATAATACGGTCTGGATTCTCCTGTGTATCGAAAAGTTTCTCAGTCTGGCCTATCAAAGCTAAAATGTGTTTAGCTCCCTCATTAGTAAATGCCAAAGTAGTGGCGTGTTTGTCTGTAATTTCGTTAATTTTTGAAAATGACATACTATAAAGGGATTTGGGTGCTACCTATAACATAGTGTCACACACAAAGGAGAGAATAACATAGAGGATAAGGGGATCAATAGGTGCACACCAATTTAAAGGATACATTTCGAATGTATAGATAAACAACTTAAGTATTCTGGGTGCTGGGGAGGAATACAGGCCCTGACATGGGGCTTGTGACAAACATGAAACAGAAAAAAGTGTCTAAATCTAAAGACACTCCCGTCCCCTGCACACCTTTAAAACTGATACACAGTCAGTCAAATATAGTTAGAATTCTTACTACAAAAGAGGTAAGTGAATATAGGCAAAACAAACAAATTTCACAATATGTTGACCAGAACACTTCTGGTTGGTATTAGAATTAATAAACATACAGATGTTCAAATAGGGCCATCATAAGAGAGAATAATCTTGAAAACAACAAAAACATCTTATATCATAAAGCAAAAAGTAACCAAGAGTAATATTCTCGCGACGATCTGAAGAGCTCTACGCGTTTCGGGGAATCACCCCTTCTTCAGGATCAACATAGTCTGAAATGGTTTATATTAAAATACATTATCAGTATCAAAATCATATTTACACTCCACACAAAATTTGAGAAATCCAGAACGTAAATGCATGAAATCTAATTATTAAGATAAGTAATGCACTTAGTATAACAGTCCACATATATGTGTTCACAATAGTTCAGTTACAATCCAAGAGAATATGTGTTAACATAACCATCCACCCTCTCATAGGTGTGACTCCAAGAAAGAAAATGGTGAAACCTCAAAAAGGCCCTAAAATCTGAAAATATATAAAAAGAGAATATTACCTGTTAACTAAATTTAGCAAAGAACTAAAAAATGGTAAATTCACAGCAACGATAATTCTGAAGATCTGATAGTGATGAAGATATCACTTCAGTACGGTCCCCTTTCTCTAAGATTTGGCTAGTGACAGTGATATCTATCATTTTTATTCAAATAGTCTTTGGTACCGTTAGAGGCTATGGTGGTAGCCTCAAACTCAAACCCGGTAATCCACTTTTAATTTTACTTGGTTCCGGTCGAGTTGTTAAGGCATACCTTTTTGTAAAGGTCTTTCAAGTGTTTTACTCTGCGTGCCAAACCAGGGTTGGTTCCTTTGTTTGCCGCCATTTGGCAGGCTTCTGCACAGAAGCCCTCCTTAGGCACCTGAGTGTCTGGGTGGGTAGGATGTGAGGGAGGGGTTTGAGGCCCCCTGCACAGGGTCTCCTTGGAAACCCAAATAACACTCTTGTTTGATTAGCTAGGTGGCTGCCCTGCCAGGACAGCCACCCTGCTGTGTGATTGACAGCCAGGCCTTGTGAATGGGGGATTTGGTGTATAAAAAGCCAGTCTCTGGGACTGGAAGGCAGAGTCACCACTGGAACGAGAGAACCAATGAGAAGCTGAAGGAAGGCAAAAGCTGCAACTATTGGACACCCGGTGAAGCCATGATGCAGATCCGAATCGCCTGAAACTATCACTGCTTGGTGGGAACAACCAGCTCACCAAACACCAGACACCCGTCCTCATCCTGGTCGAATTTACTAGGCATAACTGCAGTAAATCGGATAGCCAGTGGGAAGAGAACCAGTTTGGGTTTTAAGGAGTGCACCTTTTATTCATAATTTTGCTCTGCTGCTGTATTCTTCCCTGGGCAGTGCAGGACCCTCCAACCATCCTCCTTCTTGTCACCACAACTGAAGCTTCAGGAACTGTGAGCCTGCAGGAACTGCCAGGAACAACCGCCTCAGCTACAGCATTCTTCTTCTTTAAAGGTATTGTGCAAATTCGGTCGTCCGTTTCGTCTGACCGCGGTGAAAGTGGGAAATCTTTCGCCTCTCCGAAGCCTTGTCCTTCTCTTCTCCTTTGAATACATTTTCCTCTGACCAACTTTGTTTTGAACTCCTGGCAAAGACTTAACCACAGACTACTTTGAATTGTGTGATCCTCTGCAAAGACTCTGAACCATTAACATTGGCCCAGACTTGTTGAATTGAATCCTAGTTGTAGTAGCCTTTTCTAGATGGCCCTGCCTATAACTTGTTGGTGCTATTGATTTTGAATAACCTTGTCTTTTCTCCCTTTTAAATTGTTGGAGTGTCATTTTGCTCACACTTCCTTTTGAGCCTAACTTGTCCAGAATTGATTGGGGGTTGTTGTAGTATATTAAGACTGTGATTTTCTGCTGCTTTACAATAGTGAACTTTTATAAATGATGGTGTAAATAAATGTATATTCTTTTACTCAGAAACCTTGAATCAGTGTTTGTTTGAATCATAGTAATTGTTGTCCTTTGTGTAAACTCTTGTACTGCTCACTTTACTCTTGAGATAAGTCTGGCTGCTCAGCCATCACTACCACTTTACTGTGTAGTACAGGCTTGTACCAAAGGTGAAATTGTACTTACACTTGTAGTCTTAATTGTGTGTAGTGTTCCAAAAGGGTACTGCATATGATTCTGCCTAACAGTGAGTATGCACATTAGTCACTTCTCATCCTTTTACCCCAGCAGGGCAGATGCCCTTGTGTCACCCTCACTCCATGTCCTTATCCAGCCCTCCCATACCTCCAAGAGCACACATAAAGATTTCTATTCTGGTTGTAAGACGAACAAGAGTAAAAGTAAATGTTAATGAGGCGTGTGAAGTTCATGATGCCACAGAGAACAAGCAGTGACACAACACTCTGCAGAGGAAACAAGGAGGCTTTCTTTGCCTTATTTCTTCACAGCACAACAAAGATCTTGCTGTGCATGCATTCTCTACATTTAATGCTGCAGCTTCCCATTGACTGTTTTTGGGAGCAAATCTTTGGTCACACAAACGTTCACCTTCACAAAGATTAGAAATAAATACATTACAAAATGTTGGAAGTGCTTTTGCTACTTTGGTGTGTGCCTTATGGAATGCCCTATTTTTGGGGACAAATAAGAAGACCTTAAAACAATTACAAATCCGTAATTATTCAGCTACTCATAGTGTGACAAATACTCCGAAGAGGGCCGATATTTGAAATCACACTGGCTTCCTGTGGAGGCCATGGTGACATACACAGCTATAACCCTGGTACATACGAGTGTTATTTGCTAAACCACCTGCATATTTTTCTGAGGTTATCCATTGGTATGCACCTGAGAGAAATTTGAGGACCAAAGGTAAGGGTCTGTTTTTTTCTCCATTTTTCAAATGTTTGAAATCTCTTGGTAGTTCCTTTCAAGTCATGGCAGCCTCTCTCTGCAAATCTCTGCCGCTCAACATATGAATCACAAGATCATTGTCGACTTTCTGTAAAGAAATGAAAACATTCCTACGTTACTGCTCTCTTCTCCTCAATTATGGTTATGTTGCTACTCAGTGATATCTTTTTAGTGCTGTGTTACCCTTGGGGGGAAAGGGGGGTTAAGTTGCTCACGACGTATGAATCATCAACCAGAGAAAGTTAGTCTGATGAAGAAGTCCGAGCAGAAGGTGTCACTCTTCGTCGTGGCTCTTATGAAGCACATCCTTCCAGAACTGCGATACTGGGGGCACTTGAAGCAACAATTGAAGCTTTACTTCTTCTATGTTCCAACATTGCGGCTGAGCAGCAAGGGCTGAAGGAAGTGGCAGCAAAAGTGGCCAATGTAATTCTGCTTGCCAGCAATGATATAACTTCTCCTGGTAAGCAGTGCTGGAAGCCGTCTTGCACAGTTCAGCTGGATCCTACCCCTCATGTGGATTCTAATCTAATTGTTAAGAACAACAAGAAGGTGGAGCCGCTGCATAGGGTGGAAGGTGTCACACACTCTCAGGCATCTGCATCTCCCCCTTTGGTGGAATTACAAGATGGTACTGCATTTTTTGTTGCCGACTCTGAGTGTTGTGCTCCAGAGGCACTCTGTGCTCAAATTTCACTTCTTAATTTCATCACAAGTCCAATTATGTGCAAGCAGTATGAACGCAGTGCCTCTGTTCCTAGGAGACCACAATGTAGGGGGCAAAGTCTAAGCATACAACTCTAGCCACAGAGGCAACTTAAAGTGGGGGCTGCCACAGTCATAATTCGGATACGGGCAAGAAGCTTATCACCAAAGATATAGGGGACCGTTCACCTCCAGGGCCCAATGGATAGATGGCCTGGTCCCCCTATGGTGGAATCAACCCTCAACCTCTCCTGTAAACTCAGACACCCACTATTAATGCAGGAGACATGTCTGGCCCTGGCTCAGGTCCACCCACATTGATTACATCCCCTCTGTCTGCTCCCCCTGATAAGACCCTTTGTACGTGCTACAATAAATCCACTCTGGCGTCTGCATCTGGGGGTGCTTTGACCGCTACTCCAACCTCCTGCAATTGCCTGCTAGTTTTGGTGTGGGAGGTTCAGGTGCCGCCTCCTAGTACACCTGGAGTAATCCCTACAGCACAAACACTTGAGGTTCTTGATACTTCATGGAAAGTACAGTCGCAAGCGAAGTGAGGTACTTTGCTGCCAAGAGTGGTAGACCTTCATCCTACTAGGCAGGAGACACGGGGCACCAGTCTGATTCAGCCTACTTCACAGACTTGCTGCATATTAAATTCATAGAGCGAAATCCTACAACGTCCAGCCCTTTCCTTAATCGAACTTGGCTACTGGAACTGTAACATCTCATAGTGGACCTCAGGGTCCATTTCCACTACGGACATAGGAAAAGTGGATCTACCAGTGACTGATAGAACTACAAATTGGGCATTGGTAAGATTTGTGTCACCGTTTGTAGTGGAACGGATTTGTAAAAATGTAAACTTTCTTTGGGAACTGGGATTTGAGCTCATGATGTTTCAACCCACTGCTCGGATCAAATCAGCTTGAGTATACACTCAGTGCAACCACTCTATGACAGGGGCCAATGTGCAGGTGGTCAGGCAGGGTTCCTGTAGGCAGCAAGGGCACTGGTCCCTGGTCAAGCAAATACTTGTCTGTGCTGACCCTCAATTAGAAGGGAGGCCGGAACCACACACTTGCTATTCTGGAACACAGGGGGGCATTGATTGTTCCTTAATAACCAGGGTGCTCTAGCTACACTGGTGAGGGCTCAGCTCTTCTGTCTACAGGAAACGTGGCTGACTACTCACTTTGATTTGGATGGCTATACCTTATTGTTTAGCCCCTCCTTGAGCACTGAAAAGGGCCGCAGAAATGGTGGCTTAAGTATAGGTGCAGAATGTACTCTAAGCCTGGCTGAATATCCGACTTCTAGATTCCATCAAAATTTATTGTGTAAATGAATGCCTGGCATTTGTGCCATTATGGTGGCTACCCTCTATGATCCACCGCGAGGGGAAACAACAGCAGGACTGATTAAGGTATTAGTACACACTTTTAGAAACAAGTACAACCTGTTCCCTAAGGGTGGCATTAGCTTGGCACAATATTTTAATGTGGATTGTGTTTATGGGGCCCAACAAGATGGGATTCATGGTCAGATGCTGGCAGGAGGCCTTGGATGAGTTTGATCTCATCTCTCATTTTGTTAAAGAGGGTGAGACGCAAACTACATGGTCCAATGGATTGTAAACAAGTTGTATCCATTTTATTTGTAACAACCCCTGATTCTAAATCATTGTCCAGAGTTTGGAACTATGCCTACGACCTGCAGTGATCACTCAATTCTTTTTATGAAGTGCCTGGGGATGTCCCCCAAACCTTCCTTCATCCGCTATTGCAATCTGACGGTTAACATTCCGGGCACCAGGCTCCGTTGGACCTCAGCAAAGATACTTTAATTTGGAATTGCCTTTATAGGGTATGATCTCAGCGAAGACGAAATCCCGGCGTACTGCGACTGGAAGGTTGCAAAGCTTGTGGAAGGCCTATCTAATGCCGTTATAAAGAATGACCCACAATTATGGGCGATCCTGTTATAATGTCTATTCTTGCACATATGTGAATCCGGGATGACTCCTAGTGCTTGGAAATGTTCGATTCTCATACAGGTTCACAAGAAAGGCCCTCATAGCCATCCGTCAAACTATAGGCTCTTGGCTATGTTGGACTGTAATGCTAAGATATTTTCAAATGTCCTTCTTCAACTCCTATCCTCTTGGACTAAAGAAACAGGCTTGCTGACCTTTCATCAGACGGGTTTTAGGAAGGGGTGTGGGACGACTCACTCTATATGGGTTCTTCTAACTCTAATTTCAGACACACAGTGCTATGCTGACAATGTATTATACCTCTGTTTCGTTGATTACTCCGACACATTTGACAGTGTGGTAAGATCCAAACTTTGGGGATAAACTGGTAACGTGGGGCATAGACCCTTCTCTCCTTTATTTCCTCTAATTCCTATACAACGACACAGAGGCTGTGGTTAGAATATTCCAGGTAGGCACACTCACCACACCTTTTACCACCAACAGAGGACTTAAGCAGAGGTGCCCACTTGCACCCCTGCTTTTCAATATATATACAGCTGAGTTGCCAAGCATACTGAATGCTGCTCATAACCATCCTCCTCGTTATGACAATGAAGTCATGTTGGACCGTATGGATATTGGTCTCCATGTTCATTGAAGGCTTTACATGAATTTGCATGTGAACACGGTCTCTGTTCCAATGTCTCAAAAACAAAGGTTATAACACTCAGTAGAGGAAATATGGTGGCTGACATTTGTATGGAATTTAGGAGGTGTACACTTGGAGCAGATTGAGGAGTACAAATACCTAGGAGTCTGCATTAGACCAAAGACCTAACCTACCCACTTGCCAGAGATTATCTCTCGGAGGGCCTGGATGAAATAGCTATCAATGAAAATGATAATTGATGCTTAAGGGGGGGCACTCTTCTGAGGCAAATATCAACGCCTATAGGATTTCAGTTACTCTAGGTTTACTATATGCCTTGGAATTCTCAATTGCATAAGGGTGGGCGTGGGTTGTTAAAATGGCCACGTACCCGGGGTTGTTACAGGGCACCAGCAGGGATGGCTGCTTAAACATCATGTTCTGCTTGGAGAACCTGCAATCCTGTGGAACATATGAGGTGTTGGCTGATTTTCACCAACAAAATATGAGGCGGGATGCCCCAGGGTATTAGAGGATCTAATTTTGCAGCAGAAATTCTTCCGATTTTTGCTGCTGGGAGTCAAAGTACCTGAACGAACCAGGAGAAAATGAGATGCCGCAATATTGCCCACTAGATGAGACATGGCACAGAAGAAAAATGGTGAATGCCGTGGTGGTACAGCGTCCTTTATACCACAGTGTCAGCTTCGCAACATGGGAGAAGTGGATGTGAGGGACAAATTGATTGCTCCAGTGACTCTCACAGCTACGTCTTTCCTGTAACTGTTGGTGCTCTTCAGGTGCTGCTCACGGCCTTGTGGTGCTCCAAGCCTTGATAGAATGAACCAACCTATGGAGGTGATGGTGTCCCTGTGTTCGCCAGATTGCATAGTGCAGCGGTCCGATTGGCACTGCTGTCACAATGATTGGGATCCTGAAGAAAATCTCCAGTGCCTACAGTGCTGTGTGTGTGAGATAAGCTTGTCTAACTGCACACAATATTAACACTTGGAGGAACATTTTGATTGCCATGCTCTTTACCTATATGAGTATTATGGGGAGCTCTTTCGCTATTTGAGATCGACATGGCCCCCTTTCGTCCCATCATGCTAACACATTTGGCGATCCTCTAATATTCATATAAGCATTGAACAGCTGCCAAGAGCCCTCTGTGCCATCTTGTTCTCTTGCTGTGTTCTGAGGTGGCTCTGATACTTGTTGGGACAGTGGGGGCTCTAGTCTTCATTTGTCCCTGCTGCAGTGCAGAGGCTTTACATACTACTGCACCCCCCAGATAATTTCGACATAAAACATCTGATAGTCTGTTCTGGCTTTCTGCTACCACCTTCCATTCCCGATATAGTGGCTGGGAGTGCATGGTGTTTAGCCGCCGACCTAACACAGTCTTATTTCTGGCACCCGAGTCTCTGGGAGCTGTGCGCTGTTGCTTGGTGAGGTGGGGGAAAAGCCTGGAACTAATCCTAAAAAAGAGAGCTGACTGCTTGCGTTTGCTAGGAGCTCCTCCAACAGGAAAGACACTGATGCAATGATGCAATGGCTATTGTTCCCTCTGAACGCCTTGTGGACCAACAGGCTGCTGATTTACACACTCTTATGCTGGATATGAAGGGTAACCTCTGCACACTGGATGAAAAAATTGATACGCTTGCGAGCAGACTAAAGAGCTTGTAACATAAGATTGAACAGTTATGCAGCTGAGTATCGGAGGCCGAGGACTCTGTGGTCAAACTTGAAATGAGAGTGAAATGCCTGGAAAAAGACGCGAAGGTGGTGCAGGAGAAATCGATGACTTGGACTCAAGGACACTTCGTGATAATATACTAATTGTTGGCCTACCAGAGGCCGTTTTAAAGGGACCATTGGAATTTTTGAAAACAGCTGCCACAAATGTTTTGACACCTTGTCTTTCTTATCACTTCTTTATAGATAGCATACATCATGCAATTGTCCCCAGAAATCAACACATTATAGGGAAAGGGACCTGATACTTGAGGCTGCCAGAGGGAAAGGAAGCTATGCTTGTATCTCTATATATCCTGACTTGAGTGTTTCAGTTCGAAATTGCTAGATGCACTGTTCTTGATTTCAAGCGCAGGCTGAAGGAGAAAAATCTAAAGTATCAAATGCTTATTCCAGCTAAATTATCCAGGGGGACAAATCCATCACATCCCCGGAAGAGGTCTCAAATTATTGAGACTCAATGTGAGCTTACTTTGCCTTTTTGATGCTCTCTTTGTAAGATGGTCATCCTTCAAGGCTCTGTCAGTCGTAGGTGATGCTCACTGTTAGCAGCCACTGCTGCTGTGCTTCATGTGGTGTATGGTTCTCCGGATGGTATTTTGCAGGATGCATCACCCCAAGTAGCGAGGTAGGTTAGTTGTATTGGTTAATTTGGTTGAGGTTTTCTTTTTTTCCCTTTTTTGGTTCACTGTTGCTAGATGGGGGATTATTGCATAGTACAGTGGAGATTGGGGATGTTTCAATGAGGTTGGTGGGAGGGGGTGGGGTTGTTGGTATGGGAAAATGTTTAAGACATGGAGATTACTGGCTGTGGTATGAAGTGGTCCTGAGTAGGCATAGAGATCAAGGTGTCAACAGAAACAAAGGGCTTTGATAACCTGCCTGGGCAAGACTGGCAACATTGTATGAGAAGAGATGATGGAATAAAGGTCTTGTCAAGCCCAGCCGGGAGAAGCAGCAGAGGCGGAGACTGCCCCGTGCTGGAGTGCGAGCCTGGACGGTAGACCTGAGTAAGAGGAGAATGCAGGACGCCAGCGAGCAGCTGAGATAGTTCTCCTGTGGTCTAGCTGGAATGGAACCAGGAACAAGACTGAGGAGAATCAGAGCTGAGTGGAGCAGCATGATGAGATGCTGAGGTGCGGTGAGAGTGGAGGAGAGCAGCCCGAAGAGCCGGAGAGACAAACCTCAGTTGCAGAAAGCCCCAGTGATATACTGAAGCCTTAGTGAAGGTAACAGGTGGATTAGAGACCCAGAGGAGACGTGTGTGTAAGTGGGACAGGCTTAGGCGATTCTCCTTCAGCTTGCGAGCACTGATATGGCTGCTGGGCCTAAGAAGGGTAAGTTGCACGTCCAAACTAATCTTCCTCATAGTAATGGCAGAGACAAGTGCACTGACCACAAGAGAAGAGTATGCAACCCCAACCTAAGTGACCGGAGTACCTAAGGAGTCTTCCGCATAGCAGTGGCAGATATAAGTCTACTGACTACCAGAGTATGATCTGGGACCCCAGCATAAGTGAAATAAGCATCAGAGGGAAATATCCTCACAGCAACGGCTGAGATGAGTCCACTGTATTCTTCTGTTGAAGTGTAAGGGATAGAAGTAGTTTGTGACACAGGCCACTGGAGTTTGATTTTGATAGTCATTCTAACAGATCCTTTAGTATTAGTTGAAGCAGATAAACCCCTCTTAGAAGATAGGGATAGTGAGGGTTTGATTTTACTATAAATAAATGTTTATAGCAACCATCATGCCACCCTTATGTCAGCATCCTTTTCTTCGATACCCTTACATTATATTCAGTTCTTAAATGTAGAAGGTTTGAGTCACCACCATGGCGTCTAATGATGTATCTATGAGACCCAATCTCATTCTTTTAACCTGGAATGTTAGGGGGGGCTAAACAATGTCATAAAACACTGCAAAATTATAGCATATCTGAAGAGTCGTATGGCCTCAATAATAATGTTACATGAGATGCATCTTACCCGGGAAGGATATGAAGAATTTGGGAAATCCAAGGTTTATCTGAATTGGCACTTTACATACAGAACCTACCCACGGGGAGGTCATGATAATTATGTATACTGCATTAGGCTTTCAACAACATAAAGTAGTATTCAACCCCGAGGGAAGAGTTATTATTCTTGCTGGCTGAATTTCTGGGCACCACATTGTATTTCTTAATATGTATGCTCCCAATACAGCTTTATCAAGCTTCAAGAATTTATATTTTTTCAACTTTTAGATTGAGTAATACCCAGAATTATTGTTTCATTTTCTCCTTTCCTTTTTTTTTTATTTTAATGATTTTTATTGTTTAAATATTGAGTTTGATACAGATATCAACAAGTTACAGACTTTGAATAAAACAATAACCATAAAGAAATGA
The DNA here is from genome assembly GCF_040938575.1 of Ambystoma mexicanum. Taxonomy (NCBI): domain Eukaryota; kingdom Metazoa; phylum Chordata; class Amphibia; order Caudata; family Ambystomatidae; genus Ambystoma; species Ambystoma mexicanum. The sequence continues at coordinate 1,204,817,806 of NC_090933.1, forward strand.
CATAGAAAATGGTTCTGGTCACTTGTAATAGTATTTCTATACAGCTAAATCATTTGTTGAAATCACTTATGAATATAATATGAACTATAGTAGATATAAACCGCATTAATATAACAAATAGTATAAAATTAGTATTAGCACTAGTCTGCAAAGAGTGACTTATATGTAGTGAATATAGAGATTAGGGGGGCGACGTACAGGGAGACAGACAAGAGACATATAAGAATTAGGAGGGTAAAGGATAGGGGGGATGGGTATATTGGATTATTTCATCAAAATAAACTAATCATTTCAATCAATGTTAAGTTCAAGCATTTCAATATGAGTATGGAAAAAAGGATAATGATGCAAATATAAGGGTGTAGATTCATGTACCATGAGCAGTTGCATGAAAACAGTTAAGATACCTGGTGAAATAATACCATTTAGCATTATATTTAGGAATTGTGCTATGATTATTGGCCATGCACATTTCCAGTTTATGAGTGTTACAAATGGTATTCCACCAGATTTTGGTAGAAAGCAAACTAGAGTCTTTCCAGTTAGCAGTGATGCATTTTAAAGCTATACAGATGAATAGATCATATCAATACGTTGTAATGGCTATACTTCCTAAAAATATATTAACAGAGGAAAAGGGCACATCAACACAGAAGATACACTTAAGAAGCTCCCAAATTTCCTGCCAAAATTTCACAATATATGAACATTCAAAAAACATATGCATATACGTGGTGGGAGATATGCCACATGACCAACATTTTGCATTATAATTCGGATTGGACTTAGCCAATTTGGCCGGAGTAATGAATGCTCTATGCATGAAGAAATAATAGTGTTGTGAAATATTTGCTGATACCGATATTTGTTTGATTTTAGCAAACAGACGATGCCAAATTTCATCTTCAAACATGAAGCCCAAATCAAGTTCCCATTTCAGACGTATAAGGCAAATACATCAACCTTGCAGCCAATGATAAAAAAGACACTTAAGGCTATGCGGCCATTGCATTAAATGCGGAAAAAGCTTTCGATCGTGTTGACTGGAATTTTATGTTTCAAACTCTACGTTGGCATGGGTGTGGTGAAAAATGTATTACACTGGTTAAACTTCTTTATTCTGCCCCCAAATCCGCTATTTACTTAAATGGTCAAACTTCTTCCTCTTTTCCCTTACTAAGAGGAACGCGTCAAGGTTGCCCCTTCTCACCATTATTATATATCCTCTCTCTAGAACCACTACTAGAATTAATAAGATCTAACAAAAACATCCCGGGAATTCAAGTCGGTGCTTCAATAAATAAAATAGCTGCACATGCAGATGATATTCTTATATTAATTAAAAACCCCAAACTTCACATTCCCAACCTCTTGAGTGTATTATCGCAATTCGGTCAGGTCTCAGGATATAAATTAAATACACAGAAATCAGAAATTATGCCCCTAAATCCATACTGCCTTAAACATGATATTGTCACTTTCGACCTCAAATGGTGCAGTAGCTCTGTCAAATATTTAGGTCTTCGTTTTGCCCCAACTATCCCAAATACGATCAAACTCAATACTGAAACACTACTGGGCACCCTCAAGGATCTAACATCCAAATGGTCTCCACTATACCTCTCCTGGTGGGGGCGCTTAGATACTATCAAGATGATGCTTACTCCCATAATTCTATACCATTTGCAACTTCTCTCCGTCCCACTATCCCTTTCCTTTTTCAAATCTATTTACTCTATACTACTTAATTTTCTTTGGGGTAAAGGAAAAAGTAAAAGAATTGCTCTGAAGAAGCTGAAAGCCCCCTACGATATGGGAGGAGTTAGAGTCCCTGACTTTAAGCCATATCACTCTGCATTTCTTATAAAACAAGCTCGTCAATGGTTCATGAATCCTATATCCGCTGATATCCCGACCTGGTGTACATTAGAAAAACAAGTAGTTCTACCACACGACATCACGGACTATATATACATATTTAAACATTCGTCTAAAAAGATTTTAGACCCTATTAAAGCTTCAATCTCAGCTCTACAAACCTTTCTTTTTCCCCACACTGTAACCCCCAATAAGCATATTTCCCCACTATTATGGCATAATAAGAACATAGTTATTAATAATAAGATCCTAAACCGCAAAACATGGATTCAAAAAGGTATCAGATTTATCCAACACATAATAGATGACCCGTATATCCTCTCCTTCCAGCAACTCTCTATCACATTTAACATTCCTAAGAAGGACTTTCAATTTTATAACAACTTAATTAATTCCTGCCTTGATGCACTTACCCAATTTTCCAATGAAATTCTTACTCCAGATGCTCTTAGTCTAATACACCTTACCACAGTTAGTGAAGTTCGAGCCTCCAAAATATGCAATATGCTCATCTCCTTTCCTTTTAATCCAAACCTACCTCCAACCCCAACTTCTCTGTCATTATACATTTTTATTTCAAAAAATACAATTTCTTTATTTTTCCTTTTATTTTAGCAAAGGTCCAGTTTTGAAAAAGGCCAGGGGTCGGAACACATGTAAACCATACTACGTACTATTGATGAGAACATTTTTCTGGGGCAACCTGTGTAGTGGCACCTCATTTTAAAGAGAGTAGTGGGTCTACTCACAGTCCACTCACAATGCGACAGGACACCTAACCTGAAGAATTTTTTCCACATGCTACTTTGTGAATCTAAGCTGCAGAAAGATTTACTTTTACCAGCCCAAAACAGACAATCCAGGTTTTTCTGGAAACATCTCAGTTAAACTACATGAATTTCTAGATTACACTGTGTTTGTTGCAAGAAATATGAATATGTTAACTGATCTCATGTTAGACAGATACACAGACAAGGTCACAGCTGTGATTTGTGCTGAAAGAGCACTGTTAATTCTTAGTGCTAAATGTACCCTTTTGGATGTGTGGCGGAGTAGACATGGGACAACACAGGCTTACGCGTTCTAGTCAACAGTTCATGATTCACACTCCTGTATAAATAGATGGATTATTTCCAAACACATGGGAATCTGGGAGAAACCCTGCGATAGTCTGCCACATAGGCTTTCTGATCGGTTATAAGTTATAAAAACCGAATCCCAAAAACTTGAATTACAAAATTACAAAACTCACTTGTTTGCATTTTGTAATTTGAATTTTGGGCATTTTGTTTTTTACCCCCGCTGGCCATATAATGTATGCGGGGGGCACCCCTGCAATATCTGCAGCCCATAATATGGGACTAGGGGAGCAGGGGACACCCCTGCAACTGCCTTCTGCCCTTGCTAGGCATTATGGGCTTAACATTTTTATATCAGGTTGAACGCTGAGTAAACGTGCATTTAACCTTTTTTTTCTAAATTTTGGTGTAAACCCTTCTGAAAACGGTGGAGCTGAGCCTTCCTGATGTGCGTCACTTTAGAAGAAACTGGACATTTAAACCTGAATCTCTGTTTGCTAAGATAGCTGTGTACCTACTCTCCCTCAGATGTCCTGAGACTGTGCAGATGGTCAAGGTCAACCTTCAAACAGAAGACACTAGCATGAGGCCTCCCGATGAAAGAGGGTGGCCAGATTTGGAAGCAACGCAAGAGCTGACGTATCTCCAACCATCTGGGTTTAGTTTCTATGTATGTGCTCCTAACAAGCCAAAAGTTCAAGGGTAGATTTGGGTTGCCAAGCACTTTTTCATACAATGTTGCAGAATATTAGTCTGCTGCCATATGTTCTGCTGTGAGGATTACCTTATATCGTGTAGCTAGAAGTAGCTCAGGGTGTGTTTCACAGAAAAACAGACCACCAATGAGAGACTAACATACATATTTTCTATATATAAAAATAATCCCCTAATCCAATCCCACCCCTCGATAGGTTTTTTAAATTTGCCACATAGGATGACATCATAGGTACGCATCTAGCATTATATAACCTATCCATGATTGAAAAAAACAGTGTGATTCTGTATGAGTCGATTTGATGAGTGTATATTCGCCCTGCTTTACTTCCTGAAAGTAAAGCAGTATTTTACCATCTCCTTTGTGTCTGTCCGGTTATTGGGTCAGAAGTATTTTTCATGGTAATTTCATCTAGCACAACAAATGCTTCAAGGTGCTAAAGCACAGAGGCATGCAACAGAATTGGCAAGCTCCACGAGCAGGGATGGGGTAGGCTACACAATATGTAGAACCACAGGAATATTATTTCCAAAATCACACCTATGCTCAGACACATCCGCTGCAACCCCAACGAATGCAGCTAGTACCGCTGCAAATGCAATCACTGCAATGGCAGCCGCAGCAGTCACCCATTCAAACACAACAGGCTCATCCGCAGCAAACACCAATACAGCAGACTTTGGTACCACAATGGAACATGACTTCAGGAGCATAGCAGGCACCCACACCCAAAATGGTGAGTGTAACTGTGATAGGAGGAAATCCTTTCAAAGGTACAGGAATTAATTTATATTCACAATAGGACAGCCAACAGAGTGACGTGATGTGTTCAGTACTATCAGTGACACAAGACCCCCAAGAGGAACCAAGGGTCAAGGTGACGATAGGAGGCAAGACATTTTCATTTTTAGTAGAGACTGGAGCCACTCATTCCTATGTCCATGAGGGGAAAATATTCAATGTCAGGACCTGCAATAAATGCTCAAGGGTTCCTGTGTACGACAAATTTAGTTCCTTTTAAAGACGAATTACCAATTTCCATAGGAGAAAATGACATGTCAATGCCATAATTATTACTATAATCTAGGCAGATGCCAGTTAATATATTGGGACATGACCTAATGACAAAACTTAACATGATGATATCTATTACTGACAAAGGAATAGTGTGATCTACTCCAGGCATACACTATATGGAGGTGATAAAGTATTACGAGGAGTGCCATTAGATCCAAAATCATTTTTGCATGGAGTGTCTATTTTATAGTCATGGTTACCAAGGTTGACAGGTAGAATATTGAGATTACCTGATTAATTTTTGTTTAGGCCAGACATTCCCATGGACGATGAGGAAGGGCAGATTATTCCCTTATAATTAGAGGCAGCAGTCATCAGAAGATAGAGTGATGCTTCATGGGACAGACGATGAGAGAAGAACAGTGATAGCCCTCAGTGAAGGATACAGGTTGACAGATTTGACAGAAGAAGAACTGTTTAGAAATGATTATCACTTATTGGATTAAAGTGGAGAATATAGAAATACTGCAGGGAAAGGTAAACAGAAGACCACCACTTTTTCAGGTAGAATTAGAGAAAGTGCCAAAGATTTTGGGGAACAAGAGCCCATATGATATGGGTCTATTAAAAGGGGTAGGGTCAGGTAAAGTTAAATTAAAACCAGGAGCTCTTTTACCACGGGCAATGCAATACGAGACCATTTCCGCTTGAATGAAGCAAGGCATATTAGTGCCATCAGACTCATCTTGTAAAACGACTGTGTACCCTCTCATAAAATCAAAGGGAGGGATGTGGAGATTTATCTAGGACCTTCGCCCTTTAAACAATATAGTATAAACTGAGTTTCTTTTAGTTCCAAACCCTGAGGTGATATTCTGTAATATCCCCTCCACGGCCAAGTATTTCACGGTTGTCAATTTAAAAAATGCATTCTTTTTGATACCCCTTCATAAAGACCCATACTATTTGAATTCATTTTTGTATAGAATGATCCACCTGAAACATACTCGTTTGCCTCAGGGGTACTGTGAGTCCCCTTCCATTGGACTTAAGTAATGTACAACTTGTAAGTGCAATAAATCTGTATGTTGATGACATTTTGGTGTGCAGTGAGACTGAGGAAAGGTGCAGAGAAGACTCAGTTAAACTCATGACTACACTCTAAAAGAAAGGATACAAAGTAGATGAGGAGAAATTAAAATATTGTCAAGAAGAAGTCTTGTATATAGGACAGTTGATCTCTCACAAAGGGAAACAAGTGACACAAGAAAGAGCAGCAAAGGGAAATAGTGACACAAGAAAAAGCAGAAGCAATCATGTAAACTGTAGCACCACCTAAAACAGTGAAGGAAATTCAACAGTTTCTAGGCCTATGCAATTATTGCAGGGCTTGGGTTTTTGATTACAGCACATACATTCAACCACTTTTAAAAGGCCTGAAAAAAGCACAAGTAGATAAGAACACAATAACGTGGACAGATGAGATGACTAAAGAGTTTGAGGAATTTAAAAAAGCAATCAGTACAGCCCCTGTGATGGGGATCCCAAATCATAGCAAATGATTTTATTTATTCTCCCATTCAAATGGAGAAGTCATGACAACTGTTCTTACGCAAAAGAGGACATTAGGACACAGACATAAACCACTGGCATATTATAGTGGGATTTTAGATCCAGTAATGAAAGGAGACTATCCCTGTGAGCAAGATATAGCTGTTAATGAATTTGCAATTGGAAAAACCTTCAAGTATAATAATGGGGTGTTCAGTAACGTTATTTGTAGAACATGAATTATTCGTAATTTTAGCGAAACTCAAAAGTACATTGACTACACAAAGAGCATCAGGGTCTGAGGTGATTATTTGCAACCATGCGGTTGAAATTGTTAGATGTAAGACAGTGAATCCAGCGATGTTGATAGCAGAGAAAGTAGGACAAGATGACTATGTACATAATTGCACAACATATATTGAGAATTATAAAGACATCCCACAAGTGAGAGAAAATGTTATTGGGAGGGGGAAGTTGTTTGTATTGATGGATCTTCAAAAAATAACCAAACTACTGAGGAAAGGCCTACGGGAGCAGCGGTAAATAAACTGAATAGAGATGATGAATTTGAGATTGTAACAAGCATGAGGTTGCCTTTGAGTTATTCTGCGCCGGCTGCAGAATTAGTGGCGCTCATCGAAGCACTGAGAATGAGGAAGTGATGTGTACTCTGACTCCGCCTATGTGATTTCAACTGTGCACAGATTTCTGTCAAGCTGGAGAAGGAGGGACTTCCTCCTTTCAGCTGGCACTCCACCATACAGCCCTATTGAATAGTCTTATAGAAGCATTAAGTCTCCCATTGACCCTAGAAATCGTAAAATTGACAGCACATTCTAAATGAAAAGATTTCATTTCCTGCGGAAACGAAGCTGCAGATGTAGAGGCTAAAAAAGAAGCCTATTTTCTGCCCATGTCTAGTTTAGAGAAAGTATGTGTTTCTCTGAAAGACACAGGAAACCCCACACTGTGGATGGGAGTATTACTCTAAATTTGGATAACGGAAGGGCATCCAAAGGAAACAATTCAAGAAATGTGGTATCAAGGATTTTATTGAACCTGATACTGATTTAATATATCAAACAAATCATGATTAAATCTGCACTTGTGAAAACAATTTACATAGCAGGAAGCAACTTTTATTAAAAAGAACACATCTATATGGTAAAAATCATCTTATTCAATCATCCAAGCATACAACCTCATCCATCCATTAGACAAACCACTCATACTGAACGCCAATCAATATACAATGTAAAATCTATAAGAAAATTCATCACAGTTGATTCATCTGAAAAATTTATAGAAAGAATATGAAATCAGTTTAACAAGCCACAACAGGTAACATCAGTGGCATAGGCAATTAAGATGGGTCCCAGAGTTTTTTGACCACGACCTCATCTTAATCCAAACTCAACCGGTTTCGACGTATATACTTTAGTGTAGTGACGTCTTCATCAGGAGTAACAAAAGTATATTCTAACATAAAAAAGAAAGAAAAAACAGATTCGACACATCAATTTTTTGAAACCACTAAACTTAAAAAGAGAACATACAACATCAATAATAAACCTAATATGTGTAATGAAAAATTTAAATAAAACAATGAATAATCATATACAAGAGCCTGCTTCCAACCCGGGATAACTCCGGGATGGATCTGAGGTGTCTGGTAGAGAGTAGTGCTACCCTCTTATATTGGTGTCTCTGGGAGGCAGAGAAAGAACATATTAATTAAATGACAGGACGATGCATGTTGGTAAAGGAGGGCTTTAATCTGCTGTCTATTGTTCAGTTCATTCAAGTACAAGGTTCATCTCCACAAGAATAACAGGATTTATGGAGAAAGCAGGTGTGGTCTTTAGCCCCCAATAAGGCAGTTTTGAGGCAGGATGGCACTGGAAAGACAGTTATGCCTCTAGCATTATTAAGAATAGCGCTGGAGCAGCTTCACTACACAGCACATACAACTCAAGAGAGTATAGCTGCAACAATTGCAGAAGAATTGTGCTCACCTAATCTCCTGAAACATGTGCACAGTTCATTGTGAATCGCATTGTCTGAAAGAAATGTACTGCAGGACAAACTTTACAAACAGTAAGAGGAGCAATCCCCAAATCCAATGGCCCATTTCAACGTTTACATATAGATTGTGTAGATATGCTACAGATATGTAACAGCTATAGATATATGCTGGTTGTAGTATGTCTTTTTTCTAGATGGATAGAGGCAGTCTATGCACACACCCTGATGCCTTTTGCACTGCATAGTGTCTGGTAAGTGAGGTGTTCCCCAGGTGGGGGGTGCACAGTTTTGTGGTCTGACAATGGACCACACATTGTAAATGAACATTTTGAACACACATTTTTATCTGCTTATCATCCACAGGCCAATGGTTTCTGTGAGAGATTAAATGGACTCCTTGAAGAGAGAATAGCCAATATTAACATCACTTTTAAAAAGGGGTGCTTGCATTGTCTGCCCCATGCTTTGTTTTCATTAAGAAACCATCCTGGCTTGGATCACCTCTAACTCCTCATGAGTCGGTGACTGGATGCTGCATGAGAACCCCATTGACTCCTCCAACAAGGGTAAGAACGTATACTCACAGTGTAGGGAGGGCAGTAGCTGAGGAGATGCATGATTATTTAACAACAGTGATTGCAAGTTTTTCTTTCATGTCTCAACAGATCAAGAACAGAAGGAGGGGTCAAAAGCAAGCAAAGCAAAACAATCAAGTACATGAAATGGAAGATCTGTTCAAACCTCTAAAACTGTATTCAGGAGACCAGGTGTTAGTGTGAAAATTCATATGCACCTGGAGCACACCCCATTTTGAGGGTCCACATGAAGTAGAGGATGCAAGCACCACTGCCATGAAATTGAGGTGGCAAAGAGCGCGGCTACACAACATCAAACTGTATAAAGATGAAACATCAGCCCCTTCCAAAGACATCCCAAGAGAAGCAAAAGATGTAGTTCTGCATGTGCTGATCCATCCAAACAAAGCCAAACAAGTAGTTCTGCGCATGCAGACCTGCCAAATGGATAGGAACGAGAATAAGGAGAATGAAGTGCACACAAGCACTTTAGATTAGGATTTAACATCTTTTCGAATCAATTAAAGATCACTGGTTCCAGATTTGACAAGTAGAAAAGAGACTTGCAGATGCCATGGAACACTCCTTTTAGGCAGGTTTAAAGGAACAATGTGAGAAGAGTCCAGACCTTGAAGGAAATAGAATATCGGCTATCGTTTATGATACCCATTATTACACTAGTATGTACATTCTTATCTGTTCTTTTTTCATACATACAGCAGACTTTCCAGCTTTTGTTCAAAGAAGAATAAACATTATTACAACTGTATTGTCTGGAGAGGGATAATTGCAACAATTCTCAATTTTTTATATAGAAGTGATTAAAAAGGAGATAACACATTTACATATTAAAGTAAACACAAGATGGAGAGGCTTTAACATTTAAGAGATTCATTACAATCGAGAAAATCGAGACGGTTTCATATGATATTGATGGTGATATCAGCTTGTATTATAATTTGTGTTTTCTCCTTATTTGTATGGTATTGCAAAGTGTTGCAGAAAATGGCACTAACATAGAGGGTATTAATGGCACTGATATGAAGGGTGTTAATGAAACTCTTATTATTATCCCCACTAAAGGCACAGACATCCTGTTTTACAATATAACTAGGAGTTTGTTTTCTATTTAAAATGGATGTTTAGGAGAACCATGAAGGTATACATACATATTTTAAAACGTCAGTTCATTTAAAGAATAACCTATGGTACCTGCACATGAAAGAGGTGGGCGAATGAGCATTAGACAAAGGTTCTTATGTTTGCTCCTTAATACCACATGCCATTAATGCGTCAAGAACCTTTTTTGCAAGCAAGATGCCTTCACACAATGCAAAATGCCTCAGTCATCTAGCAGCATGGACAACCACAGGATAACTTGATGGACAATGGGGTATGTTATGATGGCGATCCATATGGGTATTCCCATAGGAAGATACCTCTGTGAAAACTAGAAAGATGGAAAATTGATCAGGATGGACAAGTAAGAAATGCATATACCCATCCCAGATAGGAGAACGATAAAAGGTTGTCAAGATGAAGAAGTTGAATTGCTCAACTACAACTGAAAAACCAGAAGAGTCAAGATGTGGAGAAAGACCTCAGTTAGTGACATATGGACGTGTTTTCACTACTACTGGATGGGAAGAAGGGCTATTGGCATGCCGTGCACATCTATTGAAGAAAGAATCAGCAAATATAGTGAAGATAGTGAGTGACAATTGGCTGGAATCATGGGCCAAGAATTTGAAGTTACTCACATGGGATGACCATGAAGCAGGACCAGTTTCTATAATACCACTGAGAAATGCTACAACATGCTTCAGGAATGATGGACTAATCCTGGTTGGGAAAAAATAAAGGATGTGTACAGATAATTGAAGGTCCAGGAATGAATGGAGGAACTTCACTGTTAATGGATCGATATTGGGCCTGTGGATCCAGAGCCTACATGCAGTTGCCTAGGAAATTAGGAGGAATACACTATATGGTAATACTACATGTAACAACATTGGTGATTTACCCAAAGTAACCTCCATATTGATGAATTTCCTAAAATGTATGACCATTTAAGGATGAAGATATCACCAGAAATCCGCCGACTGAAGAGAGGCAATTATTTTTCAGCAAATTCAATGGTGTCTTAAGACAATATCCCAGATGAGCATACATTGTTCAGCAAGACAGCAATGATAATGACAGCTATATTCTTGCCAGGACTTCAAGCTGCAGTAAATGCCAAGTGGCTGCAGATTACAAGATGGGAGCTGCTGCAGACAATCAATGTAACAATAAAATGATTATATGTAATCAGAGAAGTATTAAGAGCCATCAGGCTGATGACTCTCAAGAACAGGAATGTCCTGGACTTCATTACAGCAATGGAAGGAGGTGTGTGTGCCGAGGTCAGCCCTTCTTGCTGCATGTTTACACCATTTAATGATTAAGGAAATTCAACCCTGATGGAAGCCATAACCATCCTGTGAACTTTGCACACAAAGATGGTGGCAGAAGTAGATGAAATTGAAGATAATGATTGGTTTACATCTCTGTTTTCCTGGATTCAGACCTTGCTAGCAAATGCTTTTAAAATGCTCAGAGCAATACTAGTGTTCATTTTGCTAGGATTCTTTCTCATAACGATCATTGTGGGACAATGCAAGAAGACAGACAAGAAAGCTATTGGTATGAAGCTAATGTTTGATATTGATGCTGAAATGGTTGAGCAGATGCAAAATGTAGCCAGTACCCATGAGAATATAAAGAAACATACCCTTATACCGCCAGGGACCAAGATCCAATGCCCCAGGGATCAGAAAAGATATGTAGGATGTTGGATATTCTGTTCGCCATCTGGATTGTGGATGAAACATAAAAGATGCAGGCCATCTGAGAGAGCTGACAAAGAGTTGGATCCCAAAAAAGAAGCAGGATGAGGAGAAGCTGTTGATGGAGGATGAAGAAGAGATAAAGACTATGGAAGAAGAGAAATTGGTCAACGATTCGACCAGAGGGGGGAATGTAGAGGAGCAGGTAAACATGTTCTCGCCACCATCATGTTGGAACTGTCAAAGAAAAGCCATGGTAGCACCTGTATCGTTCCTGTACCACATTGGGTGTATGAGAGATGTTATACACTCAGACAGTCATACAGAATGTACCCTCTCACTGAAAGTGTGGAAATATGTCCCATGGAAGAAAGTTACATGGAAGGATTCTGCCTGCCAAGATGTCAGAATGCATCTCGAATATCATGAATGGACGTTAAATGAAATCTGATGACGACAGAGTGATGTCATGAAGAAGATATATGAACCTATGTTGAAACGATATGAAAATATTAAGTAACAAATTAATTGAAACATTAAGAGTAACAGGAAACTAAAGCTAAAGTAATCATGGATATAAAGAAGATAAAGTAACTTACTGACCAATAACTGTAAACACACAGTAATGCACAGTAGAAAGACACTGTATAAAAGCTTGCAATAGAGGAATATATAACGTGGCAGGATGGGCATAGAAGGAAAATGGATGAGAGCTCACGTGAAATTTAACCAAGCTACCTCAGAGACAGACAAAGTCTGTGGAATCAGGAGACATGGAATGACAGCCTTGTGAGCAGACCCTATGATAAGTCAAGGATGGCCCAGAGTGAAGATGCTGTTTTTGAGGGATAAGTGCAAAGCAGAAAGAGAGTACATGGATAAGCTCTGAATGTGGGACATTCTTTATACATGGAAGAAGATGAAAACATTTGTGAGAGCCAAACTCCTGGTCAATTAAAAGTGTATAAAGTTCATATGAGATAGAGTGAGCAAGTCTCTAGAGGCCAAGAAGAGCAACAGCACCCTGCATTATTAAATCAAATAGCAGTAAATGGAAGGCTGAAATTGACAAATGTGTGATCTTTTCAGCCGTGACTCAGACGTCAAAAACAAAGGCTATTAATTAGAGCCTTAAACTAAGATAGCGGTGTGCTCACACTCCCTTGAATGTTCTGTAGAGGTGGTGCCAAGTACCTCCACCTAAAAGCTCCTCCCCCTGTTGCCTATATGTTGGGAACCAGAGTGTGAGATATGTTCATTACCAGTAAGAATACCTATACCAAAGAGAATCCTGGAAATAAGATTCCCATTGAGAAAGCCATACATGCATACACAACAATATGATGGCCATTTGTAAGAAATCCCAGAGGAAGTGTTAAAACTGAGCAAAAGGGAAGACTGGTGACATCATGAAAAAGCAATGCTGACACACCTAGAAGAGATGCAGAGACAAGAGAGCATAAATATTTTATAAGCTCTAAAGAGGAGGTGTTAAAGATGAGCAAAAGTTTGGGCTTGAGATGAAGATGCTCATGCTACAGAAATAATTAAGAAGATATCAAGTTATTTTAGAATTGTACAGATGCAGTAACGCAAGAAGACAAAGTGTTCTTAAAGGCTAGTTATGTAGTGAATAGACTGCGGCGATACGCCAATGTATATAAATAGGAAATGTGAGGAATATGGAAAATTCCACAACGGACCTTAGCAGAGCTGGATCCCGTGAGCAGAAATACTTTTTCAATCAAAAACTTAACCATGGAGGTAAATCAAAGAAAGGCTTGGTTGAATCAACACCAAGAAGTCAAGGCCACCGTGGGCCTGGATGTGCATAGAAACAATTACAGAACGTGTGAAAGGAGCACATTTTCTGCCTTAAGTGAGTGGCAAGAACGGTGAAGACGTCAGAGGTTAATCAAATAATAGTATTTTAAATGCTGTAAGACTCGAAAACATGGTCTACAGTCACATGGTCAGATGAAAATAGATACTATGATGAGCTGTATCAAAACCAATAAGACAGAGTATGCAATACTCCCTCGTATTCTCCAGCACAGAGAAAATTTCCAAGGCAGAGTTCAAAGCCTTAATTGACTAGTAGACTGCAAGAGTGATAATGAGCCAAGTTGGTGGGAAGCTAGGGTTATGACCAGCCCACCAGCACCTTTGTGCCAGCCTGCGTACTGTTTGCGTAGGTGGAATATTACAGAGGGGTACAAGGGTGCCACCAATCATAGAGGGGCAAGTAATAGATAGCCCTATAGTTTGCATAACCAATGGGACGTTGTACATTTGATGACATTTGTAGAAACCTGTACTAGAGAATGGCTTAGTTGTCCCACCTGATGTTAGATACCCAATCACCTTCCCTGACTAGTATAGAACGTATACCTAGATGTTCCTTGTAAGCCTATCACCATCCCATGTAGGTTTTTGTAGTTTGCAATGTCGAATGAAGTCAACAATGACGAGTTTTTAGTATATAACCTGCTATTTATGTGTTGCACTGATTATGAAGATTGAGCGAATGCGTTGATGTTCGTTGTAACTCCCTGGTTTAGATAATTGATATTAAAACAGTTGCACTTTGCAAACTGCCGGAGTAAGTTTTGATTATTGATGGTTCAGTAATAATCTGCATCTCCATCTGTCTCTAGGTATTGCTGCCTCATCTTAAAGGGCTGGGTCGGACACCCCAGTTCAGTTCCAGAACAGTGAGCACCAACAAGGTCAACAACAAATGAAAGACTTTGGCCTACCAATGACAAAGTATGGACTAATTGGGAAAATGGAGAGTGATCTGACAATATTCAAACACCTAGGTTTTATTTAATGTACATGCTGCTAAGCAGCTAAAAGTCCAAGGTTGGGATGAATGCCAACCAATCAGTGGGGTTTGGGGACAACCTAACATACAAAGTTGCAGGAGCCAATCCACTGATGTTTTGTTCGCTATAAATCTTGCCCTACAGACAAGGGATAGCCAATGAAGCACTGATCTGTATATATTCTATAAGTAGATATTTTCCCTTCACCAATCCCCTCCCTCAATAGATTTTGTATTTTGGCACATAAAATGACATCATAGATGACTCATTTTGAGGTATAAGACATCAATGTAGTCAAGCTACTGTAAGAGTGTGCAATCATCAGTCCGATGTTTGTCAGGTCTCCCTGCTTTATTAAACTGAGGATTAAATAGTACTTTGCCATACTCTTTGAGTATGTCCGATTATTTGGTCTAAGATCTATTATTGTAATTCCATCTAGCACAAAAGATGTTTCAAGGTGCTAGAGGACAAAGTGCTGGAGTTTGACGTAGGAGGCATGACGTGGTTAGAATTGGCGGTGGGGTTGAGACTATTGGAGAGTTTTAAAGTTCAAAATATCTGGGTGGTAGGTGGCAAAGTTCAGAGTGGGAGAGAGGCAGAATCCAGAGTTAAAACTCTAAGCATGCAAGTTTAAAGTGACAGAATCTCACAACAACAGGATTCCATGCTATAGAAACATGTGACTGTAAATGCAATGCAAGTTTTTTTATTCCTACTGGAAGCAGTTTGCAGCATGTCGATTCCTGCTCTTTGTGGGAGGAGTATGTAATATTCATTGACTACTAGAAGCACATTTAATTGCCTTGCTACTTACTGAATATACAACATAATACTTTTATTATGATCTCGTATTTATATGGCAAATATATGAAGATTAAAATATATATTTTTTTAAGCATATATGGTTTATGAGAAAACTTTATATACTCTAAATTGACATATGAACAACAGATACATAAATACAAAGTCATCAATCAATTCATGAGCTATAATTTGTTGTTTTTTTTTAATTGTGTTATGCTTTAGGAATATGAACCTTTCCCAATGGCAGAATGGCACCTAAAAAAATTGGCTATAATCTACGAACATTCGCAAACATTACAGTAAATGTATCTTTTTAACTAAACGATAATAAATAATAATAAAAAAAATGTATAGTAGCTAATATAAATGATGCCCAAGTACCATTAAAAATACGATCGCAGTGTACACATTTGCCGGGTCTGAATACATCATAGTAGTTGTCCTGCCCAGGTCAAAGACAGAGAGATGGGAAGATGCAGAACAGTCGTTGGGATCCTTGTTCACCTACACATCAGGGTCCCATTCTGTTCACATATCACTCATGGCCCATTTTGTGGCAAATCTCGTTGGACGGACCTCCAATCAAAATGGTTGATGCCATCAACAATCTTTGACTTGTTTATGGGTTTGTGTGTGCACTATAAAAAAAAGTGCTCCCAGAGCTAACTTAGCTGCTCCCTCACTATTTCAATGACATTTCAGACCAATGACTCTGACAAAGCCCTGCGCCCAACATTGCTCCTGGCTCTCATTAATACCATAGTTCAGGAATGTTTTGGTTCATTGTTATACTGTAGTTTTTGTGTGTTCTGGTCAGGATATATATTCATATAAGGCACCAGCACCTTCACAAAATATTCTCCTCGATGAAAGATTTGTCCATTATCACTTCAAAGATAAGTATGGTTGCTGGATCAAGCTTGGAGATGCACCCACAGACATGGGCTTTACTAGATGTTTTGCATGGCAGTTGTCCTCTCTTCCACAATGGCATCCTGTTTAAATGTACAAGAGAACTCCACGTTTTGTTAAATGAACATCATGTCTGCAAAGCCTTGGCATGTATTAATCCAGTGTTCTATGATCACAGCCTCCTCTACTTGTTCACATGAAGGCATCAAGGTGAGAGCTTAGAAAGGATTTACATGTTTTTTTTTAAAAGTCTGCAGTTTGGTGGTGCACTTTCGGTCCACCTGAATTTGAGGATTGTGTTTTTGTTAAGGTGGGCCCCTATACACCTGACAGGCCTTAACCACAGTTCCATCCACATCCACCCTACTACCACCCCGCTATTCCTATCGACCAAATATGCACGAGCAAACCAAACACTAACAACAGGTTACCCCTAGCACATTCCATGAATTCACCATTACTGAAAAGGACCATTGCAAAAAAACACAGGGCACAAAGTAAAGCTCATCCCCTCATGTTACAAGCAGGACCCCAGTCTGTATGCACATTTGCAACAGCAGAGTGCGCACAATGCAGCATTGGTCAACATGTTATATTGTGTTTCTAAATGAACCACTGTTAATACCATGCATTTATTTCTTTCTCCTGAATTCTGGAAAATGATCTAAAGACAGATAGGAAAGGACCTACTGTGGATTCATTGCCTAACTTTTAAGAGCACTTAAGAGGGAGATTCTGCACCAACAAGAGAAAGATTTGTTTCTACTGCAAGGTCTTGCTTATGTTGCAGTGCGCCATGGCAAACCCAATCGCATAATAAAACGTTGTTTGTACCTTTAATCAAGTAAACAAAACAAACGAGGTAGTGGCTGGAAGGTTTAGGGCAACCCTTCACACCATCCTTCTTCACCTGCCAAGCCATTACAAAAGGGGATAGAACATGCACATCTGGTGCTGGTCCCACAACGAAAGGGGCAGTTCAGCCTGAACTGCTTGGTCACATCCCTTCTGCACGAGACCACAAGCATCCCCATAAATGTCAAGGCAATTCAGCAGAGATTTCAGCTGTGATATTGTTTTTACCATCTTCTTGAAGCAATGATCTCACAAAGGCATATAAAAGTACGATGAAGCAAAATGGAAAGTTAGTTATCCGCCTGACTTAGTCATCTTGATGCATAAATATCTCCTTCTGTGAGTGCACTTCACACCTGGGGTTGTCCGCTTAGAGTAAATTATGATAGTTAAGAGCCATTGGTAATTTTTTACATTGGTAGACTCAGTGCCAATAATATTCTGTAGGTCGGTGTGCAAGCATGGCCGCATCAGTTTAACCATTGTGCTGTATTGGAAACATAGAGTGCAGCAGAGTTAACATGTTTTAATGAAAAGGTAAGAAAGTCGCCCTTCAAGGGAGGAAGACCCTCAGCATTACGGACTGAGCACTGGATTGGCTGACCTCCTTCCTCACTAACCACCCCACCCAGGTGCAACTGGGCAGTTTCTCCTCCACCACCTCACTCTCTACCTACGCGGCCCCCCAGGGCTCTATGCTATCACTGTGCCTCTTCCTTATCTATCTCGCCCCTCTTGCTTACCTGATCTCCTCCTTCTCTCTGCATTCCCAGTGTTATGCTGCAGAAACAGCTTTCCTTCAGATTTCCCTCTACTACCCCCTCTTCCTCCTCTCTTATTCCCGATTGTATCACTGGATCCAGGCATGGTGTGAGGCTAACTCTCTCTGCCTTAATGCCAGTAATACAGAGCTCCTTCTCATTGGGACACATGCACCCTGTTTCCCTGCTACCCTCTGGCTACCCTCCTTGGTTCCTCTACCCTCACCATCCTGTGAGGCCGAAAACCTTGTGGTCAACTTCGATTTCCTCTCTTTCCTTCACCCCGCACATCTTGGACCATGGCCCATTTCCAGCTTCACCTCCTCAGAGGCATTCTCCCTTTCCACACCTTCCCCTGAGAAGTGCCATGTCTCCAGAGCTCTGGCCCTCTCCAGGCTGGACTACTCCAAAAGCATCTGACTCAATCTCCCCCTTTATTAGCTAGAATATGGCTGCAAGACTTATCCTTGGCCTCAAGCCCAGGGACCATATCTCTCCACTGGCTGCCAGTGGACACGAGGATCAAATTCAAGACAATCTATATCATCCACAAGGCTTGTGGGGACCTGGCACCACGCTATCTCCAATGTCTCTGCCTAAATGCCTCCCTGTCAGAGCCCTCAGCTACTCTAACTCAAACTTGCTGCTTGTCAAAGGCTTCTCCAAGCAGAGAAGCCTTTGACAAGGTTGCCAGTTCTCTCTCTTCGGCTGGTGCCTCTCTTTGAAACAGCCTCTCTGCCCCCTCTCAGGCTTGAGTCGGACCTCATTAGTTCCAGAAACTTCTTAAAACTCTGCGTTTCTCAACTTATTTCCCTCTTTCCCTCCCCTGCTAACCACCCTGCTGCTGCTGAGACAGGCGGCCTGTTCCTTCATGAATCCCACAGGTTACCAGGCCCTTTACCCAGCTGTCACCGGTATCCACCCCCCTACACAACACTGCTCTGGCAGACACCCTGCCCGGTGGCTGTCCATCCCGCCCATGGGATTCATCCACCCTAGCATTAAGCATGTGGCCTCCTCCCTTGCACACCTTTCCACTTCCCTCCCGTGCTCCCACCAGCACTTGCCCTACCCTCTCCTCCCACCCCCTATCTCCTACACTTCTCTCTACTGAACTTGCACGTCTGAATGTCACAAGGCCTAGCGGCACCATAATTGTATATTTACTGTTCCCATTGTTATTTGCTTCCCTTGTTCCCTCTGCACCTTGCCTTGTGGCGCCTGGACACACCCTTGGTTGTATACGAACTCTAAAGTCTGAAATGTATTAATCTCACTGAGCAAAGTGTTAAAGAAACAATCAAGTCTTACTGTCTCAATAAATAGGGCCACTTTGCTTTTGATTCCATGTAGACAGAAATTACCCATCTGAAAAATATTAGAGTCCACAACTTACAATGAATAAATAAACATCTGGCCCAAGCAGAGAGGTTTGAACCTAGCTGCAGGATGATGTTTGAAACACATTGGCAGTAGTCAATCTTTATATTGCCCAGAAAAGCAGGAACAATCTCACATGATGCTCTCAAGGCTGCTCCCTATTTTATTGAGTTTTTACCGAGAGTTATTTTTATTGTCCCTTTATCCAAAGAGCAACATGGCTTCAAAGTGCTATTTTGCTTTCTTTTGTACAATTCAACAAATCTGTTTAAAACATTATCACACATTCCAGACAAATGATGTCCTTTAATTGACGATTTTTTCATGCAAGTGTAAATATTATTTTAAAAGAAAGTAAAGCACAGGCAGAGAGGTTTGAACCCATCTCACAACGCTGATCCATGTCTTTGTGGTCCCTGTTCTTTTTTATACACAGCTAATGTTCTTGTTGTGAGGGGCTTTAACAACCCACTAGGACCTTACACAAGATGGCACAGTAATAAATAAATATGCTGTGCCGGACTAAACGACGTGCACATGGACATCCACCCTAGCATTTGCAGCAAGTGCCAGTCTTGGACATAATGGAGAGGTTGTGTTAATTTGATTTATGCATATTAGTACCTGGAGAGGGACAATGAGCCTGTAATGAGCAACCACATTGGCCCTCACCAGGTTGTTACCAGCCTGACAAAAGCTTTGGCGTGGCACCTCTCCCAGCCATGTCCTGGCCGCCATGGAAATGCAGAAGGAACTATGTGTAGTGCCTTCTCCCCGTTCACTGGCGGCAATCTTTTTTGTTAACTTTTCTTTTTTTTTAATGGCCACCATGAAAAGGGAGAAGGGACTATGTGCTGTCCCTTCTCCCTGTTCCCTGGTGGCCATTTTTTTGTTTACTTTTTTCTTTTTTCAATGTCCACCATGGGTAGAGAGAAGGGACTATAAATATTTTTTATTCAAAGGCGTCACACAACATTAAAAAAGTCACTATTAGTACACGGGTCTAACAGGATAGGGTACTAACAACAATACGCCCCACACCGCAGGTGGGGGTATCAGTGCGTCATGTAATGCCCAGGGGCCAATAGTTATTATTATTATTATTATTATTATTATTATTATTATTATTATTATTATTATTATTATTTTATCTATTGAGCATGGACCTAGTTTCGAGCAAAGCAATGGAGCACTTCACAGCGGTATACCACAATACAGATACATAACAGAGCACTTTATAGAGGTATACAACAGTACAGATTCATAACAGAGTGCTTTTTAGAGGTAACAACAGAACAGATATACAGCGGGGGTAGGATACAGAGGGGCATAGATCGGGGTACAGCTGTACTGGATGGCGGGGTGAAAAGGGGAAGGCAGCATCAAGCGAGTCACGTGGCGCAAGGGGCTATGTGATGGCCTAGGTGTTGAGGAGGAGAGATTCGTAGAAAAGGTGGATCTTTAGTTCTTTTCTGAATTGTAGGAGTGTGGGGGCGGGGCTGATACTGATGTGCAAGAGGTTCCATAGTCTTGGGGTGTAGAGAGAGAAGGGTTGTCTTCTAGTCCTTTCATTTTTGCAGCAGCAGATTTCAAGTCTGCACATGTCCTGACTTCAGGTGGTGCTCTGTCTGCCGGAGAAGCTGACTTTCTCCGAGAGGTAGCTGGCTGACTTGAGGTCAACTGCCTTACAGATGACACAGCAAGACTTGAAGGTGAATCCTGCATGCAGTGGGAGCCTGTGAATGTCGATGAGGGCGGGGTGATGTGGTCATATCTGCATAGACCGGTGGTGAGGTGTGCGGCCGTGTGTAGGCCAGTACTCAGGGGCACAAGGGAGGACGACGGGAGGCCTTTGAGGAGGGCATTGCTCTGAACCAGGTGGGATAGTACCAGTGATTGAAGTCGGGAGGAAGGAAGGACTTGACTTTCCACAGGATGAAGAGATGATACCAAGCTGTCTAGCTATGTGTATCTTGGAGGAGAGGTGTTTGTTGATGTGGAACTAAGGGACATGGCCCAAGAGGTCATGGTTGATTGCCAGGTCTGCATGTCTGGGTGGCCTTACTATGCCCACCTCCCACGACCCGACTTGCGGCTAATTCCTTTTAATTGATGATGGTAATAACATAAATATGTATGTGACTTACCAAATTGCATGTTGATGTATCATTTACAGGCGAGATTACAAATGCTGATGAGAAATACTGTGCTGCAAAGAGAACATAGGAATAGCATGCAATGTCTTGGTGATGGACAACCCGTGTGCATGTTTGAGACCCAGAACGGCATCAGAAATGTATCACTGTGCAGGGACACACAGGCTGCATTCACAACACCATCTCAATGCACTATTATTAATACTATATAAGGTCATTTATTTATCAGCTATACTCTAGGAAGCGAAAAAGCTGATCACGAGGCTGCGCTTTTTAAAAGAAAAAAAAAAAAAAACAGCTAAACAGACTTCCTTTGCCAGGATTTTGTTTAACATATGGGTCCTTATTTTTTTCGAAACTTAAACATGCCATAAAACTGCTCAAAGGGAGATGTGAATATTATCTGCTACCATAAACAAAGCTAATAAGCGGCAGCATTAATTGCCAATACACCATTGGCTCACGGTGCCCGAGATTACAGGTACTCATTTGAGACGATTCATTATAATTTAATTCGAAATTTACATTTTTAGCAACATCACCAAAAGCAATTAGTAGTTCTTGTGGGGAAGCAGATTTCCAAATTAAAATAAATATGTTGACTTGCGGGGTCATGTTGAGGCAATCTGTCACATCTTGCTGAGCAGAGATGACACCTTGTCGTTGTTTGATCGAATGTTGTCACTGATACTTCGGTGTAATGTTTTCAGACATTTCCATGGCTAACGTGCTACTTCACGCATATGGGTGTTAGGGCCCTATTCATTATTTGTGAAGACCTGCGATCCGCGTCCTTTCCTGAATCCCATGTACTTGGCCTCTGTTTCATTTCAGAAGATAATTAAAGGTCACCGGGAGCAGATTTAGACATCATGTTGAGGTGTTCCTGCTGCAAGACAAAGCTGTAATGCAAGCGGACGTCTGGTTTCTTTAGTGCCAGATGCATTGAGCAGTATTGCTTAACTTTCAAGTGGACACTGACAAACCTTAACCTGCAAGTACTCAACATTCTTTCAATTTTACTTCCGATGGAGTCTTACCGGGCAATTTAATCAAGAGTCAATATTGTTTAGGTACCTAACATTTGTAGTGAAAATGATATATAGACACAGTGTCAAATTCCTCCCATTTCAAGGCATTGTGAGAGCAAATGTTTGTATTACCAAATGTGCTGGGAGTTCATTTCTGGACCTGGGATGGATGAAAGGCTGACTTAGCCCTGTTATTGTATCAGTAGTGCATACGTGCATCCATATGTGTCCACATCAGAATGTGGGAACGTTTCCTGCTGCGCAGCATAGAATTCAAATCAGGTGTATACTGTCACCGGGAGGATAGCTCAGGGGCAACATGCTCGCCTTGGAAGCAAGATGACACCTAGCGACACAGGTTCGATGCCCAGGTCTGTGCTTAGAAACCTCTAGGTATTAAGCACATTATGAATAACCAATCATTTCATACCACCAGGATTAAGGGCTGACCTTAAATACCAGATCACAGTTCTCTACCCAGGATGAAGGGAGTTCAATGTGGCTACTTTCCCTTCCTCTCTGCATCCCACGTGTTATGGTCCAGCCCACCTGCAGACTGCCCTAAGATCAATCAGACTGCATTGCTCCAGCTTCTTAGCAGCAACACAATAGCTGCTATCATTATCCAATGTACTGCTAATCAGTTTGCTAATCACTTCAATTCACTAAGAGTAGCATGAAGGGCTGAGTCAGCCATGCTGGGATTCAAAAATGTGAAGAGAAGGCTGGTCTAATGTGAGAGGCAAGCACTTTACTCACTCATCTTTCCTCCAGGGACATAAGGATAATATAAGGCATCATACTACAGAAACTGTGCAGTGGTGCAAGATGAAATATCACTAGGGCAAAAATTGCAGTTGTGCAAAAATAAAACACGGCACTTCAATGTTATATTTTCAGCGGGGAAATGTGGTCTTAGACCTAGTCCTAGCACTTGACTAATATTAGCCATTGTGTAACAAAGCTTTAGTGGAATGTTTGCCCCTGGTGATGGCACATGTTATGATGCTACATTTCTCGAATAAGACCCAAGATGTCTTTAAACAAAGAAGCCCATTAACACTGTCCTTGTGAAGAGCCCTGGCCCTGTGAAGAGCTCAGTTTAGGGAAGGAGCAAGGCTCACACAATGGAAGAATCCCTAACTTGTAGAACTAATGCATTGGGCAGCCTCAGACTTAGGTCGTGGAGCTCTGTAGCATCCTTCGAGCAAGGTGAATGGAGGTTGCCAGGGACAGGAAGAGGCACGATGTCGAGGAATATTAGGTCATTGAGAATCATATATATACTAATTTACTATGTGAAGCCTATCAGTCACTTCAGATCACCACAGTAGTTTAAATGGCAAAGGAAGAGTGTAATCGCATAAAATCACCAAACATCATCAAAGTTTTTGGCAGTTCAAGATGCTCATACACCACAGTGGGCAAACTTCTGTTCACTTTATAAGTACATTTGGTTCAAAAACTAACGTAAAAACAGTTTTACGAGGTATATAAGTAGGGTGACCAGATTTAGAAAATAAATAATTGGGACAGGCCACTGACATAGAGGAGGGACTACAGCTTCAGTGGTGAAACTGCAGTCCTACTTCTATGTGGGTGGCCTGTCCCGTGTCATATTACAGCGCCGGGGTCCCGAGGCTACCCTGTCGCAGGATTTGGGAATCAGGTGGCTACCATCCCGGTTTTTGCCAAAAATCATGTAATCCGGCCAAAAACCAGGAAGGTAGCCAACCGATCCCCAAATCCTGGAACAGGGTTTTTAAACTTAACAAAATCTTGGGACCCTGACGGAGGTGCGAATACCCAGACTGTCCCAGCAAAACCGGGACATCTGGTCACCCTATATATAAGTAACTCTCGTGAATTCATTAAGTATTTTGAAACTGAAGTGGGAGAATGGAAGACCAGGCTCCCGTCCTTCACCTCTCGCGCTTGGCCTAGAGGGTCACGGCCCAGACACCCGCCGCGAGAAGAGTTTGTCCATTTACCAGACGACCAGGTACCCTGGTACAGGAACATACGGATGTGTCCATCTGCCTGCCCAGCAGCCCGCACTGGCCATGCCGACACCTGCGGCTCGGATCAGCTAGACTAAAATCCACACGTCGTTAGAGATGCCATGACGACCTAGACAACGGGAAGCACATCTGTACAAATATACACACTGAACATCTCCACACCAATCTACACGAAGAACATACTCAGTGCTCTGACGTAGGCGACAGGCATATTCACGGACGTGCATCTTTATTATTTTTACATAGGCTTTCAGAATGCAGAAACGCAAGACGCATCATGAACTCATCTATAACGCTTGCTCACGCTTCTCTTGAAACCCGTTACCACCATGAGAGGTATAATGGAAACACGATACTGGTCATGGAAATATATGCTATTATACCCTAAAAGCACCTATGCACCAAACGGACTACTTATGCACCAGGCCCAAGTAGGCCTCAACCAAGAGCTCCCATGGACATTAACAAAGCAAGAGTCAGGTTGCTGATCCTGCAGAAAGAACCCGGAGGAGCAACCAGCCAAGGTCGCAATGTTGCAAACCCACATTCCAAGAACAAATCATCAAAGGCACGATGTTGCAACCTCGCACTCCGCGCCTCAACGATAAAGGCACGCCGGCAAAATTAAACCAGACGCGCAGTAGAAAAAACAATATTAATTGTGCAGAATTCTGCCTCTTTCACGGTCCCTCCCCACGTGACCAAGCCGAACCTGACGAGGTGCCAAAACCCAGGAGAGAAAAGGCGTCTGGGTCCCTCACTACGAGACACAGGCCGATACACTTGAAAGGCTCAATGGACATCTGCTACAGTGGGAGCGGTCAGCCTTCCACCTATGAATAAATCCTCACATTGTCTGCACGTACCCATATTGAAACATTGTTGCAATCACAGGTACACCGAGAGCTGGGAACAACGGTGGTCCCAGGCTGGGAGGCTCACGAGTGCACCAATCAGAACATGGGGCTCTTATCTCAGACGTCAGTAATATTAGCCAATCCTCAGGAGTCTTCATGTAACAATTCTTATGTATCTAATTGTAGGGACAACCCAGATATACCACCTGACTACACCTTGTCCACTAATATCATTCTCTATATGTGTACTATACTAACCCTACCACTCGAGCAACCAATTAAGAGTGGCGATAGGTTTTTTGTTAACTTTCTGAAGTGACGCAAGTAGCGCGTCATAATGCAGTAAAAAGGGCCTGCGAGCCCCACGATTGTGTGTGTGTCAGGACGAACGCGTACGCTCCTTGACCCATCCCTGCCGTTTTGTCTAAATAAACAGCAGAGTCACCTTGCTCCTTGTGTGTGTCTCATACTCTATCTCATCTGGGATATACGGGAGGAGTTGGGGCCTCCCTGCCCGGAGGTCTGCGGACGGCCCGGCCGACCCCGGCAGAATTTCCCCCCGACAAGTTGGAGGCACTGCTGAGATCTGTTTAAGATCGACTTTTATTTTTAATTTTTCCAGGCACTCCCGTTGCGAGGAGGCCCGGCGGCGCGGCCCCCTCTGCCGTTGCCCCCTTCTGAGGACTACAGGACCATCGCGGAGCTGCGAGAAGACCGGACAGCGCAATCCGGATATTGGCCCTCGGGAGCCGGTTGAGAAGTATCCCGCCCGCGGTCGGCGAGTGTCCAGACGTGGTCCAGACGAAGGGAGGTGGCGAGCCGCTTGGAGGGGTGCACGCAGTCGAGCGGCCCTGCATCGAGAGAACTTGGTGAGCATGACACGCACAACAAGCAATGCGAAATTGTGAGGGAGGGGGAGGAAGTAAATAAGGGAGGAGGGAGGTATTGTACAGATGTGCGGCGAAGGTTTAACTGAGGGTTGCCAATGGAATGAATGGTAGCGGACGAGTGCGAGAGCAGTCGGCTAAGTTACGCGAAAGAGGGGGGCGGGGCATGAAAACATCACGTGCAGCCGCTCGTAAGACACTGATGGCCTAGATTGCGACTACGTGTGAGGGTGGGTGTGTGTGGTTTCCTACGATTTGACATTTATTGATCAATGAGTAGATGAGGTTCCCTATTGTTCGAGCAAGAAACTCGATAGGTAGATGACGTTTCCCTGTGGACGGTAGCTAGTTACATAGTTGCCCAAAACGGAAGATAATTGGCTGGTTAAGCCCTCCTGTTGAGGGGCGTATCACACGCGAGGCGACGCAGCGTGCGCAGTCCGGTTATATTATTGATGAGATTACCTTGTTCCAGGAGAGACAGGAAGACAGCTGTAGGGTTAGCGGGGTAGATTGCAAGTGTATTTTGAACTTAAAGAACATAACAAGAATGTACCAGTAGCTCGAAGAAATCGGTGACGTCACCAGTAGGGATTTAATAAGATATCGCGAGCACAAGAAACTTTGGGTTTGAGAGTGGTGGGGAAGAGAAACATGATAAAGGAGCGGATACGGAGATAAACGATAAACGAGTGGATCGAAAGAGGAGAAGGGGAAAGGGGCGTGGCTGCGCACGGAGAACGCCGGCCACGGCAAGTATAAAAGGGGGAGGAGAACGGAGAAACAGGACGACTGTATAAGATCGTCGTAAGGGGTACGCAGCCGCGGGGGGCTGCTTGCGCTTCGGCCGCAGGGGGCCGTAGGGGAAGGAATATAATCTAACATCATACATATATACATATATATTTGTTTTTATTATTATTATTTTTTATTTTTTATTTTTATTTTTTTATTATTAGTATTGCATAATTTGTCAAAGGATTGTCGTAAGTCCCCACACTTGGGGGGCAAGGTAAGCAATATAAGGTTGTATATTGTAAACTGCTAGTAAAGGGAAGGGTAACAAGGGGAGTGCCATTATGTCATACGGGAGAGGGTCGGGAGGGTGGGGGAATACCCTCACTACCCCACTACAACACATATGCACCACACTGCCACCACATAGGGAGAAATTAATTAAGTACAGCATAGAGTGGACCCAGGGGACGGACAACAAAATGTTAACACCATGGCCGCCTAATGGTAGTTTCGATCCATATGCCCAACATTCACTACTAAACCATCTGCACAATACGTACAAGGGGAAGAAGTTGGCAAACCATGTGGAAGTGTTTAACTTATGGAGGATGTTCCAGGGGTCCCGACCAGGACCAAATGGAATGTTCACTATGGGGGAAACACCGGAAGAAAAGGAGATTAAGAAAGAAGGAACGGATGGGGAAAAGGGGTGTGAAAGGACAAAGAATACGGGGAATGAAGGACAGGGAGGAGAAAAGATTGATAAATCAAACGACATAAAAAAGGAACCGAACAATGAGATACCCATAACACCGGGAGTGAAAACAGAGGGAGGAGGGTTGTACCCTTTAAGAGAATTAGGAGAAATAGAAGGACAGTTCAGGGCGGCTGAAGGATACTCGAACCCGGCATACAGCCCTCCACCATATGTGGCTCATAGGAAGATACCAATGGGGGAAGGGAGGATTGGAGAAGAGCAGACTGTAGAGATAGGAAACGATGAGTGGGTAGCTGCACAGATATTATTGAAATTACGAGGCTCACTAACTGGAGAAGAAAGGGAGGCGGTAAAGAGAACAAACGAGGATAGTGCCAGAGAGAGTGAAATGAGGGGAGAGGAGCTACTATGGCAGAAGGAAGAGATTTTGGAGGAAAGATTAGCAAAACTAAGGGATGAGCAGAATGAATTGATCAAACAACTTGAGAGGGAGGAAAGAGAGAGAGTGAGGAAAAGGAAAGAAGGTAAGAACGAATTGGAAAAATTAAGGGAACGAAATGAGGAGCAAAAGAAAGAAGCTGAAAGGGTAAAAGCAGCAGCAGATAGGGTATCAAGAGTAGTGCTGAGAGAGAAGAAGAAGGAAGAAGAAGAAAAGGAAAAGGAAATGGAAATATGGAGGAGGAGAGTACTATCAGAGACAGCTAAGAAATATGAAGAGGGGAAGGTAATAGAGAGTATAGTAGAAAGAGAAAGGGTGAAATGGGAAAGGAAGAAAGAGGATGAAAGAATATTGGAACAGATGAGCAACGAAGTAATGGAGGAATTGAAAAGGAAAAGGGAGGAAAATAGTAGGGAAATGGAGGAGAGAAGTGAAGGGGGAAGAGAAGGGAGGAGTAGGGAGAGTGAAAGATGGGGAGATGTATATAAAAGTAGAGAGGTAGCAACAACATCAGCACTAGGGGGAACAGTTGGTAACAACGAAAGGGGAGAAAGAGACCTAATAGACTTAAAAACAGTAACAATAAAAGGAAAAAAGCCAGAGTGGGGGGTGCCATTTATGAATGACTTTTGCAGTGAGGAGGAAGAAGGAGTGGAGAAGGATGGAAGAAAGAGTGAAAGGGAAAGCTTAGATAAGCTATACCTCACTAGAACAAACATAGATTCGCCCTGGATGAGTAGAAGATGGGAGGAGCTGGAGAGAAGTAAGGAGGGAGTGAAAAGAATAGGGGAAACACAAACCCATGAAACCACGCCACCCACATCCCCATCACGCCCTCCCACGTCACACCCTACATGTTCAACCACCGCACGCTCACTGCACAGAATAAAGCTTGCGCCCTTCATGAACGAACTTACACCTTATGCATGTCGGCTTAGGGACCTCCCTAGTCGCAGGCAAGACAGACAAATAAACATACCCGTATTGAACACAGGAAATGACGAAAAAAGGGGAAAGGAAGAAGAGGGAGGTAGGAGCAGAGGTAGTAAGGAAGAATTTGAAGTAGTAAAGGAAACGGGGGAAGAAGAGGGGTGTGAAGACTCAATATTATGGAGCGTAAAGGGTGACACAAGACAGAATTTAATGCCACTGTTGGAGAGAGGAGGGGTTAGACCACAGTATGTACCTTGGAAACATACGGATAAAGAAAATATAAAATGTAGGCTCCCATCACTAAGTGGAGGTGCGGGTAAGTGGATATATGAAATGGAAAAACACACTGCAGGACAGAAACTAGCAGTAGGAGATGTGAAGGGCCTGTTAATATCAATATTAGGGGATAGAGCGGATGACATTTGGAAAAGAGCGGGATTCCATGGGGTAACAATAACGAACACATCGCATGATGGGGCACCATTTGCAAACTGCAGACATGCGCTATGGCAGGCACTGAGAGTGCAGTACCCAGACACATCAGACATAGGAGCCATTACTTCCCGTAAGGTGGGTGAAAATGAGGATCCTGTTGATTATATCCAGGATATTCAAGAGAAGTGGCGCATGGAAACTAGAGAACAATGGGACAAAACACCAGCCATATTTTATCATATACTAGTACAAGGGCTCCCAGAAGGAGTTCAGAAACAACTAAAGAAAGTAGTGGGGATGGAAGCAAAACCATGGCCAGAAATACAACTGACTATAGTACATCACTGCAGGACATGGCAAGGAAAAATGAAACAAAAGGAAGAGGACAGGAAAACAGAAGAGGCCAAACTAGTACAGAAAAAACTTACTAAATACACAATGGAAGGGGCACTAATAACTACGCCCACACCAGTGGCCCAAAGCCCAACGCAAGTAGTGGCTGCACAAGATCCCGCTCAAATAGCGCCTCCACAAGGTGTAATACAGCAAGTGCCGCATCTGCAATTACACGCACCAAACATGGGAGGAGGGTACCCAATGCAAGGAACTGGGTATTATAGTTATAACAGAGGGAGAGGAGGGTTTATGAGGGGGAGAGGATACGGATATAATACCCAACAACAGGCTGGGGGACTTAGAAATTACTACCCCACAGGGCAACCCGTATACCAGGACAACACAGGGAGCTTCCCATGGCAAAGCAGGGAACCACCCGTGTGTTGGAGCTGCGGACTATTAGGACACATGTCACGTACATGTAGGGTCAGGCCAGGAACACCAGCATGGAATGAACAAGCACAACCTAGGACCTCACAAGAACAGCAGGGCATACAACGACAGCAGATGTCACAACAAGGGAGTGACCCACAACAACAAACAACACAACAGCCACAAACCTATTCACTGCCACAACAACAAATAACACAGCAACTGCCACCGCCACAACAACAAGTAGCGTTAATACAACCACCACCCCAAACTCAACAAACGCAATTGGGTAGGGTGACGGTGTTGGGACACAACCCTTACACAGGGAATGGCCAATCATTGTACCCCCAATAGGTCAGCCCACAGACGGCCTTGGTGTGTCCCATCCTGTCAGTAACACCTAATAGTGCGGAGGAACCACGCATAGAGGTAACGATAGGTGACAAAAAATTATCATTCCTTGTTGACACCGGGGCAACCCGGTCTTGCATAAGGGAAGGTAAATTTAAGATGTCAGGCGAAGCCATGAACACCCAAGGATTTTCTGGGGCTAAAGGGTTGGTTCCATTTACTGATAACGTTCCCTTATCTATTGGAGATTATGATCTGTCAGTCCCACTTTTGTATTATAGTGCCTCACCAGTAAATATACTGGGGAGAGACATAATGAACAGGTTGAATATGACGATCTCCTTTACAGAGGATGGCATAATTTGCTCTACTCCAGGGATTAACATGCTCGCAGCACGACAGATTTTGCAAGCATACTGTGGACAGACAGCGATTAGGGCGGAGCCAGTAGATGGCGAGCTATTCCAGTATGGCACAGACATGGCATTTGCATGGATGCCAGGGATAGAAGGGAAAATATGGAGGAGGCCAGCAGCCTATCTGTTCCGACCAGAAACACCAGTTAATGAACTGGAAGGGAAGGTGTTTGTAATGGACATTGAGAGCATTATTGCAACAGCTGATTATGTTGCTGTGCACGCCCAAGATAAAGAAGGGAGAGCATGGAGGGCGGTGATAGCACTAGCAGAAGGATGTAGGCTGACCCAGGTGTCAGATGAAGAGCTGTTCTCAGAAGAAAAGGAGGAAGATGAAATGGTGTTCATGATGAGTGTAGAAATATGGCTAAGAGTGGCTCACAAACAAGTAGCACAGAAAATTGCAATGGCACTTGAGGCACCCGCAGGCACCCCAGTCCCATTTTTTAAGGAGGATATGTCAAAGGTGCCCAAATCATTATGGACTATTAGCCCTTATGACGTGGGATGCATAAAAAGCATAGGGGGTGTAAGGATGAAATTGAAAAAAGGTGCCATACTACCAAGAGTGAAACAGTACCCATTGTCAAAAGAGGCAGATGAGGGCATATATGAAACCATAACGGCCCTTATAAACAATGGCATATTGGTCCCCTCAGAATCACCATGTAACACAGCTGTGTACCCGGTGCGCAAGGCTAAAGGGGGGTCTTGGCGCTTCATACAGGACCTCAGACCCTTGAACAACATAGTAGAAGCAGAGTATCCAGTAACAGCAAACCCGGCCACAATATTGTGTGGCATTCCAGCAGAAGCATCACGATTTACAGTGATTGACCTTAAAAATGCTTTTTTCTCAATACCATTACACCCAGACTCACAAGATTTGACAAGCTTCACTTACCGAAATACAAAGTGGAAACATACCAGATTACCACAGGGGTATTGTGAATCACCCTCAATTTTCAATAGAGTAATACAGATGGATTTGGGTAACGTTGAGGTGGAAAGCACAGTGTTACAGTATGTGGATGACATAATAATTTGCAGTACAAACGAAAGTAAATGTAGAGAGGACTCCTTAAAAATGTTGACAATACTGGCTGAAAAGGGGTACAAGGTAGACATGGAAAAGATACAATACTGTCAGGAACAGGTACTTTACATTGGCCAACTGATATCCCAACATGGAAGAAGGATTGCACCACAAAGAGCACAGGCCATCTCAAGCACTCCCGTGCCACAGACTGTGAGAGAACTGCAGCAATTTCTGGGGCTGTGCAACTACTGTAGAGCATGGGTATTTGATTACAGCTCATACATAGGACCCCTGCTTGAGGGTTTGAAGGAAGCAAATAAAGGGGAGAAAAAGTTGGGATGGACTATGGAAATGAGGGAGGCATTTGACGAATTGAAAGACGCGATATCAACTGCTCCAGTACTGGCATCCCCAGACTATGAGCGACGCTTTTTTATATTTTCACATTGCGACTCAGCAGTGATGAAGGCAGTATTGGCACAAAAAACGAGCATGGGATATAAACCAGTAGCATTTTACAGCGGACACTTAGACCCTGTGATGTTAGGCCACTTCCCTTGTGAACAAGGTCTTGCTGCAGCTGCCTTTGCAGTAGAAAAAGCATCAGCAATAACTATGGGGTGTCCAACTACACTGTTTGTGGAACATGCACTATTTGCGATATTGAATAAACCTAAGTCCACACTAACGACACAGAGGGCATCAGGTTATGAGATTATTTTGTCTAAAGCTGAACTAGCAATTGTTAGATGTAGCACGGTTAACCCTGCAAGGTTCCTAGCAGAAGTAATTGAAGAGGGAGATTACGCCCACGACTGCACCCAAATAACTAAAATGTACTCATGTACTAGAAAAGTTGAAGAAAACGCACTAGAGGGAGGTGAGCTTTTGTTTATTGATGGGTCATCAACTATTGATCAAGGAGATGGGATACGAAGGACTGGGGCAGCAGTAGTAAAAATGATGGAGGCGCCGGTGTGTGTGGCTATGAAGTGTGTACAACTACCACAGCATTACTCTGCTCAAGCCGCGGAACTGGTTGCACTAATATTGGCATTAAAGGAAAGTTTTAATAAAAGAGTAACCATATATTCCGACAGTGCATATGTTACATCCACTGTCCACTCAGGGTTATCAAAATGGAGAAGAAGAGGGTTTAGGAGAGCTGATGGCACTCCAGTACAACATGCCCTCTTGTTGGCTGAACTAATTGAAGTAATAAACGACCCCCAAGAACTAGCCCTAGTCAAATGCACCGCACACACCAATGGAGAAGACTACGTATCAAAAGGGAATGCAGCAGCAGACGCACATGCGAAATATGCTGCATACTTTGGTGAGATATGGAACCCCACAGACTCACAGAGAGGGAGAGGGAGGGGAATAGCAAGGGAGAAGTTAATAAGAGAAGGGTACACCCATCTCCCAGCCACACAGATTATGGAACTACAAGCGGCTGCACCAATGGCCGAAAAAGAAGTATGGGTAAAAAGAGGATGTACAATGTCCCCAACCGACGCACTATGGCGCCAGGGTGGCACTGGGAAAGTTGTAATACCGTTGGCACTGTTAAACACCGCCCTGAGCCAATTACATCACCCTGCCCATACACGCAAGGAAATAATAGCAGCACGAATTAGAGAAGATTGGTTTTGTCCTGAGTTAAACTCTCATGTGTCAAATTTTATCAGCAATTGCCTCACATGTCAACAGTTTACGGCCGGTCATACTCTAAAGGTGATAAGAGGTACCATACCCCGGCCAGAAGGACCTTTTCGGCACCTTCACATTGACTATGTTGATATGATCAACATATGTCAAGGTAATAGGTATATGATTGTAGTAGTATGCCCATTTTCCAGGTGGATTGAAGCAGGGCCCTGTTCACACCCTGATGCGTTTAGAGCAGCCAAATTCATAGTAAGGGAGGTTTTCCCCAGGTGGGGAGTGTGCGAGGTGTTAAGATCAGACAACGGCCCACATTTCGCAAACGAAATGTTCCAGCATATCACATCCCTGCTGAACATTAAACACAAATTTGCATGTGCATACCACCCACAGGCTAATGGTGTATGTGAACGCCTGAATGGCTTATTGAAGGAGGCAATTGCTAAAATACAACAAACAACAAATAAAAGTTGGTTGTATTGCCTTCCGTTAGCTTTATTTGAACTTAGAAATAGGCCAGGGTCCGACCACCACCTCACCCCTCACGAAGTGGTTACTGGACGTCAAATGCGCCTTCCCCTAACCCCAACGTCAAGGGCATTCACAGACCACGAAAGTTCAGCGAGTGTGTTAGGTGATGAAATGTATCAATATGTGTCTTCTTTGATTACTAGTGTCGTGTTTGTGTCTCAACAGCTCGAGCGCACACGGGGCGGGTCTACCATCAATAAAGAAAAAGGCGCAAGTACAGAATTGGGAAAGGAGAACTTGTGCAAACTTGCCAAAGGTGACCACGTACTACTTCGCAATTTCAATAGAAAGTGGAACGAGAAGAGGTTCACTGGCCCCCATCTGGTAGAGGACGTATCAACAAGAGCAGTAAAACTAAAGGATAAGCGTGCCTGGAACCACCTACATGACGTAAAGATCTACAAACTGCAGACCCGCCCCAGCGCCAACGACAGGTCCATTGGAAGAACAGCAACAACATCCCCGACAGCGGAAGAAAGTTCCACCACAGACAACGACCCAATTGTTCCCTCGGAGACGATAACTGACGAAGAAAGGGGTGATCCCCATACTGCCCACCCCATGGTCACACGCTCAAAGAGTAAAAATACTTCCGCCATCTGAGCGCAAACCCCCCCCCCATTGACTGCTAAGTACAGTTGTAACTAAAACTGAAGGACATTGCTTGCACCAATACACATGTAAACACGTGAATGTTCTCTTTTTTTTTTTCTCTCGCACATACAGGAACTGCGTAATATTGTATTGTTAAGAAAAGCTAATTAACAAGTTCAGTGTACAGGCGTAGATGGTGTTGCCAGACGATAACTACCCAGAAGAATTGTCACACCAATTTGTATACGAAATAAAAAGGCCAACATACCTAAAAAGGAGAAGGGTACGTGTCTACTACACTGCCTTCCTCCTGGCCATAGAATATTACATGCCCCACCTCCGCCCATACTTGCCGGTCCTAAGAGACCGATCACTTAGAGTAGCGTGGGAGCAGCTCTTCGCCTGGGCACTGAATGACTACTTGATAGGGAGAGCTTAAAGGAAACAAAACTAACATTTTAATAACGAGCACTTTTGAGAATTTTTAGGCGGGCAACTTTAACGTCACAAGAATACGCTGCCAGGACTGCAGCAAGGTAAGAGCAAAATGCCGGTGAGATTAGCATATGTAATAAAAATAATAGGGATTTTTATGATCACCGGGTTCTTGGCTGCCTCTGTCTGGCAGTACAGCTATGCTATCAATTCTATTGCTGCACCCAAACATAATATACCCCCGTTCCCTGCTGCAACAGGTGTTACGTCAGGTGGTAATAGTAACATTGCACCCAAGCAAAATAGAGTTAAACGCAGCACATACTCAGACAATAAAGGTATTGATAATTATGTACAAGATTCAGCACACGTCGCAAACAACATATGGTACCAGCACATGACCCGCATTGGTAAGCAGACAACTGAGGATAGCTGTTACGTTTGCTCATTAATACCATACGCCATGAGCGCTTCACGAACATTTGTTGCCACAGAAATAGATGAAAAGACAGCACAGTGCATAATATATTTGGCCCTGTTCCAAACGAAAGGAATATTTCAAGGAACGGTAGTGCACATGACATGGAAAACACGAGACTCATACCCATATGAAAACAACTTCCTCAAGACCTATCTGAGTTATCACAAGACCAGTTTACATGCTGAAGCATTCAGATACATAACAAGTGGCCCTGCAAAAGGAGAAACAAAGAAGGTAACACTGCAGTATCTACCATGTGATTGGTACGCCACTGAAGTTCCGGGTAAACAAGGATGCTGGGAGAGGCCGCTACTGACGATAACAGGAAAGGTGTATCTGGGCAACAGCTGGGAGATAGGAGTGATTGGCAGCAACATGGTAACAAAAGAAACTATCTCAACCATCGAGACACACAATCATCGATGTTGGACGACGTGGATCAAGTATGTACCAATGCTCACGTGGGTAGAAGAAGATGAAGACCCAATAACAATACTACCATTGACGGCGCCCAAAGTATGCTACCAGCATAAAGGAGAGGTGGACGTAGGATATAACACCAATTGTGCAAGCGTGGTGGAGTTACCTGAGGGGGGAGCGGGAACAGCAGTAATAATGGACCATTATTGGGCCTGTGGAGAAAAGGCATATCATACACTGCCTCCCCTGTGGAATGGTGTGTGCACAATGGTACACGTCAATGTACCCTCACTAGTGGTACCTAAGAAGAATGTCGATGTGGCGAAATTTCCTAAAATGGATGAAGGGGATAAGAGAAGAAAGAGATCTGCACCACTTCAGAAGGAGCAAGAGAACAGCAGTGATACTGTCCTAAATAGGAGAAAAAGACAAGGAGAGCCACTGACAGGAAATTACCTGTGGGGAAGGTCGGAAACGGAACTAACATCAATACCGCCAGAACACAGACTATTCAGCAGAGCAGCAATGTTCTTCTCCTCAATAATACATCCGGGACTGCAGGCATACGCAAATGCAAAATGGCTCCAAATAACCAGATGGGAACTAATGATGACCATCAATTCAACAGTAAATGGGTTCAACGCAATTAAAGAGGAGCTGCGAGCTGTAAGGATGGTAGCACTCCAGAATAGATATGTATTGGACCTTCTCACAGCAATGGAAGGAGGAGTTTGTGCAAAGATAGGACAATCTTGCTGCACGTTCATACCTGCCAACGATGCTGACAATGGTACACTGACAGAAGCAGTGTCACAATTGGCCCAGATGCACTCCAAAATGATGGATGAAAGTAACGGTGTAGACAAGGATAAGAGCTGGTTTTCACTATTATGGTCATGGATGCCATCTTGGCTGTCAGATGGACTGAAAATAATAGTGGGGTGTACTATTTTGGCTGGAGCTACTCTGATCATAATTAGGTTTTGGAAGGCCCGGAAGGCACGCACGACTGACGAGTTGCTGGAAATGGTGGGAATGCACCCCTTAATGCCAGCAGATGACGGCCAGCATACAGGTGTGATAATACAAGAGAGGGAGAAGTTGCGCACCCAAATCATCACCAACCATCTAGACCCACCATCAGTGAAGATCGAGAACCCAAGGAACCCCAGGAGCTACATAGGAAGATGGGTATACTGTACTCCTGGAGGAACATGTGAATATATGTATTGGTCATTTGAAGATCATGTAAACCATTATGGACATCTCGGAGGGATAACTAAGATATGGAGGGTAAGAGGAGATAACGAGAAGGATATGTTTGTGGTCGACAAGTCGACCAGAGGGGGGACTGAAGTGGGAGAATGGAAGACCAGGCTCCCGTCCTTCACCTCTCGCGCTTGGCCTAGAGGGTCACGGCCCAGACACCCGCCGCAAGAAGAGTTTGTCCATTTACCAGACGACCAGGTACCCTGGTACAGGAACATATGGATGTGTCCATCTGCCTGCCCAGCAGCCCGCACTGGCCATGCCGACACCTGCGGCTCGGATCAGCTAGACTAAAATCCACACGTCGTTAGAGATGCCATGACGACCTAGACAACGGGAAGCACATCTGTACAAATATACACACTGAACATCTCCACACCAATCTACACGAAGAACATACTCAGTGCTCTGACGTAGGCGACAGGCATATTCACGGACGTGCATCTTTATTATTTTTACATAGGCTTTCAGAATGCAGAAACGCAAGACGCATCATGAACTCATCTATAACGCTTGCTCACGCTTCTCTTGAAACCCGTTACCACCATGAGAGGTATAATGGAAACACGATACTGGTCATGGAAATATATGCTATTATACCCTAAAAGCACCTATGCACCAAACGGACTACTTATGCACCAGGCCCAAGTAGGCCTCAACCAAGAGCTCCCATGGACATTAACAAAGCAAGAGTCAGGTTGCTTATCCTGCAGAAAGAACCCAGAGGAGCAACCAGCCAAGGTCGCAATGTTGCAAACCCACATTCCAAGAACAAATCATCAAAGGCACGATGTTGCAACCTCGCACTCCGCGCCTCAACGATAAAGGCACGCCGGCAAAATTAAACCAGACGCGCAGTAGAAAAAACAATATTAATTGTGCAGAATTCTGCCTCTTTCACGGTCCCTCCCCACGTGACCAAGCCGAACCTGACGAGGTGCCAAAACCCAGGAGAGAAAAGGCGTCTGGGTCCCTCACTACGAGACACAGGCCGATACACTTGAAAGGCTCAATGGACATCTGCTACAGTGGGAGCGGTCAGCCTTCCACCTATGAATAAATCCTCACATTGTCTGCACGTACCCATATTGAAACATTGTTGCAATCACAGGTACACCGAGAGCTGGGAACAACGGTGGTCCCAGGCTGGGAGGCTCACGAGTGCACCAATCAGAACATGGGGCTCTTATCTCAGACGTCAGTAATATTAGCCAATCCTCAGGAGTCTTCATGTAACAATTCTTATGTATCTAATTGTAGGGACAACCCAGATATACCACCTGACTACACCTTGTCCACTAATATCATTCTCTATATGTGTACTATACTAACCCTACCACTCGAGCAACCAATTAAGAGTGGCGATAGGTTTTTTGTTAACTTTCTGAAGTGACGCAAGTAGCGCGTCATAATGCAGTAAAAAGGGCCTGCGAGCCCCACGATTGTGTGTGTGTCAGGACGAACGCGTACGCTCCTTGACCCATCCCTGCCGTTTTGTCTAAATAAACAGCAGAGTCACCTTGCTCCTTGTGTGTGTCTCATACTCTATCTCATCTGGGATATGCGGGAGGAGTTGGGGCCTCCCTGCCCGGAGGTCTGCGGACGGCCCGGCCGACCCCGGCAGAATTTCCCCCCGACAAAATGGTGGCGCAACCATCTCAAATTGAACTCCCAACGTGTCCCAAACATTAATAGTGTAGTTGTCCCACTCTTTTGCCTTGTCAAAAATCTTCACAACTCTATATATCTTGCCCATCACATCAATGTGGCACATCCAGTAGAACCACTGAATATCATTTCCTCTCTGCACTATTGCACTGCAATACTGCACAACTAGTATTGTCTCATCACAGAAATATGACACATTGAGGAGGCATATCGACAAAACACGTGACTCAAATGATAGGTCATTCATGTTTATGTTGTTTTCAGGTCAAAGTTGGGAAATAACCTAGAGGAAGTAGCAGTGTAGAGATCGCTAAAAACAATGATCCTATTACGGAATAACCTAATTGTTGAAGCGAAAGCGTCTGGACTGCTCTAACAGTGTCAGAGTCTTGAGTCTTCGGGATCATAGATCTTCCTGGGATCTTTGGTCATTCTTTTGAATTTGAAAATTGGCTCCTGATAGACTTCTCAATCCATGCATTCTGGTCAGGAGGCAGGAAGGAATAATAGCCTTTGGGAGTTTGGGGTTTGATGACAAAAGAAAAGGATGTCCCACTTCTGGAACTATGCATACATAGGTTTCTTGGCTCTATGTCTCTGTTGGCTCTTGCAGGAATACTAGTCTTCCTCTAGAATCCTACTCTCTATACAGTCTTAGGTGTACAGTGCCTGAGAATCCTTTCTCCCGAATTGAAATCAGAGGTATTCAGCGCCGTCCAGCTTCTTTGCTCCAATGTACACGCGGCCCCCAGTGACCCCCAGCTGGCCACTTGTAATTCTATCAGGAGTTCAGTGCCTGGTTCACTTCTTCTTGTTCCAATAAACACTTCTCACCCTCCAGTGGTTGTGTGCCCATCTCACTTTTAAGGTATATAGAAAGCTCCACACTCCTAAGGGGTGTTGTGCCTCTCTCACTGGTATGGGATATAGTGACCTACTCACTCCTAAGAATTAAGTATCGTCCTTCTTTATAAAAAGGGACATGGTGGTCTTCTCAATGATGGAAACGCCAGGTTCCTTGCATTATGTGCTAGCTGTTCGCCCTGTTTGGGAGTAGGCTTCCAGAGTTCCAGGCAAGCCACTGGCTTATGCCCCCAAGCATCTCAGGGATTCTCTGCCTCTACTGCACTCTCAGCCCATGAAGAGTGCCCATGGGGCATG
Organism: Ambystoma mexicanum; assembly: GCF_040938575.1. Classification (NCBI taxonomy): domain Eukaryota; kingdom Metazoa; phylum Chordata; class Amphibia; order Caudata; family Ambystomatidae; genus Ambystoma; species Ambystoma mexicanum. The sequence continues at coordinate 1,204,858,033 of NC_090933.1, forward strand.
AATGATACCCTTGGGTTTGGCGTTCCAAAAATGCTATTTATTTATAAAAAATGTTTAACACCCAATCCCAAGGGTATTGCTGCGTTTGGTACACTATCAGAAAGAGGGATAGAATAACAGATACAGGCATTTGTCAACCATAGAACTTAATGTATCCGAACAGGTAATAGGTGATACTTTGACTTTTTTTAATTCTAAAGCCTCCTGATAGAGTCGTTGCCTGTCTCCTTTTCCCGAGAATTGTTGGGTCTTTATTTTCCTCAGTAGCCATAATTGTTTGGCTGGAAGTTGTGCCCCTTTGATGGTCCTCCAGTCTAGTAGATAATGTTCCTATGAAAGTGTTCTGGGTTTTTCAGATGAATGCTTTTGGTGACCCCCTTGACTGATGTGGACTCTGTAACACATGTCTGCACGTGGTGTCTTTCAATTTCCCGTCTTTCTACAGTTGTTCTTCTCTCTTATTTCTTCCCAAGGATCCACCAGGTAACCCTTAGATACAGTCACTACAGTTGCACTCCTGCCTCCAAACAACTCTGAAAGTGTCTTTGCAGCAAGCATGTTGTCTTGTCATTTTCTCACATCTGTAACAAACCCAGTACAGCCACTGACTTCTGACAATAAACAATAATTTAACATTTTCCTTGGAACTACTATTTTGTCTCATCTAAAAATATCCCAGCATTGGCCACTAGGGGGCGCACGGATGAGTCGCCTCTCCGTGTGAGCGCTCAACACAGGGTCCGAAAAGTGGCAGTGAGACCCCACTTCGAGACCCCCCCCAGAGTTGGTTTTTGAGCGAGAGACGTGGGAAGGTGTCCCCCCCGGATGAGAGAAAACCCGGAGAAAATCGGAGGCGGCATCGTGGTGAAATCAACACCGGCGCTCTGAGGCCTTCGGCGCGGCGTGCGTCCTGCGGAACTTCCAGTCCAGGCCTGCGTATACGCGGGAAGAGTCGCCTTCTGTGACTGACCCCGCGCTTTTCTTGGAGCTCCGTGAGGAACCTGCTGTGCACTACTGCTCAGTGCGGCTGGGAGCCCCCTCTTGGGGCTCGCTGACACCCCCGCCACGGCACGGTAAGCGGATCCTTCGTCCCCCCCTGCATCGCGGGGCAGCTGTCCACTGCTGATCTTTGCCGGCCTGCCCTCGGCTCATCCTCCCCCCTACCTACCCTCCAGGGGGCCCCTCTCCGGTGCTGCGGAAACAAAACTCGAGAGGCCCTGGTGGCATAGTGTCCGTATCAAGAGCTGGCCCTTCGCGCTGTCCCGCGACCGCGGGTGCTAACGTTACATCGATAGGAGACCGCCAGGACATTTTTCACCCCGCTTTTGGGTGCCGCCCTTCATGGACCCTAAAACCAAGTTGGCGAAATACACGTTTTCACCAATTGCCAGATCCCCAGGGCCCTCCTCGACTCCTACGATGTCGACAGCAGGATCCGAGGCTGCCGCGACCAAGGCGGATGTAGCTGATTTGCTTGCCGAACTGAGGGGTATGCAAGCAGATATTGGTAACAGGATAGATAAGATCACGCAGAGGATGGACAAAATGGACGACAGGCTCGAGCAGGTTGAGCACAACCAAACATCTCTGAACGTACTGGAAGCACAGATGGATCACCGCATTGCAGACATATCGAACAGAGAAGATGAATTGCGCCTTAAGGTCGACGACCTCGAAAATAGGGAGCGTCGTAACAATATTCGAGTCTTTGGCCTTCCTGAGAAAGAGGGTGAAACCGAACTAGACCTGAAGCAATCGTTACACACTATCCTGAAGCTCCTCTACAACGATGACTCAGTTGACGCACCTAAAATTGACCGAATCCATAGGGCTGGAGGTAGACCGGGGGCCCCGAGATCGGTCCTGGCTCGATTCCACAACTACGCGGACAGAGCACGAATCTTGGAAAAGGCCAGAACCGCCCCACAATTGTCCTTGGAGAACTCCGCCATTTCTCTCTACCAGGACTTGTCATCTCTCACACTAGCAATGAGAAAAAAGTGCTCTCCGATTACGAAAATGTTGAAAGACAAGGGCGTCAGGTACCGATGGGGGTACCCATTCTCCCTCACCTTCGAATGGGAAGGCTCGACATTGAGACTTGTCACGGAGAAGGACATTGCTGATTGTGCTTCGGACCTGATAGGCTCGCCGGAAGGTGCCCCCTCTCACGAGGATCAAGGAACATCTGGTGGTGAGTGGAAAATCAAGGCTTCACGGCGGAGGAAGATCCCAGGTTCCAGGAAATTCAGAAAGATGAACACCTCCCAGGACATGGAACACTGACAAGGTGCCTGAAGCGCTTTGGCATGCCCTTGGGTAAAAAGTAAACTGGGCAAATTACTCTGCCGAGGGGGGTCACGAACTCATGCATAAGAATCAACCTCCTGCTATGAGACTTCCATAGATGTGTAAGGTCACTTTTCTCCAAGTGTGAGGTATCTTTAGCTCTGTGTGTCTCAGACGCTCGGTATGTGATATGGCTCGGTATGTAATACTCACTGTGCCAGCTCCTGGGGGATGGTTGATGACTCTGTTAGTGGATTAATGTTATTGTTAGGTGCACACAAAAGTTGGGGGCTCACTGATATATGTGACTTTATTATGGTAGGACCGCCTGTTCTGCGGTCTCCACTGGTGGTCCGAGTTCGGCTGGGTGATGTTAACCTGGGCGAATCGGGCGCCAAATGTGTTGGGGAGGGTGTGGTGGGTGGGGGAGGGGGAGGTTGAGGAACACACACTTTGCAACAATCTTGATCCAAAAAATATGCAGACGCACCTTGGCCACACTGAGGTCTATGGTAGGCACTGGACGATTTGGTCGTCGGCCTCCGTGGGATTTTTTGGGATCTACTCTTACAATGACGACCCATGCATAACGATGGCCAGCAGGACATGTGCCGTGGCACAGATGGAATGGCCGCCCACGATCACTAATTACACCTACGATGGCACTCGCACCCCGTAGGGACACATTACGCATTTGCACACTCAACGTCAAAGGCTTGAACTCTCCCACAAAACGATCAATGGTGGCCAGGGAATTCAGAAGATCGAACGTAGACATCTTGTTCCTTCAAGAAACAAGATACCGGAGGGGTGAGGAGAGAGCCATCCCATCACGGGAGATTGGCCTCGCCTACTGGAGCTCGGGTATATTGAAAAAGGCAGGGGTGGGAATTCTGGTTCGCAAATCCCTCCGAATGACACTTCTTGACATATGGACGGACACTGAGGGTAGGGCGATCACGTTTGTGGGTAATATAGGGGGCATAACAATCACTCTGGCCACGCTTTACGCACCCAATCAAGGGCAGAATCGTTTTCTTCACAACATCTCTGAAAAGGTCTTTAACATGGCTAAGGGTCACACGGTCCTGGGCGGGGACTTTAACACATGGATGGACAGCTCTATTGACAGGCAGACCAGGGCCGACGCATTAGACCCGCCCAACACTCGAACTGAGGCTGAAATCAAGTCTACCCTTCATCTTTATGGCCTTGTAGATAGCTGGCGACATCTACACCCGTTGGACAGAGGTTTTACCTTTCACTCCCTCCCCCACGACACACTCACACGCATCGACTATATCTTTCTCTCCAACGATCTTCTACGTGTACTGCAAGCTGCCACTATATACCCCTCCGCATGGTCAGACCATGACATGGTTGCAATTGATATATCTTGGGATGAGCTATCACCCCGCAACACCAAATGGAGGTGTAACGAATCCCTCTGGGCTGACCCGGTCTTTAAGGAGACCTTTGAAAATGAGATCGAGCAATTCTTTCCCACTAATGATACAGGGGAAGTAGGGAAGGTAGCTGTGTGGGAAGCAGCCAAGGCTACCTGGAGGGGAATCCTTATAAGGGAAGGGGCCCGAAGGAAAAGGGAACGTGCCCTGATAGAAAGGGGCATTAGGGAGAAGCTTGCTGTGGCTCAGAACTTGGCGCAGACCACCCCGTCTGACAGACCAAGGTATTTAACTGAAGCTAAACAACTCAGAGAAGAATTGAGGATTCTTATCGCTGGCAAAACAGCCCAGACCTTACAGTGCCTTAAGCAGAAATATTACGAGAAGGGGGACAAAGCAGATGCTCTGTTAGCAGCTCGCCTCCGTGCGCAGAGAGCGGAGAGATGGGTCGATCGAATTGAGAGGACTGACGGCACTCTAATAGATACGACGGTCACGTCCCCGAAGGACATACAGGAGGCATTTGCCTACTTCTACGAAGATCTATATATGTGTGACCCCCCTCCCTCTGCAGGAAGCGTAGACGAATATCTTGAGGGAGCGCGTCTTCCCACCCTCACAGGTGCAGAGGCCGAATCCCTAGATACTCCGGTCACTGAGGAAGAAGTGGAGAGTGCCATTAAGAGGCTAAAAATAGGGAGAGCCCCAGGGGATGATGGATTCACACCGGGTTTCTATAAAGCATTTTCTACCCTCCTTGCCCCCTTCCTAGCATCCTTGTTCAACCATATTTTCAATATGGGTCAGGCCCCCCCATCCTTCTCTCAAGCCCTCCTGGCTGTAATCCCTAAGGAAGGTCGAGACCCCAAATACTGTAGTTCTTATCGACCCATCTCGCTTCTTAATATCGACGCTAAGGTGTATGCTAGAGTCATTGCGGCTCGACTCGAAACATATCTTCCTAGATTGGTACACTCTGACCAAGTTGGCTTTGTTCTTGGCAGGCAGGGGGCAGATACCATGCGGAAAACACTCCACTTACTACACGAGGCACAGGGAATGAAGGGGGACCCATCTCTTTTATCGTTGGATGCTGAGAAGGCTTTTGATAGAGTGTCTTGGGACTTTTTAGAAAGAGTGTTGGTATCATATGGGTTGGGACCGAAACTCTGCCGCGCCATTAAAGCATTGTACACCTCCCCCACGACATCGGTGGCGGTGAATGGAGGATATTCACGCTGGTTTCCCCTTGAAAGAGGTACGAGACAGGGTTGCCCATTGTCAGCAATATTGTTTGTGATGTCCCTTGAACCATTGGCGCAGAAACTAAGAAGTGACGGTAGAGTTAAGGGCATCACGGTGGGAGACAGGGAGTACAAACTAGGGCTATACGCGGATGATATTTTGCTTCACCTGACCGACCCCTTAGACTCGATCCCAGCTGCGCTTGATATAATTGAGGAATACGGTGCACTGGCTGGCCTAAAGATCAACACAAGAAAGTCAGTCCTCCTCCCGATTGACAAGAGTAGGGATTCCGAAATCGTACGCTTTGCCCCGCTAGGAGTCCAAGTCAGCCTTACTACCCTTCGCTACTTGGGCATTAATGTCACCCGCGACCTTGACTCCTTATATGAAGCTAACTTCCCACCACTGTCACATGCTTTACAGAAAGATAGCCAACGGTGGTCCAAGCTCACAATCTCCTGGATGGGCCGTTTAAATGCCATAAAGATGGTCTTTCTCCCTAAGATATTATATTTATTCCAGATGCTCCCCATTAGGATGCCCCCGGAATTCTTCATCGATGTGCGAAAAATGTTTTTGTCCTTCCTGTGGCAGGGCCAGAGACCTAGAATTCCAAGACCCTTTCTCCAGCTCCGCAAAGACAACGCGGGAGTGGGCCTCCCGGACATGGAAACGTATTACAGGGCGGCGCAACTTAGAGTTCTTGTCCCACACTTTAGGCAACGTTCGGAACCCCAGTGGATAGCGCTGGATAATTATCACCTTCGTCCCTTTATTGTGCCCGAATGGTTATGGGTCCCCAGACCCCAGTTGCGTGAAAAAGTCAGATCCCACCCCATCTTGGGTACGTTATGGGCAATTTGGAAACCAGGCAGGAAAATGATGGGAGTCACGACGTGGCCAGCTCCCCTGGGTCACCTTTGGTCACCAGGGATCCGAGACGCAATCCCAGAACCAGGAAGCTATGAAACGTGGTACCAAGCGGGGCTGGAAAGAGCGGGCCAATTATGGCGCGACGGGACCTTTGTGACCGTACAGGAGCTCCAAGAGGCGCTTGGCATAGGCACGCTTTCAGTCTTCCTGTATCTGAGGCTCAAAGGGGTAATGACAAGGTCAATCTGGAAGGACCAGCTGCAGAGGGATCTTACCCCATTTGAAATGATCCTTGATCGATGTACGGGCTCCAGTGGTCTGATAAGCGCTATGTATTTGGCCCTGATTGAGACTGATATCTCCCCCTCATTGGTGCTTAAGGGCAGATGGGAAGCAGATATGGGCAGACAAATCTCCGAAAAGCTGTGGCTAAACATCTGCAGACGCACTGCGAAATCCTCAATATCCTGCCAGTACAAACTGCATGCCATAAAACTTTTGTATAGATGGCAGTACGATCCGATCAGGCTTGCCAAAATGTATCAGGGGGTTAGCCCATATTGTTGGAGGGGCTGTGGGAAGCGGGCGGGTTACTGGCATATGTGGTGGGGGTGTACCATGGTCCAGACCTACTGGTCAGAGGTTCTTAGCTGGATCAGGGATCTGGACGATGAAGAAAGGGTGCAGCAGCCAATGTTTATCTTGTTTGGTCTGATCGAAACAGGGGACAAAGTTGTAAAAGCACCTAGGATGGTACAAGGTCTGTTGATGGCTGCACGAGCCTGCCTCACTATGGTGTGGAAGAGGGCCAAGCTCCCTACTAAAACTGAATGGCTTGCGGTTGCCCAGACTCTCTATAGGATGGACTACCTAACCGCCGCTTTACGCGGAGATCTTACTGTTGTCGAAGGTGCCTGGTCCGAGTTCAGAGCCAAACATGCCTTGTAAAGACAATGTGTGCAGTATATTGTTGCGATTCGTGTCAATAACGACAACAAACGAAGATTTTTGCTGTGGCGGACCCTTGGATCATGCTATGTGTCCTGGTCGGATATCATATTTATATTAGAAGCTTTCTGGTGTTGTCTCATTGTTTAACGGTGTTTCTCAATCACGTATTTGGAGATAATAAAGAGAGGGGGGGAGGGGGGGTGAAACTGGGTTTTGTTGATCTTATTCATTATAATGTTTAATGTTCAGGAACTACTCCACATGATATGTGAAGATGGTACTTGCCTTATATGCTCCCTTTACTTATTTACTGGAGATTTTGGATGTAAGTGACTGTTGAACTTGTACAAAATCAATAAATCTTGAATTTAAAAAAAAAAAAAAAAATATCCCAAACTGTAATTTCTCTTATTTGCAAAAAACTGTACGAGTACACAGTTGAACCGTTGAATGTACAACCCTGACATTGTCTTCACAACTAGTATTTTGTCTTGTAACAAAAGGATGACCCATTTGGTTACAGTGGATGTACACACTCTCTTGACTCAACTTCAAATACATCTGGGACATTTTCATCTCACCCTCATTGTCTTTGAAAAGAAATGTCACAAGCATGCATGTAATGCAAGGTGGCACTGATTTCCCATTCCCCACAAGTGATCAAATAAGATGGCTTATCATCTTAATATTTTGTCTCTCTCCCTCAACTAAATACTAGTTTCATAGTCTACCTCTCTCTCCATGGAATACTGTTTCAGTTTTAAATGGCTACTTCTCTCTCAACCACATGTTTTTTTTTTAATGTTCTACCTCTCGCTCAACTAAACCCGATTTTATTGAGTATCTCTACCTCAATAAAATCCTTTTACAGCAGTCTACCTACCCCTCAACAAAAGCAATTTCTAATGTTCTATATCTCACTCAACTGCTCTAGCAACATCCTTCCTTACTATCTTCATAAAGCACTGATTGCAAATTGATACCATGCATGCCCCATCTCAAGGATTTACCATAAACCCTTAAGCTATTTTGGAAAATTATGCAAGTGCTTTGGGATTTGATTGATTGATTGATTTTGCAGGGGACTCCATCCCTCTAAGGAGCACTAGCTCATAGGCCAGACTCAGGATCCCCTTCGAACCTGCCCCTTTCCTTGCCCAAGAAGTTTCCTACTGTTAGTTGACAGCTTGCTGCTGCCATGCTCTTGACTATCTGCTCCACACAGGTACTTCAGAGAGACATGCAGGGCAAGCACCAGGATGTGACAAGTGGTGTGTTGATGCTCTGGGACTTCCATATCACACACGCAGGAAAGAGGATATGATTCTGGAGCCATGATATTGCACAACTAGAACAAATACACACATTCCCTTTACTGAAAAGGGGAATACGAGTAGATTAGAGAGAGGGAGAGGGAAAACAAGGCAATGCTGTGCTCATTTGGCCATAGATAAAACATGCTTTGCTCTATTAACTAGGCGTGATGAAATAAGCCATTGCAATGTATAAACTGCCTTCAATGGAATGATGACGTACTGGGCTAACTTTGCAGATCGTTTTCCCACTTTGCCTAATATCAACCAACTATACTATGCTGACAGGACCTTAGGAACATTGGCCATTCGTTGCTACCTGCACCTAATAAAAACAGCTTGTTTTGTGTGCGTCTTTGGCATAATGGAAGTTCAACTGAAGGCAATCGAATCTCAATGCAGCACATTATACAATCTATCATAATTGTGGATAATGGACTCTTGCTATGATGTACTACTTGGATTAATACAAATGTGTTGATGAGGGGTGAGTAGGAAGAATTGGAAAAGTACCATTACATGCTAACTGGGCACAATGAATGTGACAATATCATAAAATGTCTATGATGTGCTAAACGTGAATAACACATGTGCTGACTGGAAATGATGGGAAAGCTGACCGCGTTTGTATTAATACAGCTTAAAGGAATATGCCTCTACTGGCCTCATTCTGCAGAATGGAAACTGAGAATAATATATCTGCAATCATAATGTAGTGTTACCACCCCGTTCCAAGGGCTGGAACAAGGGGTAACAGCCCGGCAACCCGAGCTATAGACGGAAGCAAAACAAGGGCATATAACGAGGGCACCAGGACGTGTCACCCCGTTCCAGCCATTGAAACAGGGTGCTAATGCTATGTGACTATTAGCACCTCGGGTTACCAAAGCAGTAACCTGGGTTGTTACAAAATAAGTATTTCCAATCAAAGAAGGGCACGCACAGCATGCCATTCATTGAATGAAAATGCTGTGCCAAGTTGGCACCCATGGTTATGGACGGCGCGGCTCCATACAGAGCCCCTCTTCCATTTCCTTGGCAGCCGCAAACCGAGAAGGAGGGGAATCTGCTGCGTCGGTGGCACGCGCTGCCACCACTTTCAGGTAAGTGGGACTGGGGAGGAGGGCTGAGATAAGTTTAACAAATAAAAGGGAAAGGATAGGGAGAAGATGGCGGCCCGTTATGGGGAAGGCAGCCTGCGGGTTCCATGAAAAATGGTCTGAGATCGTTGGTTTCAGCCTGCAATCCCCAGAACCTGAATGGCTCTGCCCCCCACCACAGCTGCTAATGGAAAATAGCAATGACAAGCGAATCAGCCAAAAGGGAACATTGTCTTGGATCATATCAGATACTGGCAATGATGGGTATTTGCGGGTAAATGAAATTAGCACTTGTATGCTATCAATTGCTGGAAATTGAGACTAGTGTATAGTATGTCAGTGTGCTGGGGATCAAACTGTGAAATAACAGCTTAGCAGAGTACCCAAGGCCCATCGTACCCACCCCTGGCAAATGACAGAGGAATCAGCCATGGGGCAAATTAGGATGGTCCTTTATTTTCTAAACAGACAGGGATCATACAGGAAACATCAGAATCTCCAACAATAGCAGCTCCTGATCCCACGTCAATAGCTTTTATCGTGTAGTAACATCACAATCCCCAACCCTTTCGATAAAACTTAAAAAAGCAAACCATTTGGGTAGCTTGGGTGACAGCACCTATACCATTGACCCTTGTACCATCACACACCACCCCAGGATTTGAGCATCTTGATTGGCTGGAGCGGGTCTCCCCAGGCCTGGGACCCTGTTCTCTTCACAGCACTCGGTGTGCCTTTTCAAGATAATGAGAAAGACTGTGTATTCCCATTGTGCCACTGATATAGCCACGTAGCCTGAGAGGGTGCCTGTATGTTGCCATATTCACCGGGCAATGCATGTATCAATTCTGTCTACTTTGCTGGGAATGGCTCCTCTTCAGCCCGCTCTTGTCCTTGGCTGTGAACACTGGCCCTGTGCTTCACACTGCAGAGTCTGCATCCCTTCTTCCATATCTTGAGGCCTGTGACTTCCTGTGAATTCACTACAGTCATGTATTGGTTTTCCTGTATATTGTAATCTTTTTTTTAGAGCTTAGTGTTACTTGAGCCCTTCCAGGTAATTATACATCCCTGTAGCTCCAAATGGTTAGTTGCAGTAAAGCGGTTGCAAGCTTGCTCCGTGTGAAGGTTGCCTTCATACATTTCTGCATTTGGCTAGTGAAAAGGGAAGGATTCTGACAGTATGTATATGTATCTGTCCTCTATCTACAGAATGGTGTATGCATGTTCTTTGTGTGCACATGTGTGTGTCTGCAAAACTTTGTGAAGGGATGTGAGTTTACTTTGTGACTAACTTTGCTATGTCGTGTTGTCACTAATGCCATCAGCACAGCTGGACATTGTCATTAGTCAACCTGGTCCAGTGTTGAGGCACCTGTATCCGTGAAGACATCAGCTGGATAGGGTTTGAACGGTTGTCTAAGAGATTATCTGTTTCCTTTCCATGGAATACACTGGTCCCCCTTGGGGTTGGCCAAACAGCGACTGACATGTCTCATTTCTCATCCTTCCGGCTGACCTGTGCATAGGTGACACGAGGGCCATTCCAGGCACCCTCTCTTCACTAGCCTGAGTTGGTGCAAAGTATCCCCCTTCCACTTTATTTTTCCAAAGGAAATTAGGATGAAAACCCTACACACCTTTCAAATATGACTTACCATATAAGGAGTTCTACTTATTCCGTTTGTTTATTTTTCTTACATATGCAACATATACTAATCATTTTAACAGAAGCTATCTGAGAGAGGCTTCTGAATCCTCCCTCCAATGTAAACAGGGATGGTATAGTTGTACTGAGTCAAAAGGACACATAGGTCTAGGTTCCTTACCAGTCCTCCACTCGCTGTAATTCACTGCAAGAGCAGTGGGCATACAGAGACCAGTTGCTTGGGTGCCTCCACTGATTCATATCCTGCTAATATCATCTATTTTGCTCTTTTGTTCTGGGTCACAGCTATGAGGATGATCAACCTGCCACTGCTCCACCTTCAATTCTGTGAAGACACAACAGCCTTGATCTATAGGCACCTACAAGAGGTGAAGATGTGAAAGTGTCTTTTGACTCTGTGAATAAGGCGATTGTGTGGGAATTACTGGGGAAGGGAAAGTCTGTGGGCACAAGGACATTCTGGAATTGCTTCAAATTGGCAATGGGACAAGAGTCAGCTAATGTCTGAATGAAGAGCTGATGGGGCAGTTTTCTGTAAAGATCTGTCCCACCCTATGCGGCCACTTTCTTAAATATTTAAAGGTTTTTCTTTTTAACTGGCAACGTAATGTGTACATGGTGGGAAGCCAGCATGTTTTGCACCTGCTTTTGCAGACCACTCTGTTCTGCTCACTCACACGGAAGCAACAATGCACTAATTCAGAGGTACCTTTTATAATTATTGCATTTGCAAGAAACTGGATGTTAACAAGAGCAAAACAAAGGCAGTGGTGATAGGCAAAGCTAAAAGCCCAATAGGATTTTTTTTGTAAATGGTAGATGTTTAGAGGTAGCAATTAACTTTGACCATTTGTGCATCCACATTAATAATAAATCAAGGGCAGCTGAGAAAGTAGTGGCAGTGTTGCTAAATATTTGTACTGTAGAAGCCTGTTTTCATTATCAAATGGAACTTTGATTGGACCCCTGAGTCTAGAGAATGGGGTGTGTCCTCTCATTGATCATCTATAGAATGGGGCATGTCCTCTCATTGATCATATAGAGAATGGGGCATGTCCTCTCATTGATCATACAACCCTCTTAGCAAAAACATTTTGGATTAGAATGTGGGGTACCCACAGGCTTGAGTATTGTAGGAGTTGCTGGCTGGCTCTTAATTTTAGCGGTGAGTCTCTACATTTCAATGGTAGCTTCATCATTTTAGCAGGCACATAGCCTGGGTGTTAGCATGGGTTTGAACTGCAATAGGGCCCAGGTTTGAAACTCATTTATGCACTCAAGAGTGTGAGTTTCAGGCAAAATGAAATTGCACATTGCTTCAGGATGATATTTCAATTGACTAAGCTGCACTGAACATAATACTTATGTAAATTAACATACTAACCCAACCACAGTAACATGTAACTGAATCCCTTAATAACATTTAGTGCACATTTCTCCATAATGAAATAGCCTGATGGCAGATTGGAAAATGCATGATGCTCTTTAAAATGGATAATTAAACGTGCAAGCTGAATTTGGCCTGGGTGATAAAAAAAATGTGAAGATCCGTTGCACTGAAAACAGGGCATTGTGTTGATCAGGAAACTCCTGGAGAAATGTTTCTCTTGTTCTCGAGCAATTATATCACATGCTGTTCAGTGGAATGATTTTCTCAGGGGGAGGTATTTCCTTTGAGTGACAACGGGATGTAATAAAAAGATTTGTGAGAGGGAGTAGCTTTCAGACATCTTCGGGCACCGGGAAACGAAGTAATCGAGGGCTGGCTGGAATTCACTGTTGGCAGGCTGTCTGATACTGGTGCAGTCCTTATATGAGCGTCCCTGGGTGAGGCAGGAGGAACGATTGATGAGGATTTCCATGCAAAACTGAATCAGAAACATCGCCAACATATCAGGGTAAATATCAGTTTGAGTGAGTGGCTGCTGTTTTGAATGAGGTCAGTTAGTCTAGATTATTTTCATAGTAGGTGCTGTCTATTTTGAAACATGCATGTAACCTTGCGTTTATGTTTTGAAAAAGTTTTGCTTTATGCTTTTTTCTTTTCGAAGTGTATTTCTCTTGCCAAGTTCCACGTTGCCAAGGACAGTTAGTAAGGCTTGGCACAAATACAAATACTTAGAAAGCTATTACAATGTATTCGCACTGTGAAACATAAAGGGGGCATAGCTGATATCTGTGGATCTTGCATATTTTCTATTTTACGATAAAGAATAGATTTCAAAGTAACTTGTAGTGTTATTGCATTATTCTGCAATTAGTCTCTTTTACTTGTTGTGGGCTGTTTATCTGGAGAGATCAAATGACTGTGCAATGTTTAAATTGCATACTTCATAGTTGTTGAAACTCAGCGAAAAGGGCTTAGCGTGGTATTGTACATAAGGTACCACGAGGGAAAGGGGCATGAATCATTCATCCAGGGTGTACCAAGTCCACTATTTTGTTTGTTGTTAGTGACCCTGGTAAAAACAATTATTAGGCAATATTCTGAAATTAGTCCAACCACTATAAAAATACCCCAACAAGTTACCACAAAATATTAATAAAATACCACCAAATACCAGCATAAAGAAAATACCAAAAAGAATAGATTGAATCCCAAAATAATATCCTACAGTATACCAAGCAACATTGAGCGATATTTTCAGCTTGTATGCTTGCATGCATATCTTGTAAAAAAAAACAAAAAAATAACTTGTCGCTAGCCTGTTGAATGAAACTGTATGTTCTGGGCTTTGGAACACTTTGGGGGTCTACAACTATAATTCCTAGTGAATTGTTTAAGGACTTGGGGATAGATTTGGAAATTTGACATGGGAGGCACTGTTGGGTAACACGGATAAACCCCCTATGCTGTGCTGGTATTTGGAAGATATGACTATATGATGGATGGATTCCTATGTAGCCAATAAGAGGAAGATATTTATGCAGTTCGGATTACGATGCCTTCTTCTGGGATATCAAACTACCAGATGAGGAAAGGTGCCTACTGCCAGATACTATGATCATTGAGACCGAGCTACACGTCTTACTATTTTACAAGTGTTATCCCAGACGAAGTCAGAAGGCACTCCTATCTTCCAACAAAATAAAACATGTAAAGATGCCATGAAATATTGCTTATTTCTTAATGTTGAGAGCAAGCAAGAAACAGAGCCCACTATCTCACTGTCGCACAGGACAAAGATGAAGGGACCTTACTCCCTAGATCTGCAGGACTTACTTAGAGGGTGATAGGGAGAGCCCTGAGAAAGGGAAGTTGGAGTTGTTCTATGTATTGCCTACTACCTATTACATGTCTCATGTCTTTTATCTGATGACAGTGTTTGTGTTATATAGTAACGATGAAATGGCTTTTGCGATACTATAAAGTGATGATGATGGTGTGAGAAAGAGATAAGGAACAAAATAAACTGCACCAAAGAGAAAGAGACAAAAAGAGACATTTGGACAGGGAAAAGGGGACAAGCCAGGATAAGCAATGCAGATGGAGGCCAGTGCGACAGAGACTATGGCTTTAACTGACTGGGAGACAGTGCCTCAGAAAGTCAGATAAGGATGAAGAAAAATAACTATTATAAGGGAGAAGTCCTATGGCCATGGAGACAAACTATGATGTAGAACAGTGATGTGGGTCCCATGTATTGCACAGAGGTTCTTGCACATATAAATGAGTGCTAAACATCCTCATATTCGCGTATTCATGGCAAGAAAAAGGGGACAGGATGAGTCCAGCAAGCGCAGGAGAAGTGAGAAGTAGTGAGGGCATTCAGAGGGAAGTGCACGTGGACTGGGAAGTCAGGGAATGGGGAAGTGCAATGGGAATGGGGGAGCGAGGGGTGACTCTAGTCGTCAGGGCAATCCCCAGGCAAAGGTGAACCAGTAGACGGGCCAGGGGCATAGGGGTTAAAACAGTTGGGATTCCAGGGTTGACCAGGGAGAGGCAGAAGGAAGGAGAGGTGGGCAGGGGATAGGGATCAGAAAGTCACCCTTTGTGCACCTCCCGCCGCCTGTGAATTTCATCACAATGGGACCTTTGAAAAGGATAATTTCACAAAAATCAAATAGATCTGACAAAGGACTGTGTTGAAGGCGAAAGATTGTGATGAAGGGCTGTGACATAGGAGGACTTTGATGACTCTTGCCGCCACCTAGAAAACAGAAATCTATAGCTTATTAGCATGCCACAGCAACTTTTCAAAGAAAACAGCTTAATTAGCATCACATAATATTCATCACGTTGCCAATTAAATTAAGGAATGCAGACAGCTGTGAATGCATTGGGGGGAACCATTCACCTGCAGAGTGTGTTGTCCTCAACATGCAAGAGAGGAAATCTTATGGGTACAGAGGAGTGTGTCTTAATAATAGCATAGCCCCTTTGGGCGTGATATTATTCCTTTTAAGACCTATCGCCTGGGGCATTTTCCTATTTCGTCCTCCTATTCTCCTTCGAGGCCTGTCATGAGTTAATATTGTTGCTTTTATACTTTAAATTGTTCAATCTGATTATGATTAGGTTTTGGTAATGTCATTACCAAGCAACATTTTTTATTATACATACTGTTTTCTTTAAGAAGTTCGCAATTAAAAAATATGTTGTCATTGCAAGAGTAAAAACTTATAGTAGTTTTTCCTTATAACAACACACTTTAAATCTGGAGAGACCTTTCTTTTGTTTGCACATTTTTAAAGGATGGAGGAACACCGCAATTATCTTTGCTTCCATGGTTTCTGTCAGACCCCTGAGCCGAAATATAATGAAGATGTAACGCCCATGGAGCAGTTTTGGCCTGCTCTGAACCTTGCAACGAGTTCCTGAAATGCCATGTACTTTGAAAAGGACTAGATATGCTGAAAGGCGGGTGAATGGGCAATGCCCATGAGCAATTGGTCGAGCCTGAATGACGTGCTTTATATATTATTTACAGTTTAACAGTCCCGGCGCCATCTGTGTTGAAATTGAAAACGTTCAGTTTCACATCTAGAAATAAAACACAAAGGGTTCCAGTGGTCTTCTTAATAGTGCTATATTTTTTTATTACTTTTTTAAAACATTGTGTAAGAACAGTGTATCCGCTTTTCTCCATGCCATCTCTCAATCACCTTTTCCATGTTCTCCTTTTTAAAAGGTTGGCGTTTTTTCCTGCTCAAAAAGTTGTTTATACTTCAAAAGTGCCAGGCTATTATGCAAGTGTATGCAAAAAGGACGAGCATACTCGTCCTTGGCACTTAAGGGATTAATGTGTCATATACCACAGTATCTATGCAATGTAAACAATGGAACAGGAACCAGGCTACAATCTGCTGCGGAGTGTACTTGCTTCCAAACTGAAGAGATATCATTGGAGCACATAAGTGCCTATCACCAGGCAGAGAGTGGCACAAATGCACGTGCTTGGTGTTTCTAGCTCAAAATAGGCCCGAACTGTGAACACTGCACAAATAAAGCAATTTTCATGTGTGCCGGCATGCAGTGTTTCGTAAATTGTCGCCAGCGGCACTTGGTTTCTCATTTATTCGAGTTGGATCCTTATCATGGTTCTGACTTTTATTTATGCCAGTTACATTCTCCCCCAGCAGAACCCATCTCTGTAAACACTCTTCCATTCTGTGTCTGGGCTGCAGAGTTAGCGGGGTGGGGGCCTATGTGAAAAGTCTAAGAGGGAGAAGCTTACTTTAGAGACTGTATGTTAAAAAGTGGGCATTGAACATTGTGAGTTCTGGGCATCCGAGATTTTGCGCAGAACATGGGCCCGATTCATAAAAAAGTGTGCAGAGATCTCACAAAGGCCACGCGCTGAGATCGCCTCTGTACAAGCTTGTGCGCATAAGTTATTCTGGGCGCTCCGCGGGTGCACGGAATTGTTCGCGCAAAGTGACCGTACACCCAACTCTGCCCAGAACGCCCCTGACACGCCCCCACGCAAAGCAAAAAGAATCAGATACAGCTAGCTTTGCATGCTCTTTGGGTGAAAACACATGCATCCTTGAAGCAGTGCGTGGGGTCCCCCGCAACCAGGTCTGCAGCTCAGGGAGACTTTGCGGAGTCCCCAGTAACTATCATCGGCACCCGACAACATGCATACAAATTTCTTTAACTATGGTAAAGTTCTGTACAATGTGCATGCAAACCCCAGTAAACTGTTCTTGCACCCCGCTACACTGCTTACCACACCCCTAACTTCTATCGTAACCCCGACTGCATGCAGGCACCCCTAAATCCACCATGCGATCTTACCCCTGTGCAGTGATTCCTATGCGCAAGTGTCTGTACGCCTGCCTTCGGGTGGCGGTTACATCGAGAGCTTTGCATGATCATTTCCACGATGTGAGGTTGCGCTGTCAGATCCATGAATACGATTTTACCTGCGCAGTTGTGGGGGTGCGATTGCATCTCGCGGGCCGCCCCTTGGAATGCCCACATTTTCCCATGTTCTGACCCATTTTGCGAGTTGCGGCCCTGACTCTAGTCTATGTGCAGGCCACGCCCAGGCTCTGCGAGGTGTCTCGTGCAAGGCACTCGGCCGCTTACCGAGATATGCTGAGCCTGCGCAAAATCCCTGCAGAGTACAAAAAAGTGCTGCACAGTCAATTCCATGAATCGTCAAACAGGATTTCATGCACGGTTTGGCACGCAGAGTCCCTATGTAACGAGCAGAAAATTCCATGAATCGGGCCCTATGTCTTCCCTGTTTGAATGAGTGTATTAGGGTTTTCATATTTGAACATTGGGCTGTTAGGATGTGGGAAACGTTTTATGCTTTGGAAAAAAAAAATATTAATCAATATAGATTTCCTATCTACATTGTCCTTGAAGGTGATTTAAGGGTTCAGAGACTAGAGTAAGCGGGTGTGTGAAGGACTGAAGTCCTCATGTTTAAGAAGCATAATTATAACTGATTATTTAGAGCTCCAGGATAAAGAATGCGTGAAATCCCCTAGAAGTGCCCAGTGAATGTTTGCGGGGCACTGAGTCAAAAATTCAGTTTCCTGGGAATTCTTTTTGAAGGACTGCTTCCTTCAATCCCTCCTATATTATCCTCCTTGACCCTACTGTGCTCCATCGCTGCCTCATAGCACTGCATGAATAATGTAACATTTCTTTTCTATTTTCACCACAAGAGTGCTGGACACAGTATAAAAGAATAACAAGTCACAGTACCATGCTGGGCTCTACCACACCACAGTAGGACAGTGGGACTTATTTTATGGTGCTTTAGGGGATGACAGTAGCCTGTCTTCCTCACAAGACCCTGACTCCCCCCACCCCCTCCCTTGAGGAATCACAGACTTTACCAGAACAATCTCAACTTAAATCAGTTCACAGGATTTGAATCACACACAATTTGTTCGCTCATCCCGTATTGTTTGTTTGTTGTTTGTTTGTTTTATTATTTATAATGCGCATCATACCCGGGAGTAACAGGGCGCAGCAGTTACAAGTATATGCAAGGCTTAGTTACAACAGACAAGGACATAGAATCTATATACAAGTCATTCATTACAAGAAGGTATATACAGATGGTACCTATTTACAGGCGTAGGATACAAGAGAGGTATATACAAATGATGCAGACATCTTACAGAAGCAATATATACAAGGTTTACAGTGTTTATAAATATAACCAGGTGGGCGGAGATAAGTACAAGTATACGGTGGTGAGTAGGGCAATTATAGTTACCACAAGGGTACCTGGTCGGGAGAAGCAAGGAAGGAAGCACTTCATACAGGCATGAGTTACCGCAGCAGTGAGTCAGTCTTAGTTGCTTGCTGAGCAAGAGTTATCATCTACTGGTCATTAGATTTCAGCCACATAATGATGTTGGATCTGAGGTTTTAGTAGGATTGGTCTATTCTCAGTGTGGGATGCAGGGAGTGCCACAATTTGGCTGCTTTCACAGGGAAGCCTCCGATTGTGGAGCGTTTGAAGCTAGGTATGGAGAGGCGATCTCTGTTAGCTGATCTAGGTGGTCTCAGGGAGGTCTGTTTATGGAATCTCTCGGCCAAGTAGATGGGGGCAGCATTGTTGAGAGATTTGTGGGTGAGTGACAAGGTTTTTAGAAGGATTATATCATTGGTTGGAAGCCAGTGTTCTGTCGGCTGCACTCGGAGATATGATCTCTTCTGGAAATGCCTAATGCCGCTCTGAGGGCATTGTGTTGTAATGTTTGGATTCTTCTGATAGGAGCTTTAGTTGATCCTAAATAGAGGGTATTACAATAGTCCAGGCGAGACAGGATGAGCGTTCTGGTCAGGCTGGTGCTGCTTCTGTCAGAGAGAAATGGCTTGCCGGTGCGAATAAGTTTGCAAATGTAAGTGGTAGAGGATGCTAAAGAATTGACCTGTTTGGTAAATGAGAGGTTTGAGTCAAGATAAAAGCCTAGTGTTTTAACCTTGTGTTCCACTTTAATGCTACTGCCATCAATTATGAATGAGGAGTAGTCAGAACCTAGTTTTTTTAAGTTAGAAGGGCTACCCAGGATGATAAGTTTGGTTTTTATCATCATTCAGGAATAGCCCATGTGTGGCCATCCATGCCTGGATGATGATAAACACTCTATTCACCAAGGCCAAATCCTTTTCATAATCCCCTGATAGCAGGAGGAGGACCTGGGTGTCATCTGCATAGTAGTGTAGGTGATACCGAGATGATCCAGATCATCGAAAGGGGGCTTAGTAAAAATGTTGTAGAGTGTGGGAGAAACGCAGGATCCCTGATGCACACCACAAGTGATGGGAATGGGGTCAGCAGCTGCTAGAGGCAAGAAGACCCTCATTGTTCTGCCATTTAAGAAGGTTCTAATCCAGGTGACAGAATGTGTGCTGCTGTGTCAAGGTGGTTGCATAGAATAGTGTGGTCAACCAGATCAAACGCGGCCGAGAGATCTCGGAGGAGGAGTAGTGCTGATTTGCCATTGTCTCTAAGCTCATCAACTTGGGTCTTGAGATCGATGAGGGCTGTCTCCGTTCCATGTTGGTGACGGAAGCCTGATTGTCAGGCTCCTAGTAGGTGGTGCAATTCCAGGTGCTTTTGGATTTGTATGTATGCTACCTTGTCCAGAATTTTTAGGAGGAAGGGCACTGTGGTAATTGGCCTGTAATTGGTAGGAGTAGAAGGGTCGAGAGTAGGTTATTTTTAGGTTTGCGAGTACCCAGGATTGATTAAGGTTGCTGGGGATGATACCAGTAGAGAAGGAGGCGTTGATAAGTTTTGTTATGAAGGGTGATAGGTCTCGGGCCGCATTCTTGATGAGCTGCGCAGGGCAGAGTTGGCCCTGGCAGTTGGAGGGTTTGAGGGACAGAATAATTCTTTCCACTCAGGGATAGAAACTTTAGTGAAGTTGAATCGGGTGGGTTCATCAGCATTGGTATTTCCAGTCATTTTGGATAGAGGAGGGTCATTTAGAGAAGCTCTTTTACAGGAGATTTTGTTTTGTAAGGTGGATATTTTATTGGCTAGAGCCTGTTGGATATCTGAACACAATTTTTTATCTTTAGTGCATGTGTTAGGTAATGCTATGGGGGTCTCTATTTCTTTAAAAATGGTGAATATTTCCTTCATGTTGGACTTGGCTTGGGATATGCATGTGTTGAAGGATATTCGTTTAGCTAGGCACATTTCTTTTTTATAGAGGGAAGACAATTTGGTGAGTCTAAGTTTGTTTGCTACTGACGGTAGTTTTTTCCAGGCAGGTATTGATGAATACATACGTATTTGTAGAAGTTAATAGACCCCCATACATCACTCTGTAGAATAAACTGTGGACACAACCAAAGCACAGCAGCTGTGCATTCTGGTATGTATTATCAGAAAGAATGATTTATGGTTCATTTTCAAATAATTAATAAATAAATAAATACATAAATAAATAATACATATTTTGATACATAACTATAACACAGGCCATAGCTTTGCTCTAGCAAAAAATAAGTGTTTCAGTGTCGCCCTAGTGCTATACATGTACTTTTGATTAATATTGATAAGGCACACATCTAGTGTTTTTCAAGATTGTACGTCTAAATGGCCAGATGGGATCACAAGCCATTCTTTGTTCAAATGACATAGGGCTGCACTGGTGTTTTGTTTTATAGATAAGTGCTGTATACTTGAAAAACCAAAAAGCACACTTACGGAGAAGCAGACCAATGCATATTGCAATGACTTCTATCTATGGGATATATCTGGGATATATCTTCATTTCTATCATTTGCGATTTTCTACAAAGAAATATTCCTTATCTTGCAGCCCTCACCAGGACAATCCCACCCCAAAATGGGGAAATAAACAGGCTGCCGTTTTATTGAATACAATAACTCAAGAAATTAAAGCTGGTCCCTTTTTTTTGTAAATGCTGTTGAATTAATCCAACAAATTCCACATGAACACAGGCAGTTTGCCTACAGAAAATACAACCTGCCTGCTATTATTTTGCTAAGATTTGCATTCACAACACACACACACACACACACACACTTACCACACATATAACAGCAAATATGAATGACTGTACTAGACAAAAGAATGAAAATGCATAATGTCATTGGATTTCAGATTGAAAAAGACAACACTGTACTCAGAATACAATTCAAAAGAATGTAATTCACTTATAACTCTAAAATGTTGGTCACTACTGCTTTGCAGCTTGGAGATAAATATAAGAATGTAGGTAGGGGTTGCATGGTTAGCCTTAGTCTAAATGCCTGAGTGCAGAGTTGAAGCTTTTAGTCGGAGGGCAAATATGTAGCCTTGCATTAAAGCAGGGTTGTCCAACTACAGGCCTCGAGTGCCGGACCCATGCTGGGTTTTTAGGATGCCCTCCAAGTGCCAGGCTATTATGCAAGTCTATGCAGAAAGGACAAGCCTACCCATCCTTGGCACTTAAGGGGTTAATATTCATGGGATAAATTTGCCTACAGCGATTCTAAATACATGCACATTTTTCCTCATGACTATTGATGAGGGATATCCTGAAAACCTGTCAGGAATCCGGCCCTCGAGTCCAGGATTTGGGCAACCCAGCATTAAAGCGTCACATACGCACGAGATAATAACAATTGGAACAGAAGAAGAATCAGCACCTTAATTTTTACTGCAATTAAAAGTCCTTCTATTTCTGTGCATTGCTAATTGGAAATAAATATGTTTATTATTTATATTGAAATTATTTTCTTGTGGTAAAGAGGAGAAACAAACCCTGTTCTACTCTGAGGAAAATACTACTCTACTCATGATTCTTCTTGTATGTAAACTGTGGTTTTCACCAGTCAAGAAGTTTATCAATCCCTGAACATCTGTGTGAGATATTGGACACGATGCTCACAAACCGAGGCATCATTTGCTTGTGTGAAAACCTCAGGACTTAATTCATAATTTGTAACAGAATGAGACAAATGTGCCCTGTACAGCTTTATACCTCCACAATGTTTCATTTACACGCCCAATTCCCCTTTACTGACAAAGGCTGTAAACTGGGTGCCCCCCAAATATATTGAGTTACCATATGGGAGTTAAATATTTCTAGGGTGCTTGTCTTTCAAAGGTCCAGATGAGGACATTAACAGATCAGGCAACTCCTCCAGGCAAGCTATTCCTTTCAGTCTGTCCACTTCCCTCCAAATCCCTCCCCAGCAATCTTATTCTGTTTGACGTAAGGGTTTCGCATACAGTTTATTCTGGAAAAGACCATCTTAAGGAGATTCTTCATCAGCTCCTTAAAGTTGGAACCCCCGTCTGCATTCCTGCAGGCTTCTTTCCCAAAAACTCTCCCTCTCTTCCTATGTGTTTGACCTTAAGTACCCTTCAAACTCCACCAATGCAGTGCTGTCCATGAATCTTTTTTAATGGCTTAGCCACAGTGATTAACAATGGAGCCTGCTTTACAGAAAGCCAATCTCTGCATAACAACCCAGAGACCAAACTAAGTTGACCATTTCAAGGTTGCTCTATGTGTGTGATTATTAATGGTAATGACGATGTGTAGCAAAACAAAAGAGGTGATGGCTGGGAGATTTAGAATTAATCTTAACCTCTGGAATTACTCTGGGCAAACCCCCAGACCATCATTCTTCGCCTGCCAAGCCATTACAAAAAGGGGAAGAGCATATTTTTATGTATTATTAGTGTTATTATTACTATGGTATTTATTGAGCACAGACCTAGAGTCCACCATATGAAAGCTGGAGGGTCCATCTTCCCAGCCTGTGCCGTGGCACTTTGGAACAACTTACCACTTCCCTGCATACCGACCCCTCCTACCTTTCATTCAGAAAAAAATCAAAACCCATCTTTTTCACAAACGTCTGCCTCCTTCCTATGTTGTACTGTCCCTCTGTGTAACTAGCGCCAAGACGCCCATGGGCTGGGTGCACTGTCATAAATGTACTAATAAATAAATAAATAAATGTACTAATGACTGTGGGAAATCCTTAGTATAACACATATATTTACGCACACTACATTTCCAGGTAAATATGTCGCTGTACTATGCATACAATAACTACATGGCACGTAACAATGAAAAAGTGATCACAGTCACATACTGGAGTCACATCACTGTGACATGTTATCCTTGGCACTACATGAAGTGATAGTAAGTATACATGAAGATACAAAATATAATCATGTGAAGAATGTCTGAGTTCCATACTCCATCAGAAAGTGCAACAAATGCATGTGGGGCACCCTGCCAATGACCCGAAGATACCATCTGCAAATCTGCTCCATGCAGACATCTGACGCTTAGCACCAGCCAGAACAGCATTACCTGAGAAGCCTAATATATGCAAACAGACTCATTTCACATAGCATGAAACACATTCATAGCTATGCCACTTTTATGACAGGTGAGCCATTGTCACCCAGCAAGAACCCATTGGGACACATCTTCATGTGGCACCCAAAAGGTTACCACAGGTCTGCACACGGTCGCACTGGGGCATACGATTGTGTCAGACACCAATGAAAAAGTGGCCCTCGGTTGAAAATGGCAATTTATTCCTGCTCTTTGAGCAATACCCAAGGGATGGGTTTTTGATAAATGCGATGCAAATTGTGCACTATTAAGTATATGTATTCAGTAACACTGGTCAAAACTACTAGCCGCATTGTGAAGTAACTCATCAAACTGGCCCACATGTGCCAAAAAAAGTGCCCCACCGAAAAACTGGCCGGCACTAGCTTTTTGCATTTTTGGCTTCAGACATTGCGCTGTTGCCCAAAAGACCAGTCCGAGCCTGGTTCTGTAGGATTCAGATTCATGTGTGTCTTGGAAGAGGCAAACACAGAACCAAGATGCGCATTCAATTCCGAAACGTGCTGATGCCCGTGCTTCACACGTGCTGCATTTGATGCCATCATGAGAATCACTGCGGCCATTGCAGAACACTGAACTCCCACTGCTCACACATCTGTAGGTTGTAGTGTGTAGGTGAGGCAGGATGCAGTAGGTGTTCTAGTGCTAAGAGTTGACATGTTCCAGGCTACCCACTGAGCTGTTCATTATAAGGTCTATTTTAAGATTCAATGTTATAGCTGAGGTTATTGTACAACTGCAATCAATGACTGTGTATTCTTCAGTTTGCTTTCACTTTTTGCTCACTGGTTGCACAGGAATGTAGGAAGTTCACATGATCAAAGTGGGATTGAAGTTGAAGTGCCAAAGGTTTCTGCAGGGCAGGGTATTTTCATCATGGCAAAATGAGACCTCCTTAGGGGGGGGCATATAATCGACGTGGAGAGGTGTTTTTTCAAAGAGTGATAGGTGTTGTTGATGATGATTAGTGCATTATGAAGTGCTTCTTGGGCAGTGAGCCTAATGTTTCAGAATGTGAAACTATTGACTTTGCAATTGGTGGAAGTGAAATAGGGGAGATTGCAGGAGAGATTATTTATTTATTAGCTGCCCCTTGGTAATTTGAATGCACTGAGGCTTAATTGGGTTGGCAGAATGTTGATGATGCTAATGATATGGCCTATGTTGCTTATTTTCTTCATGGAATATTGTTCAATGTCTGAGTGGTAAACCAGCACTCGTGGGAGTATGCTGAAGTAGTGCTAAAGGCTTTGTTTTAGTTCCTTGTGATTTTGAGTTAGATGTATTGTTTGCTATTGTGTTCGGCTGGTTTTGCTGGTATGTTTCAGCAAAGAAAGTTGAGTGGACTTTGAAATACACACCAGTGTTTAATTTTGAAGTAATTTCCCTGTTATTAAAGTTCATCTCCTGTGTGAATCTGTCAGGATCATGTCTCCACTGAAGAAGCTTATTGATTTGGCAGCAGACCCGTCACGCTAAATCTCCAATTACTATTAGAGGCTATTGGAATCGTCAGAGTGTGGGCATGGGGCAGGGAAATTGGGGCAAACCAAGAACTTATCAGGACCTTCCTAACCTAACAGGGGATGAAGAAATATAATAACATTACTGATGGTTTTCAGGGAGGGCACACTACGTTCACAAAAGCTAATGCAATGCTTGAACTTGCCTGTCACCTTCCATTTTTAGACGTTTTGGGGGAAATGCAGTCTAAGCTGTATGATACGGCTGCACTAAACTGGGATTTCGCTACACACCTGGAAAATAAGACAGCCTAGTGATGTTTATGCTAAATGATTACAGACAGAAGGACTAGGCCCCTGTATGCTAGCTGTCATAAGGGTACCTTGCATTTGTGACCATCAGTGGGTTGTTAAGAGAAGAAGGGAGAGCTAACATTGTATGTACATCTCAGTTCCACGAGAAGGAAACCTTGGCTTGATTCTTCGTCAGTAGCCCTAGTATGTTTAGATCAAGTTGTTATGAGTACATTTACTTTTTGCTCTGTATAATCCTTATATCATATTGAACTTACATGGTTGTACTCATGTTCAATGACTCCATCTTGAAGGAGGTGCGGTTGCCGTCTTGTCAATGGATTCTGTGAGGAGTACATTGTTAGAAGGGTGATTCACCGCTGCTCTCTTTACGAAGTTAAAGATCCTTTTTGCATCTGACAGAACAATATCTTTTCATGGAGCCATCGTCGGGAAGCTCCCCAACCCCTCCTGCAGTCACTTCGCCTCTAGCACCTACTTCCTTAAAGGACAAAGATGCTGAATTACGTAACTCGTATGTGGCAATGTCTAATCCGCTGCTTGCAGCTGAGCACCAGAATAAACATTGTAGCCCCTAGGCTGGAGCAATGAGATTAGGGTGTACTTGTTAGGCAACAGCAATTTGCAGACAACACATGGGTGAGTTTTGAATAGATCCATCTATATCAGTGCAAAGATGTGTTGTGCTTTTGCTATCATTCTTTTCTGAAAGCATTGGAAGGCTTAGAATTACCTTTCCTTCTGGGAGGAAAGCACAGGGGCAAGAATGTGGGTGGTTTAACCGTGACGGATATGTTAGCGGCTGAAAAGAAGGTAATCGTTTTGACCGAAAATACGCATTTTTTAATGATAATTTCTGCCGCAAAACTTTTCTTTCACAATGCCCCCAGCCCCCATTGCCCTCCTATCCCTCCACCCTCTAACGCTGTTTAATGCACAACACTTGCACAAGCCCCCCTCCATCTGCTTTCCTGCAACGCTGGTTCTCCGACGTGAACCGGTGACGATAGGCTCCCTTTTTTTCATTTGTTTTCCTTTACTCATGGGTAAGTGGGGGACACAACCGCAAACCCTGATGCCATTGTAGAGAATAAGGGTGCAGGGGACACCCCTGCAGCCCCCGCTGCTCTTATTCATTACAACGGGACCGTATGGTAAATATGTTCATATTTATTGGCTCTACGTAATTTTCATACAGCCAGAATTCGAACATATTTACCATACCTGATTTTTTATATGGTCTTTTTGGCCAAACCCCAGGTGCAACACTTTTGTCATGGAAGCAAGACAACACAGGTCTGAAAACCGGTCCCGTGCTTAGAGACCAGTCTCCGGTATTAAGCGCTTTATAAGATATTCATTGACTATACTTAAGAACTTTGGTTTGGTGGCAGTGAATAAGGCAAATATAGAGGATCCGTCCATGAGGGTCAAATCAGGCAATAATGAATTTGGAAAAATATTCAAAAAATGTAAAGCTTTAACTAACCCCATATTAGTGAATAAAGAGGTCCCCCAGTCAAATGGTTGGTGTGGTCAACTTGCAACATCCTTTGCCTGAAAATTAAAGAACGTCCAAGCAAATATTTGGCGTAGGGTGGTTCATCTGTGAGGCGTTCAAAAACAGCAACAGTGTAGAAGATAATTATCCCTCAGTAATAAGTAATCAATGCAATGATAAAAATGACCCAACTTATTTCGCTTTTTTGAATCAGTAACACGCACAGCTAACGGGCATGTCGCTGGAAGATAGAAGTGGGGAAGGATCTGGGTAGGCTGCAGTGTGTGGGCAGCAGAGTTGAGGAATTTGTGTAGAAGAAGGAAGGATTGGAGAGGAAGGCCAAGCAGTAGACTTGATAAGCAGTAAGGTTTCTGAGCAATAGAGTGGAGATTTTAGTTTTTGTAGAATGGTTAGTAAGAAAATGACAACTATTAAGTCAATGGATATGCGGCTGAGAATGCTGACAGTGGCTGCCAGAAGCGGCTGTCCATTTTACGGCAGTGTGGCTTGACAGCTTTCCCTGTTTCTGTAGGTCCCTTCCTCTAATTACGCCTGTGTGCTTTGTTCCAGGCTCTCTCCCTCCTTGTAGGGGACTGCTGCTGTCCTGCTTTGCTGCGTTTTTGGAAGTTTGGTCTGGTGCCTGACCCCGCAGCTCTTCTGTCTTTGCCACCCCTGCTCCCGCAGTTCTTGGTTCAGACATGGCGTTGGCATAATAAATGCTGAGTTGCAGGTACGTTTCCCTGTCTTTTTCACTGTCTTTTTCGGTATTTGCATTCTATTTCTAAATTGTTTTGCCTGCCTCCCTACGCTTTGCCTATTTGTGCCATTGTATACCTACGTGAGGGCTACCAACACGAGAGTTAAATTGCTGCCCTCAATGGTTCCTCCTCTTGCTTATAAGCGTTCTTCATTTTTTTGGCTATTCTTTACACAGTGCCTGAATTACTTAACCCTGTGTGTGACTCTCCAGTCTCCCTCCCTGTTCCAAAAGAATGACCGGCTGTCAGAAGTCCTGGCTTATAGCTCTCGCAGGAGAGAGCGTATTCGTACCAGGCGATCTGAGTCACTCTGTGTGCCTTTGGGTTCCTATGATGAGTCCTGCACAACCCCAATTGAAGGTCTGGCTCCACATTTAAAGAGCACAGTAACCATTGGCAAAAAAAAGCCACACAGCCCATGGGGTAGTTAGTCTTAACTTTCAGCAAAATAAAGGTGGCTTATTAATTCCTACCCCACTGGTAACTCCCTGTGGGGAGGAAAGAACTATTCAGATTACCCATTTATCCCCTCTGACCTCTGAAACTAATGGGGAATGGTTATCTTCCCCCATGGGTACTCCCTCTCCTCGGATGGGGATTGCTGACACCATCACCCACGCTTCCCTCCCTGCTTCTTTGGAGGACGCTGAGATGAATTCTATCTCCGAGCACTGGAGTCTATGGAAAGACACTCTTATAAAGGAACTGAATAACCGAGGATTTTGACTCATGGCTGGTGTCTCTAGATAACACACCAGAGAAATATCATGCGTTCTTCTTCTATAAAAGTGTGCAAGTAGCCAATGCTCCACCTGTGAGTGTGTGGCCCACTACTAAAGTGACCTGTTCCTCACAGGCAGATTTGCCAGAAGCAGCCAATGCTCCACCTGTGAGTGTGTGGCCCACTACTAAAGTGACCTGTTCCTCACAGGCAGATTTGCCAGAAGCAGCCAATGCTCCACCTGTGAGTGTGTGGCCCACTACTAAAGTGACCTGTTCCTCACAGGCAGATTTGCCAGAAGCAGCCAATGCTCCACCTGTGAGTGTGTGGCCCACTACTAAAGTGACCTGTTCCTCACAGGCAGATTTGCCAGAAGCAGCCAATGCCCCACCTGTGAGTGCGTTGCCCACTACTAAAGTGACCTGTTCCTCACAGGCAGATTTGCCAGAAGCAGCCAATGCTCCACCTGTGAGTGTGTGGCCCACTACTAAAGTGATCTGTTCCTCGCAGGCAGATTTGCCAGAAGCAGCCAATGCCCCACCTGTGAGTGCGTTGCCCACTACTAAAGTGACCTGTTCCTCACAGGCAGATTTGCCAGAAGCAGCCAATGCTCCACCTGTGAGTGTGTGGCCCACTACTAAAGTGATCTGTTCCTCGCAGGCAGATTTGCCAGAAGCAGCCAATGCCCCACTTGTGAGTGTGTTGCCCACTACTAAAGTGATCTGTTCCTCACAGGCAGATTTGCCGGAAGCAGCCAATGTTCCACCTGTGAGCGTATTGTCCATTACTAAAGGGACCTGTTCCACACAGGCAGATTTGCCAGAAGCAGCCAATGCCCCACCTGTGAGTGTGTTGCCCACTACTAAAGGGACCTGTTCCTCACAGGCAGATTTGCCAGAAGCAGCCAATGCCCCACTTGTGAGTGTGTTGCCCACTACTAAAGTGATCTGTTCCTCACAGGCAGATTTGCCAGAAGCAGCCAATGTTCCATCTGTGATCGTATTGTCCATTACTAAAGTGACCTGTTCCTCACAGGCAGATTTGCCAGAAGCAGCCAATGCTCCACCTGTGAGTGTGTTGCCCACTACTAAAGTGACCTGTTCCTCACAGGCAGATTTGCCAGAAGCAGCCAATGCTCCACCTGTGAGTGTGTTGCCCACTACTAAAGTGACCTGTTCCTCACAGGCAGATTTGCCGGAAGCAGCCAATGCTCCACCTGTGAGTGTGTTGCCCACTACTAAAGTGACCTGTTCCTCATAGGCAGATTTGCCGGAAGCAGCCAATGTTCCACCTGTGAGCGTATTGTCCATTACTAAAGGGACCTGTTCCGCACAGGCCGATTTGCCAGAAGCAGCCAATGCTCCACCTGTGAGCGTGTTGCCCACTACTAAAGTGACCTGTTCCTCACAGGCAGATTTGCCAGAAGCAGCCAATGCTCCACCTGTGAGTGTGTTGCCCACTACTAAAGTGATCTGTTCCTCACAGGCAGATTTGCCAGAAGCAGCCAATGCTCCACCTGTGAGTGTGTTGCCCACTACTAAAGTGACCTGTTCCTCATAGGCAGATTTGCCGGAAGCAGCCAATGTTCCACCTGTGAGCGTATTGTCCATTACTAAAGGGACCTGTTCCGCACAGGCCGATTTGCCAGAAGCAGCCAATGCTCCACCTGTGAGCGTGTTGCCCACTACTAAAGGGACCTGTTACGCACAGGCCGATTTGCCAGAAGCAGCCAATGCCCCACCTGTGAGTGCGTTGCCCACTACTAAAGTGACCTGTTCCTCACAGGCAAATTTGCCAGAAGCAGCCAATGCCCCACCTGTGAGTGCGTTGCCCACTACTAAAGTGATCTGTTCCTCACAGGCAGATTTGCCAGAAGCAGCCAATGTTCTACCTGTGATCGTATTGTCCATTACTAAAGTGATCTGTTCCTCACAGACAGATTCTCCTTCAAAGGAAGCTGAACCCCATGTACATTTAAAGGGGGCCTGTGGCACTGGTGCTTGTGCCGATCTGTGCTCTCCCCGGAAAGCAGTATCTTTATATTCCCCCTTTTCTGTAAATAAGTTACCACAGAATCTCAGTTTGGCTCTGCCGGAGCCCTTCACTGCTTCTGTGAAAGGCCGTTTGGCCTGTCGCCAGGTGTCTATTATTCCTAGAATGACAGACTTAAGGACTGTGCGCGGAAGGAAATCCAATATGACAATACCTGAGGATGAAGACATCAAGCCATTGTGTTGGACAAATGTAATTTTATCATCACCAATGTCCCCAAACCCTCTAAGAATGAACCCAGAGACGCACTCTATGACAAAGTACTTGTTTGGCTTCGCGCTTCTGATTTGAAATTCCTGCACAGGATGAAAATGGCCAGCTGGTGCATCCAAGGGAATAGAGAATGCATTTTGACAGGGTGCGGAGCCTGAACCCTGCCAATGTGTTTGAGACGGTGTAAATATTTGCCTATGGCTTCCTCTTATCTTGGTCTCATAGTCGGATTCTGTTTCTTTTACTTCATAGTAGTAACTTGTGGAGTCTCCATTTTGATTTCATTTATGCTTTTTCTTTTAACTGCCTGATTTGTGTTTTTTCCTTGTTTGTTTGTATGTTATTTCCTTTTATGTAAGCGCTTTGGGGCCCATGGGCATAAGGCGCTCTAAAAGAATTCTAAATACATAAATAAATAAATAAATATTCTGAATATTGAGGAGGTTGATACCATCAGCAGAGGTAGTAGAAGACGCCAAGATTGTGATCCTTGGATGATGGAGCAAGAAGGCCAAGTGGGAAGGAGATAGAACAGAGGAGGGAATTAATGGAAATTAGATGCTTGGAGATAGATGACTTCCGTTTTTGAACAGTTCAGCATGATGCAGTGGAAATCCATTTAGAGACAAATTGTACTGAGTTCGTAATCTGTGGGGTAAAGGAGGGAAATGTGAAAAATATTGTCACCAGCAAAAAGATGATTGGGAAAATCAAAGGATGAGAAAAGTCTTCGTAGGGCAGAGTTATAGAGAGTGAAGTACAAAGGTCCAATGACTGGACCTAAGGTGAAACCGACAGGGAGAGGGGTCACGTCAGACATTTGTGAGTTTTAAGAGATTTTAAATGATCACCCTCCAAGTAGAAGGTGATCCAAGCAAGATCAGATCTGTCGAACCCAATGTCTGGAGGAGTGAGGAAGAGAGAGGAGTGGTTGAAGGTGTCAAAAGTAGCAGAGCAAGTTTAAAAGAATGAGCAGAGAAGAGTTTCTGCGTTAGGGAAAAGGTTGGAGACATGCATGAGGGCAGTCTTGGTGGAGTGTTGACTACAGAAGCCAGATTGACATGGATCTCCAGGACTATTATCCTCCAGGTACTTAGTGATCTGGTCGAAGAACACACGCTAAATGACTTTTGAATAACAGTAAAGGAGAGAAAATGGGATTGGATGGGACATTTGGGCCCGCAGAGGGTTTCTGCCGGGTTCCAGGGAAAAGTCCAGCAGAGAGAGAGGTTAAAGAGCTCGGGGAGATAAGGGCAAGTGATTGAGACAACGTCTTTGACTATTGTGGGACGAAAAGGGTCAACTGGAGCTCAAGATGGGTGGCACTGAGAAACAATGGCTGCTAATTCAATAGGAGAAGTAGGGGTGAAGTAGTAGAGTGTAGAGGTGGCAGGGTGATAGGCGGTGGACAGATGGAGGGTTTGGCAGGAAGAGAAATGAGAGCTGCAAGAGTGTCACAAATGTTTGAGATTTTAGATGAAAAGTAGCAAACAAAGTCATTAGCAGAAATGGAGAAGAAAGATATTGGCTTGGGATGTGTGAGCAAAGATGGAAGGGTAGATGAACATTTGTAATGGTGACTGTGAAGGGAGGAGATTAAGTTTGTGAAGTAGGAGGATTTGTCAGAGTACAGTGCAGAGGTTATGCAGTGTAATCTTGCACCTGCATGGTAGCTCACAATGCATGCTTGCTTTGAGGATCTGAATTTCTGAGGTGATCCAAGACTGAGGATGGGTGCAGGAAGGTGTGAATGTGAGAGCAGGATAGTGTTGGTCAAATGAAGCTATAGTGTTGAAGGCCATATTGATAAGAAACCCCACATTGCTGCCCTTCCCAAAAGGTGCCGGACAGTGGGAGAAGGTATTAGAGTCAGTGTGGGTGGCTGCTAGTGTAGCAGAGTAATGAGGGGAAATCCAGGTTTCTATGACAGCAATAAGTGAAATGCGGGTCCTACGAGTTGTGGTGGTCACTAAAGTAGCAAGCCGAGTTGCAGAGGAATTATGCATTCCAGAGTTCAAATTAAAGAGTGATAGTTGGTGTGGGAGAGAAGCGGGGGTTGTGTGGTAGGCGAGGGTGTAGATGAAGTTGGAGATTCTGGGAGCATCTTATTTGTGGAGTGTGGGTGCAAGGGGTAAGGAGGAAGATGGGGAATCCAGAGAGAGATGCAGAAGTTACATCAAGGTGAGGCAGACGGCTATGTGAGAATGGAAGGAGAAGAGTGAGTAGAAGGAGGAATGGAGCAAGATCAAGAGGCAGGATGGAGGGTATAATACATAGGCAAGGGAAGACACTGAAGAACGTGTGCAACCCTAGAGAGATAGCAGGTAAGTAGAAAGGGAAAAAGCAAGTGTACGTTCTGAGTTGGGCTATAATGTGGCTGTAGGTAACAAAATGACAGTTAACAGGTGCAAAACAGCAATGCCCCTTGGTCCTGTGAGGTAACAGAAGCTCTGTGTTAAATGAATAGCCAATGAGTAGAAGGTTCCCTATGTGTGGAAGCAGATGTCATGTAAAGGTTCATCTTGGTGATGTCCTGGCTTCAGCAGGGGTTTGAGCCTTATACCCTTTTCAGCCCCAACAGGGCCGAACAGGAAGCTGCTGCTTTTGGTCCTTGGCTGCAGACGCCTGCGCTGGGTGCTTAGGCGAGACTCAGGGAGGTAATGCGTATCATTTTCCTCTCGGAGCCAGTCTCAGTGTTCCAGAAGGCTTTCACACTAGCATGCAGAGTCCTCGGTGTTGTATGCCCAGGGAGCTTTGTTTTGTTTGGCGGGAACCTCGGGTGGTGAACAAGGTCCTCTGGCAAATTTCAATGTGAGCCAAAGGAACAGAACATATGTTATTGAAAAAACTAAACCTTCAGACAGTCACTTGTCCCTCCAGGAGCCATGCATAGTGTTCCAGATGGGTTTCACACATGCCGGCATTGAAGGTGTCAGGAGATTGCCAAGCAGAATTTCCACCCTAATAATATGCATCTTGTGTGGCTATGTTTTCAAGATTTAGCCAAAGATATCTTGGATGAAATAGCATCAGCTGTGCTAATATTATTGTATTTTGTCAGAGTCTTTTCACAACCTTGAGCACAACACCTTTTTAAAGACTTCACATCCCTTCCCTATGATAGAGGGAACAAGGCTCCGAAAGAGGAATTATGTGTTCCACCGGGATCACCATTGGTCTTCAATATCTATGTGCAACCACCTCACCAATTATTGTTAACTGGGGAAGTGACTATCCAAAATTATGATTTTTTTCTGGCTCTAAATATTTAATCAAATAGGGCACTGGATGAGAGGGAATTGAGGTTTAACAATAGGAGAACACATGTTTATTAACAAAATAAAGACAAATAAATATATCCCACAATTCCTATTGGGGATATCAGAATAAACACACCAGATAAAGCAACAACATTTGCTGTTATATTAGAGACATCATGAAAAAGCATGAAATGCAGAGGAGGAAAATGGTCAGTCCTTCTAATTATTCTCATATATCACTGAGATGGATCAACACATTGTGTACACCACCTTTAAGACAAGAGCAGTGGAAGGATTGCTATGGTAATCAAATGGAAAACAATGCTCCAGAGTAAGGATTAAAATAATGATGTCACATATAAAGCCATACATGGTAAACCCATATTTTACATTAAACAGAGACTAAATGGGGAATTCCAGGACTAATGTTAGCTCAGAGTTCAAGTTCTGAGTATATGGAGAATATTGGCAGGGGGTAACTATGTCATTACCAAGTGGAGTGCCTGCATGCCTACTTCCCTGTGTACATGGATTAGGATTAGTTCAAATCCCAATATTCAAAATAACAT
The DNA here is from genome assembly GCF_040938575.1 of Ambystoma mexicanum. Classification (NCBI taxonomy): domain Eukaryota; kingdom Metazoa; phylum Chordata; class Amphibia; order Caudata; family Ambystomatidae; genus Ambystoma; species Ambystoma mexicanum. Next base: position 1,204,892,550 of record NC_090933.1, read on the forward strand.
TGAGTCCATTGTACACAATGGGGGTATATTTAGTAAACTGTTGATTGTTCATAAAGGCTTGATGTGAAACAGTACTCTGCTACGTATGTGTTACTTTTCATAATAAGGGATACATCCTTTGATAACTTTGGTATTTGTATGCTCTCCATCTTGGGTAACCCTTTGTCTCTCATTTTCTTCTTAGCTATTGCACTAGTAAAGTTCTTCTATTTCAACAAATGTAATTATGTTTATTATTGTTGCTTTTCTCTCTTACCTGTACAGCGCTCCATTGCTCCAGAGCAAGGTTTGAGCTAAACACATACATAATAATAATAATGATAATAATAAGAGTAACAATAACACTTATTTTTATTAATATTATAATTATTACTGGATCGTTGTAACAATTCTGTTCCTTTTCTTAACACGAGCAAAAGATGTTGCATAAGCAATATCCAGATTCTTTTCGGATCAGGATACAGTTGCTATAATCTTTCATAACTGTTTTTTGGTGCTAGTCCTAAACCTAAGATTGATATTTCTTAGCAGCATGGCAGATCTATTATGGAAGGGATCAATCTGCAGTGACGATCATTCCAGGAACATGTTTAAAATAGAGGATTATTTTGGAATTAAACATTTCAGTGTATTTAGGATCTAAATATAAACCTGAAAAAAGTGGTTGTGCTTTGCCCACAGATATGTTTACATATTCTGGGCCCTGCCACTCCAAGAGTTAATTGACTTCATAACAGTTTTTTTAATGCGAATGTGAGGAATTGTATTGAAGTTGAAGCATTTTGAAGCCCTGCTTTTTTTTAAATTTCATTCATTAATAAAATAATACATATAATTCCTTCTCTGAAATCTGATAACTAGATTGCCTTGTCGTGGTCTCAATGCCAAACGCATTGTGTACACTTTTGCCCTGATGCATCAGTAACCTAATCTGCAGGGCCAGCTCTCCAGTGTAACAGAGCAGATTCAGAGATAACAGGTGCCCATTTGGCAACCGCAGTGACAGCTAAATCTGTCCTCCATAGCAATTGTAATAGTTTTCAGTTTGTTTAGCATTTAAACATACCTACGCACAGTCCCTGGTGCACCCCGGTATGAGGGTTCCCTTCTTTACACTCACTGGTATGCTGCCACACCTCTGGGTGTCTGGTTTCTCCTTTCTAGCTTCCTTTCGCTCTGTTTCTTCCTCACAGGAGCCCCAGCTAGCAGCGCTCCTCGTCCACGTGTCTTGCTATGTGTAGCTCCGCTCTTCCACAGAGGCAGTGATTAGGAGACTTTGCCGTCCCAAAGCAACTGCTGTGGACACCGGGCAAGGGGGATTGCAGGCTTCTTGACGCTCTCATGGCCAGCCTTAGCCCTGGTGTCTCGGGGGCACTCCTGCTCAGTATGGCTTCCTTCCAACCAGTTCCTCTCCAACCTGCTCGACTTCTGCACGCTGCATCCATCTCACCAGGCCATTTCTCCCTCATTAATGGGCGGGCCTTCCTTTTATACACCTGGAACTTGTTAAATGGTTGCAGGTGTAAGTCTTTTACTTCAGTTGCCTGACCATGGTTAAGCCTAATAGCTGGTACTCCTCCATAGCCCTCTTCCTCGTCTCAGTACCAAAGTGGTGTGAATAAATGGAAGTGTGCATACATCCCAGTTGTCTCTTCCTCGTCCCAGTCTTAAAGTGAAATGTCTGTGGGACATTTTGTGTCCAAGAAAGAGGCAAATACTGACAAAAGCCTATGAAGGCAGGGGAAATATGGGGTGCCTTTTGATAAGGGAAGGGGGGATACCATGTCTCACCCAAAGACATTCTCTCCCCAAGTCCCCTCCACCCAGGTGATCCTCCATCACATATCCACCCCCAGGGTTAGGATCCAAAAGTGATGGGCTTTCACTGGCCACTTGAGAGGAGGACCACAGGGAAGTAGAAGTGAACATACCCTCAGGTTCCTCACAGTACTTATTTGTGCATGTTGTTTAGTCTGTTGTGTTGTAAGCAGTACATGATTGGATCTGCAGTTTTGTGATGTCAGTAGCCTGTGAATGTGTGTACAGTCGGTCTTTTTTTGGGCAAGGCAGCCATTTCTTTCAATACATTGCAGTTTGGCAATGTCGAATTCATGCAGTCCTGAGAGGCTCTTTTCTCAGAACCCACACTCCATGCGACCACACAAGGTAGGCGACTCTACAAAGGCCCTTCCATCTTGCCCATCGTTACTATGAGTGATGGCCTAGTTGTGGCTCTCAATTGCTATCCTTTGTCAGCATGTCAGCCATCTTAGTCTACGCCTCGGCAAAGGACACTTGACTATAGAGATGGACTTATCACAATGTAAGTTAAAAATAATCTTAGTGTGTGTTACTCTCCAAAACAATCTCCTAAATTAAAACATAAATACACGTGGAATAGAGAGATACGTATGTGCTGGGTATGGCTTGTATTTTGGTATTAAGTACACTTTTAGAGTGTTAACATTGTATTTGTTGTCAAAAAAGTTCTCTAGCACCCTATTTTTTTAAATAGATGATGTATGTAATGGAAGCATACAGGTTTACAATCGTACAAGAAGCTAATTACCTTCAAATTTTGCCCTATAAATACCTTCCTACTCGAGCTCTTTGCTCCTAACTCCAACTCCTTCAGGGTCAGTCGCTTCTCCAAGCAACAAGTTGGTCGTAGATCTCTTTCCTCGGCAGGGGCCTCCCTCTGGAACAGCCTCCCTGCCACTCTGAAACTTGAGTAGAAACATCTACAGTTCCGGAAGCATCTCAAGACCTTCCTCTTTGCTTCTGCCTTCGCTCTTCCTCTCCCCTGCTGACCTGCTCTGCTTAGGCACATTGCACCTGGTTACCCTCTGACTTCTGGCCCAGATCCATGCCTACCCAGCCACTCACCCGCACTGCCCCGGCAACCCTTACACTTGGGTCTGTATCTTTTGTATGAGCACAATACAAATAAAACATATATCATAATTACCCAGTGTCTCTTATTCCTGAATCTGCATACCTGGCTTGTCAGTCGCCTGTTGATGGTGCGTTACATTGTCCGCGTGGTACGCAGTGTATACTAAGCGACTCGAGTCAGGCAGCATTTTAACGTTCCCTTCATCTGGTGCTGCTGGGTACGAATTTGTGGGTTCAACATGGTGAAGTTAACGACTGAGCTGATCGAGGGGGTAGCACAGTATATCAACGCCATGCGTGATCGTGAGCTGGATCTCGGGTGAGTGGCTCACTGGATAGAGCTTGGCTTAAGTGGTGAGATGAGCACAGGGGGACTGCCAGAGAGCTGGACATGGATTAAGCTGAAAGACAGACTTGTTTGTTTTCGGTAACAACTAGGATGAGTAGTGTGGTGGTGGGACACACATTTTTAAGTAGTGTTGTTAAATCGAAAGAAAGCCCCATGCCCCTCCAAATGTACTACCCAGATGAAAAGCATACTTGCAAAACCAATAGTTTTGGCTCATTTATAGAAATTTGGCAATATGTGAACCACTGCTATCATATGCTGCAATGATCTGCACAGTTATTTAACATAAGAGCTGACACACATCACAAGTTGGGCGTTAGCCCTTAAATGCGGTGGTAATGGTGTTACCACTGCATTTAAGGGCTGGCCCTATCACAAGTCTGGTGTGCTTACTTCCAGCTCACAGCTGGGGCTAAACACACTGAGAAAATGCCAATTTTTGGTGCAATTACCGCCAGCGGTTTTATCATGCTGTAATTGCACCAAAAATTCCCCATTGGGTCCGGTGGACCCAATGGGGGATGAGACTTACAGTTAACACTGAACTTGTGATCCGGCGGTAATACTGCCGGACGGGTGGGCACTAACGCTAATAAATGTGGGCGGTATCCCAGGAGAGATACCGTCCATCTCGTGATCAGGCCCACAGAAGAAGTAACAATGTCATGGTGACATATGTCCTACAATTCCAAAATGCTACTCATAGAAATACAAGTGATAGGTGGTCATGCTGCCCTCTGGATGAACTTGTGAATGTGGCATTTTTCAAAGAAACCTGTCCTCCCAGAGATCCACAAAGGCTAATAATGAATAATGCAACAAGTATCAAAATTCACTTGCACTTGGCATTAAGACATTTTCAAGCTGTATGTTGAAAGCACTAAAGGTTTCCCTTTTTGTTTTGGTTGATGTATCGGAGCTTCAGCACAACTAACTAGTGCAATCGGAGGGCATGAGCAGCACCTAACACTGGCCCATTAGTGCTGTCATTCGGATTTCCGCTCAGGTACAAGCTTCTGAAAGCAACTGTTTGGCATGAATGTCTCCCCTCAATCCTATGTAAGCTTAAACTCTGTCGTCTAACAGCAATAGGTCTCCTTTCTATTAATACTTCTAAGCTGAAAATACCCACATGTATAATTTCCTTTCAGATGCCGCTCAGCTTACTTTTCATTTAAAAAATATAGTTGTTTTCTTTTCCCAAAGTTGAAATGCTCACTTCTCAATCGAAAGTCTGGATAATTTGCTCAATGCAGTAGAATGGTAACCGAATGATGGCAAAGCTAAAACATTGGACTTTTATGTAGGTTCCGTAAATGTGTGGTTTTGTGGTGCATGTAGGAATGCTAGGGGATGGTGAATTTGAATGGTTTGTGATTTTTGGATATTTTGCATGAAGTGTTATTTCTAAAAATCGTAAGTATCTGTGATGCAATGCCATATGTAGAAACGTGTGCTTTTTTGATTTCATATTAATAATAAAATGATGCAGGTGATTCTATCACAGAAAATATAGGGCCTCATTATGAGGTGGGCGGTAAGGGGTTAACGGTGCTGGTAAAGGTGCTGGAGCCGTTAACCCCTTATCGCCCTATTACGAGGTCCGCTCGCGGGACCCGCTCTGGATGCCTGATTTTACCAGACGTCCTTAGCGGGTCCCGCGAGCGGCCCAGCATGCAAACAACGGGCCCGTCATTAACGGGCCCGTTGTTAGCATGCTCCCCATTCCCATTGAGCCCTATGGGGGCTCAACTTGGAATGGGGATGGTCCGGGTAGCCTGAATGGGGAAATACCGGGCCCTCCAAGGTCGGAATGGCCCGGTATTTCCCCATTCAGGGAACCCGGACCTGAGTTTGGAGGCAGCCATGTCCTCATTAAGGGCATGGCTGCCTAAAACTCGTAATCAGGCCCGTAGTGTACCTAAGCCCTGCTGAATGAGCATTCTGATCTGCAGCATCTGCTGCCCTGTGACACAGGAAATCAGGTTCCTCCTTGACAGCTGCAGAGACAGCCAAGTCACTGCACTGCAGAGTCTGCATTTATGATATACACCTCTGTTCTGAAACCACCTAACTTTGAAAGTTACATCCTGATGATAGGTGTACATTTCAAATAAAATTCAAACCTGATTTTAAGGTATGGTGGCTAGTACCTCTCATACTTATTAAATCCACATTTGCTTGCTACCTCTCCACCTACAACTCCATTACAAGAGAAAAGAGACAACCGTCAAACCACCCACATGTTACAACCATAACCAATATGGACACCGCCTGGACGCCAATCCAAGCACACCAAAATACAAACTATCACAATCTTGATAAGAAAAACATTAACAAGAATCAGGGGCAGACTCGAACCCATAACCATTAACACGCCCTAGATAACCAAAGGCTGGAACAATGAACCCACACAGGAACAACCGATCGAACTGCAAGAACCAAACAACCCCACAATCAACGTAATTAGACCAATAGAGTAAGAGATGGAACATCGAAGAAAATCCACCCCTAACAATTGCTACCAGGAGATAACCACTAACAATGAAAACCCAACAAACACAACACCAACTACAACAGACAAAAGGACAAAAAACAACACACACGAGAAAATTGACAAATTACACTGAAGCCTTCTCGATGTAAGATCCATGGCCAAACACAAAAATGGAAATCCACAGCCTCCTAAGTGAGGGAGGCATTGTCCTCAAGGAAACATGGCTATCAGACAAATACAAACTTTTTGCACATGAAGCCATTCCGGACAATTTCAAATTAGTACACTCCAACAGAGAAAACCAAAGAGTTGGTGGAATCGCAATGATCCATTAAGAACACATCACCCTCTTGCCACTCTCCTCAACCCACATAGAAGACTGCAAATCCCTCCTCATCAAGATGTAACTGAATGACCAAGCTACCATAGTATTCCTGCTGATCCACAGACCACCATCCTACAACCTAAATTTAACAATGAAACACGCCAACTCCATCGCCAACCTATGGACACACCACAACAACCTAATCGTCCTAGGGGATTTCTACATCTGGTTTAAAAGAGAAAACAAATGCACAGCAAATTCACTTTGTGCACTCATGGACACACTACACTTCAAGCAAATAGTAAATGAATTCACACACAATGCAGGATACATCTTGGATGCAATCTTCTGCAGAGACTATGTGCAACTGCTGCACCAGTTCCAGTGGTATGGAGTGACCACTAACTAATACCATTCTACATCAATCGCCCAAGCCGCTTACCGCCCGGAAACACAATCATACTCAACACTAAGAAAAGAAAGCGAATCATTAATAGAATCATTAACAGACCAGCTGGAGTTAATGCCACAGAACACTAGCGAACTGAACAGGATGACCCCAGTTTCAGCAGAAAACGTACTCAACACCTCAATCACCGAGGCCCTAGACCAACTAGTACCTGAAAACCCATTCAAAGCCAAAGCAATAAATGTGGCAGCATGTTGGTTCATTGAAGAGCTGAGAGTACTAAAAAAACACAAACTGGAAAAAACATGGAGAAATCACTACAACCAACCAGAGAGAATACAATACCAAAGAAAACTCCACTGGCCTCACAGCAAATAGAAAATACTACGCTACAACAATCCAGTCGGCAACCACCCCACAAAAAGAACTCTTCAGAATCATCAAAGAGATTAAAAAAACACATTCAGCAACTAAGGTACCATCCCAACACAAGCTCTATGCAACAACATCACCAACCACCTTAGTTCTAACAATCCAACAGACCATCGACACACATTGTGCTAATATAAACACAAGCACTGTATCCCAGACAGCAGTTGATGCACTAAGACTAGATCGCTTTGATCCAATAGACAAAGAAATGTTCTCCACACTAATAAAAGACACCAACCTTACAGGATCCTAAAGCGACACTTGCTCCACAGACATCTACACAGATATCCTCAAACACAGCACCCCCTCATCACATTTTCGGCACCTGTACGGGATGATCCAAGTATGGATGATAAAAAATGGCCTGGGGTTACATGATGAGAAGACGGAGCTGATGGGGGTAGGTCGAGGGATTAGAATACACAAGTTGGGGACAGAGAAGTAGGATGCAGGATCCCTGCACAACAGAAGGTAAAAACACTTGGTGTATATCTACAACAAACCCTGAATATGCGAGCACAGGGAAACAGTCTAGTATCTGCAGCAGCGTATCATATTAAATGACTGTCACAAATACATCTGTATCTGTCTTTAAAAAAGTTGTTTGACAGTAGCCAGGGCTATTATTTGCACAAAAATGGATTATTGCAGCAGCCTTTTGGTCGGTATCAGTAAAGGGGACTGTGCTAGACTACAGGTAATCCAGAATAGTACAGCGAAAGCAGTAGAAGGACTGAAAAGAAGAGAACATATCTCGGATGCTAGAAAAAACCTGCACTGGCTACCAATTGAAGCAAGAATAGTTCACTGCCTGTTGATGATAATCAGGGGTGTTGTTAGGTCTGGAAAAAATCAGGGGCTAAGCTAATGTCAGGACTGGCGGGATTTGGAGCTAGCTATATCCTTTTGGTTTTATTCCCCGAGTTTCTATCTGGGGCTATATACAAAAGACCCGGGGCTTTAGCCCCCTCAACCCCCCCTAGAAACGCCTCTGATGATAATGCATAAGTGCTTGGGAGGGAGTAGCCCGAAGTATCTGGTGGAAGCCTAAAGACTAAATTGCGCAAATTGTTAAAGAAGAAGTTAAAAACCTATTTGTTCAGGTAGTCCCTACCCTGGCACTAGGGCTAGATAGTCTGTGGACCAGGTTTGTGTGTTTGTTTGCATATGTGTCTTGTTGTTTTTAAAATCTATTCGTGAGCAGTGCGCCTGCATGCCTTTCTGGTGCACAGTATGAATTAATTAACATATCATAACATAACATAACATAACATAACATAACATAACATAACATAACATAACATAACATAACATAACATAACATACCATAACCTGATAAACATATCCCTAAACACATGAATAGTACTGAAGACATACCAATCAGCATCCATGAAACCACTGATAACAAAAGGAAAAGGAATGTGCGGAAGATCCCAGCAACTACAGACCCATATCCAGTGAAAATACTGAAAAATCATGTACACAAAATGCTCCTACACTATGTAAAAACTATTGGAATACTCAACCCTTCACAAGTTGACTTCAGACCAATGACAGGAACAGAATCGGCACTCCTATCCATATGGGATGACTTAAAAATAAACACAGAAAATGAATCCAATCCCTCTCATACTACGGGACATCTCAGCAGCATTCAACGCAATCAGCGGCACAACACTAATAAAAAAGACTAATGGAATGCAGTATAAAAGGCTCAGGTTTAACAGGCTTTATACCTAATGCCACCTTTCACCTCTAACTTCAAAAACATCACAACGATCAAGTCTCTTTCACCTCCTTTTCAATGTCTACATGTCCCCATTGATGAAAACTATTCAAAACCACAGACTGAGTGCTTAAAATTACTAAGATGACACACAACTGATCATGAAGATTGCCAGGAGCCAAGAACCAAACAACACCCTCATCAAATGTCTGACAGACATACACAGCTGGATGACAATAAACAACCTCAAACTGAACACAGCGAAAACAGTAATGATGATCTCACCCGTGGAGGAAAATTGAACCAACACCCAACTGTACTAACTGCCAGACATGGGAACCCAACCAGAGACTGCAAATGTGATAAATAACCTAGGAATGCTCATGGACTACAGACTAACGCTAGAACCACAAGTCAATGTGATCACTAAGAAATGCTTGTACCTCCTAGGACTTTGCAAGGGAATACTCCTGTATCTCTCCTTTCTACACAGAACACTCACAATCATATCCCTGATATTGTCAAAGATCAACTACGCAAACAGCCTCTACATCGGAATGCCCAAAAGGCTCACCAAAAAACTTGAATGAATTCAGAACACTGCAGCAAGGATACTCCTGATATTGAACAGAAGAGACCACATCACCCCGGTGCTGAGAAGCCTACATTGGTTACCAGTAAAAAAAAAACACATAAAATTCAAGGTCCTCTGATGTGCCCACAAATCCCTTCATGGACAAGGCCAAGAGCAGCTGCTATCATCCAGAAAGAGACCTAAGATCAAGTGAAGACATCCGAATACAGAGGAAACACTATAAAAAAAGAAATTCGGGGGGAACGCCTAATTGCTAACCTATGGAACATAATTTAACAATAAATTAGAACCACAGAAGGCTGTTTCACCTTCAGGAAATGACTAAAAACATTGCTATTCAACCACTAATGACTAGCACAATGGAACAATTAGCTGCAAAACCAATGACGACCCAAGTGCTCAGTAGGCCTGGGGGCAGTGCAGGAGAGACTGTCATGGAGGAGCCTGGTACCCGGTGAGACTCTAAGAGTGACAAGCAACCAGTCGTAACAGCAGACAGATAGTTCAGCAGGTGAGAGAAAGTAGAGGAGAAAAGGAAGGTCTTGAGCTTCTTCTGGAACTTCAGGTGGTCCGACTCAAGTTTGAGAGGGGCAGGGAGGCCATTCCAGAAAGAGGCACCTGAAGAGCAGAGAGATCTACCTGACACTCTCTGCCTGGCGAAGCGTCTGACCATCAGAGAGTTTGAGGTAGATGAGCGAATGGCTGGAGAAGGAACGTATTTTGGAAGAGATTTGGATGTAGTGCGGACCCTGGCTCCAAAATGCCTTGTGGACGATGCAGAGGGTCTTGAATTTGATCCTTGCAGCCACGGGGAGCTAGTGGAGAGATTTCAGGGCTAGAGAGATACGGTCCCTGGGCTTGAGGCCAAGGACAAGTCTCGCAGTCCTGTTCAGGATTAGTTGCAGAGGGCGGAGCGTAGAGTTTGAGCAGTTTGAGAAAGAGGCTGTTGCTGTAGTCCAGCCTAGAGAATACAGGGGCTCTGGGGATAGTGAGCTTCTGGGGGAAGGTGAGAAAAGGAAGAATTCCTTCTGAGGAGGTGCAGCTGGTATTGGGCCTACTTGGCAAGGTATGTGATGTGAGGAGAGAAGAGTTGAAGATGACAGCATGGTTTTTTGTCTCACAGGAAGCTGAAGGAAGAGGGACAAGGAGGGTGGCTAGAGTGAGAGAGGGAAAGCGGGAGCCGGGGTCCTAATGAGAAGGATCTCTGTATTACTGGCATTAAGGCAGAGATCGTTTGAGGCACACCAATCCTGAATCACGTATAGACAGTCAGGAATGAGTGAGAGAGAAGAGGAGGCTAAGGGGAGCCTGAAGGAGAGCTAAGTGTAATCTGCATAACACTGAAAGTTTGAAGAGAAGGTAGATATCAGGTGGGCCAAAGGGGTCAAGTTTACATTGAAGAGCCAGGGTGAGAGGTTAAAGCCCAGGGGAATACCACAAGTGGAGGAGATGGGGTGGATAGAAAAGACCCAAGTTGGACCTGGGAGGGTTGGTCAAGGAGGAAGGAGGTCAACCAGTCCAGGCCCTGACATGCGATGCCTAGGTTCTCACAGAGTCGAGTGATCAGGATGACGTGATTGACCATGTCGAAAGCAGAGGAAAGATCAAGTAGGATGAGGACAGAAGGAAGGCTGGAGTCAGAATATAGAACAGATCATTACAGGTGTTCAGGAGAGCAGTTTCCCCGCTTCTGTCTACTCGGAAGTCAGACTGAAGATCATGGAGATAACCAACAGATTCAGTGTGGAGAGTAAGCTGGGAGACGGACAGATTTTCCAGGAGTTTGCCCAGGAAAGGAGTGATAGAGATCGGGCAATAGATTGCCAGACAGGTAGGAATGGCAGAAGGCTTTTTACAGAGGGTGTGCACAAGGGAGTAATTAAAGAGAGAGGGGAAAGATCCAGTGGCAAAAGAGTGATTGCAGAAATCGGTCAAGGCTGGAGCAAGGGTGTCAATGTGGAGCAGGGGAGCACCTGTTTGGGCGCCACTTTCATAGATCGGACTTGTCTAGAAATATTGTCAGGTGTTGTTGGAGAGAAGCGGAGAAAGGAGGAGCAGAGGGAGAGGTGGCAAGAGGGGGGCTGAGAGAGTTGGACGGAGAGGAAGAGGAGAGAGAGTACAGGATGTCCTGAGTTTTAATGCTGAAATGAGAAGCTAGAGCCATAAAGAGGGCCTGGAAGAGAACAGGAGAGATGGAGAGTGCAGAAGGATTGGCCAGCTCCATGCAGATTTTAAAGAGTTCGGCCATGTTGTTAGCTCGGATGTGGATTTGCTTCTTGGACAGGACAGAGAGTCTATATTGCCTTTGGAGAAGGTGGCAGGGCAGTTTGTCAGGGTGTGCCCAAAGCCCTCCACTTCCTCCCAGCCACTCTGCACTTTTGTTTCAGGGTGGCGAGGTCGGAGTCATACTAAGAGTTGCACTTGGAGGCAGGCTTCAGGTGGATTTTCAGGACAGGGGCAAAGACGTCCAGAGTGTTGTAGATAGAAAGATGCAGGTTAGAGAGGGCAGTGTCAGAGTGGCATATGAGAAGCTGAGAAAGTAGCATCAAAGGCATCCACTGACACAATCTTCATGGGCCCAATGACTGAGAAGGTAGGTGGCAGTCCTGGCAGGGGCTTAGCCTGATGGACATAGAGTTTAAGGTGAATGGAGAGCATAAAGTGGTCAGTCCAAGAGAGAGGAGTGGTGAGAGGGCAAGATAGGGGGATGTCTGAGGAGATGAGAACATCCAAGATGTGTTCGGCAGAGTGTGTTGGACCAGAGGGTAGAGTGGAAAGAGAGAGAGTGTCACAAAGGTTGCAAAATTGCTCAGAAGAAGGATTGGAAGAATCCAGATGGATGTTGAGGTCTCCAAGGAGAGGTTGAGAGGTAAATGCAAAGAGAGAAGAGGAAGAGGGCAATCTGGCCAGGTGGCCTGTAGATGGTGGCCACATTCAGAGAGAAGCCAGGAGAGATAGAGAGCCTGCAGAGCAGGCATTCGAAGGAGGAGTAGGACTGCGTAGGAATGACAGAAGCAGGAACCCACTCCGGAAAGATCAGAGGTACTCCACCTCCGGGTCGCTTGGTTTTAGGTTCAAAGAGGATCTTGCCATCAGGGAGGCAGCTGTCCGTGAAGCATGTCTCCAGGCCAAGTTCTTCTAGGAGGTGGCAGATGACAGAGGAGTGTTTGACAGCAGAGTGAGATTTGAGAGTAGCGACGTGGAGCAGGTGACCACATTTGAAAGACTTGTGGGGTGGGATATAGGCTTGAGGTACTCGCAGCGGAAGTGGTAGAGGGGCCTGAGATTGGGGAGAAGTGGTAGCAGGAGGTGGGGAAGTATCCAGAGAGGAAGCGGAAGGTGCCAGAGAGGCAGCTCACAAACTAGGTGGCAGGGGAGCCCGAGAGGTGTTGGTAGGAATAGCAGGAGAAGCAAGGAAGTTGGTAAGACGTGGGAGACATCTATTGAAAATGAGGAGATTGGGCTGAGGGCCCTGGATCAAGATGTTGCCATTCCGATAGACATTAATGGTGGTCCTGGAGGAATGTAAGGGGGCCAAGAGGACCTCCCACCGATTGCCACCATTAATGGGCGAGGAAGAGATATGAGAGATAGCCAAGATCATATGGTGGATCCATAGGTCTGCTGAGGCAACAACAAAGAGGATTTCGGTTAGAGTCTGTCTGGAGGAAGAACTGGTTCAGGTATCAGTGATAGGGAGGCCTGGGTTGGAGACGAGAATGTCCCTCTTGTACCTCGTTCTTCCAGATTTAGTGAGCGGGATAGGATAAGAGATAGAATAGCAGTTGGAGAAGATGGGAGAAAGTGAAAGCAGCATAGAGGATCCAAGGAGGAATACAGGAGGAGGAGGGAGCAAAAGAGAGAAAGGGGAGATTCACAGCTCAGCACTGTGCAATGCAGGATGCACAACAGGGGGTTTCACAGTGGGGAACACACAGGAGGAGCAGACAGTGATGCACAGCAGTACAACAGTACCCCCTGCGGGTTGGGCAACTTAGAGAGGAGGAGTGTGCCTAAAGTGGTACAGTTTACAGTAAAACAGTAACTGCAGTAGAGGGGACCCTGGAGAGTGGGAGAGAGCCTGATGGGGCACAATTCACAGTACATCAGTAGCCACAGAAGGGAACCTAGAGAGTGGGGGAGAGCCTAATGGGACACAGTTCACAGAACAACAGTAACCACAAATGAAGGAGACCTAGGGAAAGGGACATAACACACAAAGTGCAGCTAACCGCTGGAGGGGAGAGCTGAGGGTTGCACAGGGACAGCGTACATTTATCAGACGGTTAGGTGGAAGAGCGCACAAAGGCAGGGAAGTTTAACAGAGGGTAGTAGTGCCTGCTCCCATTCCCGCACCCTTCTTACCCTTCTGTCGTTGCTGGTCGAAAGCCGCGCCGCGTACCTGCACTATGCGCTGCTACCCCTTCATTGCCAACCACCTACATCGCGCAACACTTCGGCCTTGTCCTGTGAGAACTTTGCCACAGAGGGTCCAATCCTCAGTTCTTAAAGGTTTGGATGGGTGGACGTAGGTACAACATATTATGTACCGACAGTGGACAGCGTCCCCTGCGCACCTGTATCGCACAACAGCACAGGCTTGTCCTTGTAGAGCAGAATCATGAGTTAGGCATGCCGACGAGACTGTTGCACTCAGTGTGGGGTAAAACTGGAGACCATATACTGAGTCAGGTAAGACTTCTACGGACTAGACAAAGGCAAGAGAAGTATTTCCCTTATCTGATCTGTACACTACTCCCCAGTCAGTCTCCGACCCTTCTCTTTTCTTTCCTGGTTCCATCTGTAGTGTCCCGTAGTGACAATGGCTACACTCAATATCCATGGATTGGCTAAATCAGTGCTTGTTTGGCATTCTTAAAGTGCTGGATTACGAATAACTGTTTACTTGACGTTTGCACTATATCAACCTATAAAGTAAAATACTTGGGGGGCCATGTTTATTCATTGCGGCAGCATCATATGAACTGGAAAGCACAAGCCTGCAATTTCTCTCTTGGCTGAAAGATGCACAATAATCATTTTTATGCGACCTCAGTAACAGTTTTATCAAAGGCAAACATGCGAAAAATAAGGGGGAAAAAATCAGGGCAGAGCTTCTTGTGGAAAAGCGAGCACTGCCTGGATTAGGGATTAGGAAACAAAGACAAGGAAATTGCTCCAGGCCAGAGCAGGATTTCACAGAAAGTACAGTGACAGTCGCTCTATGAGATAAGGTTTGGCACAGGCTCTTTTTTTAACAGAAACCCTTTGCTAAGCAGATTTCTGTCTGAATCCCCACAGAACCTTTTAAACTCGTACTTCTGGAGAAAAAAAAATATGTGAAGTCTTTTAATGAGGTTTTCAATAAGGATTTCATTTAAATGCAGTTCGAATGGGGAGAAATCCACGGAAAGGAACAGTGATTAAAAATAGTCATTTGGCTCCTTAGCATTACAAAAGATGTTCCCAATCATAAAATGGAGGAAGCACATTTGTGGCAATTTAAAATTATTGAGATCTGAAAAATATATTCTTTTCAGTCCCTCCTTTTCATGTCATCGTGACTGTACACCTCATTTAATGTCCGGATGTCATATGCAATGCTTGAGTGTGCACCGACTGCTAAGGCAGGCACAGGCTAGTGATACTGTGTGTTGTGCTGTGTGTTTTACTTAATGATTTGCTTGTTTAGGAATCGTCGGTCTAATGGCAGAATGCACTATTGCTCATTAATACCGTGTTTTTAAGTATGAAAACATCAAATTCAAAATAAAAATAAAAGAAGATATTATTTTTGCACTTCTGCATGCTTGCAATTTTTTATTTTTTTATTTTTTATAGAATGGACTGGACCATGAGGCACTCACTCATTTTACAAGACATCATTTACCTAAACAACACAATTTTGACTGATTGCACTGGAGAAAATGTACACATACCCATGAGCATTTTAGATTTGTTTCCTTCTACCACATTGTCAAAGCCTGAAACTGCAACACATATGTAGATGCCTAGAGCATCTCTGAGGTGCACATGAGTCAATAGATTTGCATCACATTTGCATATGAGCACTTCAGAGATGGTCCAAGAACCTACTGGTATGGTATTGTTTTGTGTTAGGTGTTGCCAATACGGCCCATAGATACACATATTTTTAGATGTTCCTTCAATAAAGGCATTGAGGGAAGAAATCCTGCCGTGTGGTCTAAATTACATCTACCGCTCCTGAATAATAAGTTAAAGCAGCCATAACAATGGGTGTCCTATCCCCGGTAGGCATGTCATCAGGACCATCTGCAGCAATGTGTGCGCATGATCATTAAGCCTGAATGAAGATGTTTGGCTACAATCTGAACCCCCATAATTGTGGACTTTTCATGCACAAAAGTATTTTCAAAACTTTTCAGGTGATTCTTGAAGAACATTCAGAATAGGACGAAATGTCTGAATACAAATTACTGACCGCACCATAGGACCTAAAACACATACCACGAAAAGTTCTAACTACCAAAAGTTTGAACTTTTCATGGTATGTGTTTAGGTGTTATGGTGGGGTCGGTCCGAAAAATAAATGTAAAAAAAAGGCTGCGGGGGCCTCTGGGGTGTCCCCACAACACCCCGCTCACTATAGTGACCGGGGGTTGTGGGGGACACCCACACAGCTCTCTAAGCAGAACAAAAAAAAAAAGCGGGCTTCGGGGTGTCGCCTGGAACATCCCGCTCACTATACTACACAGTATAATGAGCAAGGGTTGCGGGAGGCACCCCTGCATGTTCGCATGGGAAATGTTCGGACGTTTGTATTCGTGCATTTCCCATGCGAACATTTCCATTTCGGGAAAATTAGCTGCAGTGATTTCACGTAGATCCGAATATTCAGGTGATTTAGATTACTGTGTTTTTGCTCATGCATGCAAAATAATGAGGTGCAGTAGGCAGTGCAGTAGGCCACTCCTCGCCTTCCCCAAGAAGCTCAAAGTCTCCAGAGCCTGGTTCTCTCTAGGCTTGACTACTGCAATAGTATCTTCCTCAACCTTCTTCTCACCTCCCTTTGCTCGCTTCAACTAATACAAAATAGGACTGCAAAACAAATCTTTGGGTTCAAGCCCAGGGACCACATCTCTCCAGCCCTAAAATCTCTCCACTGGCTCCCAGTGACTGCAATGATCAAATTCAAACCCCTGTGCATCATCCACAAGGCTGTCTGAGTCCCGGGACTTCTCTACATCCAGCTTTCTCTACTGAAATATCTCCCAGCCAGAATCCTTTGGTCTTCTGGCTCCAACTCACTGCATGTCAAACCTTTCTCCAAACAGAGAGTTGGAGGTAGACCCCTCTCCTTGGCTGGTACCTCCCTTGGAACCGTCTCCCTCCCCCTCAGACTTGAGCCGGATATTCTCAAGTTCCGGAAACTTTTCAAGACCTTCCTTTTCTCCTCTTCCTTCCCTATCCCCCTCCCATGCCAAATCCTACACCTGTCGCTGAAACTGTGGCCTGGTCCCTTCAGAGTCATACACTCCCCCAACAGTCCCTTTCTGCATCCTGCCAGCACTTGCCCTCGAGCTCCCTTTCCCGGAATATCGCAACCCAGTCCTTATGTCCACTGCACTCCCCCCGCACCCCTTCTTTCCCCTGGCACTTGCCGCCTTGGCCTGATCAGCACGTGTCTGCCCCATGGGGACACCCCTCTCCTGCACTTCTCCCTCAACCCCCAACCCTTTGCACTTATCACCTTGTCATGCACTAGGCTTGTCATAGGACCAATATAACCCTTTCTTTGTTGTTGTATTATTATGATTCCCAGGTCCCCCCACCCCCTCTTGTCTTGTGGCACCTGGAAACACCTGTGCATAGGCACCATACAAATGTCCAATAAAATAAAAATAAAATAAAAACAAATCTGTGAGTAAGTGTGTGTATGTGTGTGTGTGCGTGCGTGCGCGCGCGCGCGCAGAGCTAGGCCTCATGGAATGTGATGAGGTGTTCTGGAACCCGGGGAACCATGGGGTTCCAAGAAAGGCAGTTAGGGGACTTGGAGTAGAGACAGGAACCAGGATGGACGTTTGTGACCTACTCTCCCTCCTATAACCTATGCAACCTGTAACTAAGAGGAAATAAAGCATCCTGTATGTTTACACTTACCTGGGTCGGTCTGGTTCCTGCTCCTTGTTCACCCAGATACATCATTTGGCGACGAGATTGGGGTAAATGAATACAGTGGCGCTGGGCGAAAGGAAGAGTTTTGTTTGTTTTCCTTGCCGGCATTTAATATGGAACTTGAATAATTCGGTGGCCTACATTATCACGAGGTATAGTGCTTTAATTATTGGTGCAGCATTGTGAAAGAAGAATGTATATGGCATTACCAGTTATGCAAACATTCAGGTGCCGACACTGGGGAAAAATAAATTACAGTTAAGGTTGCCAATTAGACAGGAGTATATTTTAAGTGGTGGCAAGTGTTTTGCTAACATTGGGGGTCATTACGAGATGGGTGGTAGCCATGGTGCTATTAGCACCATGGCTGCCTCCCATACCGTGTCCGAGTCCGGTCTTGTTCAATGGGGACTTACCGGTCCATTCCGACCCTGGAGGGACCGGTAAGTCCCCATTGAACAAACCATTCCCCATTCTCATTTGAGCCCCCATAGGGCTCAATGGGAATGGGGAAGGTGCGAATAACGGGCTTGCGACTTGCAAGCCCGTTATTAGCGCCCTGGTCCGTTAGCAGGACCCGTAAAGGTCGTGTGGTCAGACCACACGTTCTTTGAGGCTCCCGCTAAGGGACCTCAGAATTGGGCGGTAAGGGATTACCGGCACCGGTCTCCTTAACGGTGCCCAGTATCCCTTACCGCCCAACTCGGAATGACCCTCATTGTGCAAGGTTAAAGTGCACCGTTTGCAGTATACCGGCACCGGAGAGAACAGAGAATCTGTGAGTTATGTTTGCGAGTGCATTCCTTGTTTTTCCATCAGCCTGAATTTCCAGGGCGTTTTTCACAATATTAAGGCAATTTGGGAAGGTTTGTTATGCTAGTGTTCTTTTACGAGATTGACATAGTTCGAATAGCATGTCATGGATATGAGATGTGAGTGAATTGTTTTACAAGTATGGTGAATGAGTGTGTATTTTAATGTGTTAGCCGCAAGGAAAGTTCTACTGTATTGCCTTTCATGGTGAACAGTGAAATACATTTAGTGAAGATTTGTGCTAGTATTAAATAATGATGGTTGATATTTTTCATGATCTTGTAGACATACGTGCACAGTTTTAGTAAAATGAATGTTGTGCACAGAATATGGAAATAAGTGTTAACATTAAAGTTGGCATAGGTTAAATTGAGTTTAGTGTACACTTACAGAAAAGTGCCTGATCACCACTGTTTCTGTATAGAGCTGGCGTACATCCCAGATTCATTCATAATTGTTTAGGTGAATGATTAGTGTATAGGGCATGTGTTAGTGAGTGCATGTCAACGCGTGTGTATTCATGTTTGAGGTCTAACTTGTACAGTGGCGGCTGGTGAGTTTGAAAGCTGATGTGGTTTACATTTACAAGGGCGAATTTGTGAGCGAGGTAGCGCTGAGCGAGTCACACTACCCCAAAAGAGTGCATAAATGTTTTGAAAAATGGCTTCCAAAATGTGCAATTTACTGTCCAAACCACCGAAATATGACATAATAGGATAATAGGATTAGGTTTCACATACTAATGGTGGTACATTTTTCTTACGTGTGCAAATGTGATGGTATATTTTACAGCAGCTTGTATTAGGAATAGCTGCTATTATGGTGTATGCATAAATAAATTAATTATATTGATAGCCAGTTATAAATGATGGATAAATATCATTTTGTCATGCTGGTACTTGCATTCATATGCATTCATCCTCTTACTAAGGTGGGATTTTAGGCATTTTCTGAAAGGGGAGACACTAAGCTAAACTATTAGAATGTAATTTATCAGAATCTTCACACCTGATGCAGTTTTACCAGTTTCTGAATGAGGCTGATTAAAGAATATAACAGTGCTGTGTGTATGTGCTATGACAGTTGCAATGACACATCTCACTTATTTCTAATCATAAAGATTAATTTCCCTCCACAAGTGGAGGTTCATTGCGTGAAACATGGTCCATGCGTTACAGCTCGGAAGCATGCATAGTTACAGAGACATTAGTTCAGTGAATGTCTGACACTGTCCTCCTCTGGTACCACCTTTTTAGTGTGGGCTATTACACCTATAAGTTGAAAAAGTTGCATTAGAGTACAGGTAGGAGGAAATGGCATATGAGGAGGGTCACAAAGATTTTAGGCATTTGGTTATTTGCCAACCCATTGCCTGCCAATCCCCATGGCCATTCCCACACAGTTCCAAGTCCTGCCCCTCCCGGTCCAAAACACCTCCTAATGGGTACTCTTTGAGCTTGCTTCAATCAAGTCTTACCATCAAACTTTGCCCAAAAAAGTGCCAGCCAGCAGTGCTTTTTCAAAGCAGTCTTCTGAGAGTTAATGACTTAATTGGAGTTGGAAACCGCTACTGGTCTAATACAAATTTCTTAACTAGATCTGCCCTCAGCTGCTCGATTTGTAGGCGCTGTGCATGTGCCTTACCAAAGACCTGTTAAAACCAGGCATTGGCAAAGCCAACACTTTCGACTTGCGTATAAGGCATTTGCCAGGCACTGATAATAGATATCCAGGTACTTGCACCATTTTGCACCTGCTACTATTAATGGGCAGTTAATGCCACTATGGGTGTGCCTGGCAAGCACTTTTCCCATGCCTACACAAAAGCTCGAACTGTTGGCATTGCCAATGCTTGTTTTACTAAGCTATTAAATACGTGCAATATGACAGCACTGGGCAGTTGCAATACGCATTGTTTGATCCTGTGCCCCCCCACCCAAAATAAAATTATCCAGTGTGACCATGCATGAACTTTTGGTTTGAGCCTTGTTCGCTGCCCCATGGCCGTGCAGGAATACCTCTCTTTGTATTCTCTCGCCCTTTGCTGAAATGCTACAGGCACTCAGTATTTGGACTGAACAGTATTATTCGTATGTGTACCAAACTGCCTGATTGATTGTAAAGGAAAACATATGCAAGTACTTTCTACAAACTCATCCTTGAAATGTCCCTACTCAGTCCATCCCCTACGTGTACCTCACGATCACTGTGCAACTTCACGTGTGTGTTCAGCCTCTCCTTACTCGTTGTACTGTGAGGATACTGCAGGTGTACACAGTCTACTCTTACTATTAAGTGCATTTACTCCAAATACCAATGTGGTTGGTCTACCCACTACTCCTGTTCAAGTCTACCCTTTCTAGCAACACTGTGCAGGAATACTACTGGCTGCACTACCCCCCACGCACCTCCACACCATATCCCTCACTGTGCAGCGATATGTGAATGTGTGCGCAGCCCACGTTCCACTGTCATAATCATCTCTCAGCTTAACCTTCATTCCAATTCTGTTGGCTGTCTCCATGACCACCAGTCTGGCTTAAGAGCTGCCAGAAGCACGGAAACTGCTCTCCTAAACATCCGTGAAGATCTGCTCACCAACCTTGGCTCTAACATTCCCTCTGTCCTCATCCTCATCCTCCTCGATCTCACTTCTGCCTTCGACATGGTCAACCATACCATCCTGCTCAACCGTCTCCGTGAAAACTTGGGTATCACTGATCAGGCTCTGACTGACCTCTTTCCTCTCAGATCGACCCTGGTCCAACTTGGGTCCTTCCTTTCGTCTATCTTCCTCTCTACCTGTGGTGTTCCCCAGGGGTCTAACCTCTCGCCCTGGCTTTTCAACCAATACCTGGCAACTCTCGCCCACTGCATTGCCATTTTCTGCTCAAATTTCTAGTGCTACGCTGACGACACTCAACTCATTTTCAGGCTGCCCTCTGCCAACTCCTCTCCCTCTCTCATCTCTGATTGCCTAACTGCCATTCAAGATTGGTGTGCCGCTAATGATCTTTGTCTGAATGCCAGCAAGACGGAGATCCTCCTCATCAGCACACCTTCACCATCCTTTCCCCTCACTCTCTGGCCGGCCTCCCTTGGCCCTCCTCCTACCCCCACCTGCGAGGCTAAGAACCTCGGGGTCATCTTTGACTCCACCCTTTCCTTCTCCGCCCACATCTCTGAGGTCTCTAAAAAGTCATATTTCCGACTGCACCTCCTCAGAGGTACTCTGCCTTTCCTCTCCTTCCCCCAGAAGCTCATGGTATCTCAAGCTCTGGATCTCTCTAGGTTGGACTATTGTTACAGCCTCTTTCTAAATCTACCTGCCTCTACTCTCCGCCCTCTGCAACTAATCCAGAACAGGACTGCGAGACTTCTCCATGGCCTCAAGCCCTGGGATCGTATCTTTCCAGCTCTGAAATCTCTTCACTGGCTCCCAGTGGATGCACGGATCACATTCAAAACCCTCTGCATTGTCCACAAGGCTTTCTGGGGCCTGGGTCCAAAATACCTTCAGCTATCCCTCCGCAAATACCTCCCCTCTTGAGCTCTTTGCTCCTCTACCTCCAACTCACTCAGGGTCAGTCGTTTTTCTTAGAAACGAGCTGGGGGTAGATCTCTGTCTTCGGCTGGGGCCTCCCTCTGGAACAGCCTCCCTGCCACTCTAAAACTTGAGGAGAACCATCTCTGGTTCCGGAAGCACCTCAAGACCTTCCTCTTTTCTTTTGCCTTCGCTCCCCCTCTCCCCTGCTGATCTGTTCTCTCTTGGCACCGTGCACCTGCTCACGCTCTGTCTTTTGGGCCCAGGTACCTGCTCATCCTGTCACCCTCCCGCACTGCCTCCGGGCCACCCCTTGCACTGGGGTCTGTATCTGTACCCATACAGCCCCCCCTTTTTCTTCCTGCACTTATCGGACCTAACCTGTCTGCTGCCTTAAACCTAGCACTTGCAAATTGCTGGCTGCATTACCACTGTTTGTTGCCTTCATTATTTATTTATTGTTATTTATCTGTTTCTCCTCTGCTTCGCACTTTCCACCTCTCCCACCTTCCATGCACTTTTCCCCTCCCCCCTCTCCCATACACTTGCGCGTTCTCAATGTCACTGGGCCTAGTAAGATAGCTGTTTTGTTCTCCTCTGTTCCCCTCCCTTGCCTTGTCGCGCTCTGAAACACTTGTGAATGAGCGTGATAGAAATAAAATATCAATAAATCAATCAATCAATTGTACACAAATGTGTACCCCCGCAACCGTCACTCACTCTGCAATATCCTCCTCTAACAATCCTCACCAATTAGATTAACCCGCGCAAGCTAATGGTCCCTTGCCCCCTATGCAGTCATTCAAGGGACGGAGGCTGCCATTTCACATAATATAAACAGACTCTACATTTCCTGTCAAGCTAGCTCCTCCACACAGCAATCACAGGACATTATCTGAGAACAGGAGTATTCGATCACCATGGTTTTGATTTGATTTTATTTTATTTATAAAGCGCAAAAAACCAGGCCCAGGGGCAACCGGGCGCATACTCTTAAACATGTTACAAAAAGCAGTAGTTACAGAAGTTACAAAAATATACAGCATATATACATGTACATACTCTTAAACATGTTACAAAGAGCAGTAGTTACAGTGAGTTACAAAAATATACAGCATATATACTTGTACCGAAGGGTACCATTAACAGCGTATAATACAGGGACAGAGCAGAGAGAAAATGTATATTCTGTTCTGTACCCCACATGGAGTCTGGACTGTGTCAAGGTCTCATGAGTCTTGGGAGAGCAGCCATGTTTTAGCATTGTTCTTGAAGGAGTGGAATGATGGTTCAATTCTGATAGGTGTGGGCAAGGTGTTCCAGAGTTTGGAGGCCAGGACGGGGAAGCTCACCCCACCAGCTTTTTGGAGTTTGCATCTAGGCACGATGAGGCTGTGAGTTTGGGCTGCTCTGGTAGGTCGAGTGGAGGTGTGGCGTGAGAAGCGAGTGGACAGGTAAGGTGGGGCATTGATGTTCAGACATTTGTGAGTCAGAGCTAGGGTTTTCAGGGCAATTCTCTGTTTTACCGGGAGCCAGCGTAAATCCAATCTGACGGAGGAGATATGAGAGCGTCTCGGGATGTTTAAGGCTGCCCTTAAGGCATTATTTTGTACAGTTTGCAATTTATTAAGGTTAGACTGACTGGTCCCTAGGTAGAGAGCACTACAGTAGTCAATTTTGGCCATAACAAGAGTTCTGGCGAGTGTGATGCAGTTGGTGGAGTTTAGGAAGGGTCTACAGGCAGTGATAAGTTTGCAGGTATAGGCCGAAGCTGACCTAACTGCATTTATTTGCCTGTTCAGAGAAAGCGAGGAGTCAAGATAGACCCCTAGCGTCTTAGTATCTATGGAGACTTTAATTTCATTGCCGTCAATAATGAAGGACTTGTAGGTTTGGTCTAGTTTGTTGAGCCGATGATTTGATCCTAAAAGTAAGAGCTCAGTCTTATCATCATTAAGGCAAAGTTCGTGCTGTGCCATCCAGGCCTGGATGACCAAGTAAACATCGTTAAGGGCTTTGGTGTCAGCTGTGTAGTCTCCTGTGATAGGGATGAGTATCTGGGTGTCGTCCGCGTAGTTAGTGTAGGAGACACCCAGATAGTCAAGCACATCGAAGAGCGGCTTGGTGAATACGTTATACAAAGTAGGGGATACACACGAGCCTTGAGGAACGCCACAGTGAATGGGGGAGGGATCCGCTGATGCCAGCGGTGAGAAGACCCTCATGGATCTATTGCTCAGGAATGAGTGGATCCAGGCATTGGCAGAGTCGGAGAAGTGGGCTGCGGATTTGAGATGCTGGCAGAGTATTTGGTGGTTGACCAGATCAAAAGCCGCGGAGAGATCGAGGAGAAGGAGAAGAGCTAGCTTCCCATTGTCCTTCAGTGACTCCATCTGAGTTTTCAAGTCGATCAGAGCTGACTCCGTGCCATGTTTAGGGCGGAACCCTGATTGTCTTAAGCCCAGGAGATTGTTTAGTTCGAGGTAATCCTGAATCTGCAGGTAGGCTGCGCGGTCCAGGATCTTGAGCAGGAATGGGACTGTAGTGATAGGTCTGAAGTTAGTTGGGATATTAGGGTCAAGGGAGGGTTTTTTGAGGAGTGGGATAACCCATGCATCCTTTAGGTTGTCGGGGACAATACCCGTCTTGAAAGAAGCATTTATGAATGCTGTAATGAACGGGGCTAGCTCATGAGATGCTTCCTTGATAATAGGAGCTGGGCAGGGGTCGCCTTGGCAATTGGAAGGTTTTAAATTGTTTATGATGTTTTCTACTTCGAGAGTAGTGAGTGGGGAGAAGGAGAAAGGTTTATGCGGATAGGTTGAATGTGTATTAAGTGTAGGTGTGGTCGGTGGTTGGTCAAGCTGTAGGGATTTCTGTTTGTCCCTGATTTTAGATTGGAGGGTAGCAATTTTACCCAGGAGTGCTGACTGAATATTGGTGCACCAAGTGTTGTCTTTGGAGCAAGAGTCAGGGCGGGCTGCAGGTGTCTCGAGTTCCTTAAGGATATTAAAGAGTTCCTTAGTATTGGACTGGGCTGACATAATGCGGTTATTATAAGAATCTTTTTTTGCCTGGAGTACAGCCTCTTTATAGTTAAGGGTGGCTATCAGAAGACTGTCCTTGTGGGCGTCGGAGTGGTGACTTCTCCAGCGTGACTCTGCTGAGCGTTTCTCTTTGCGTAACACTCTAAGCTGGGGAGTAAACCATGAGTTAAGGTGTGCTCGTTGTTTGGGTTTCCTCAGTTTGAGCGGGGCGATAGAGTTGATGGCTGCAAGCAGGGACTGGTTATACATGTCGGCTAGGTTGGTGGGGTCTGAGCAAGTGTCAGGAGCGTTATTTAGTGTGGGAAGGATAAGGGGGAGTATTTTTTCTGTCGTAATGTTCTTTTTATTTCTAGTGAGGGTGGCTGGGGCGACCAAAGGCCTGGGTGGTGGGGCTGCTTCAATGCTGAAAGTGATGACATGGTGGTCAGACCACAAGCAAGGGGCGTTGGAGATTACGCTAATATTGCAATTGGTGTCACTAAGCCAGTCAAGGGATCGCCCTTTAATGTGGGTGGGTTCCTGTATGTGGTGAGTGAAACCTAAATCTGTTAAGGTATTAGCTAGGTCGAGGGCCGCAGGATCATTAGGGTCTTGGTGTCCTAGATTGAGGTCGCCAAGAATGATGGTTTGGGAGTTGGATTTAGCATTGTTGAGTACTAAGGTAGAGATATCATCCACAAAGGATGTGGGTGGACCAGGGGGTCTGTATATTAGGTGGATGGTAGCCGTTTGGTTAGCTGAGAGTCCAAGCTTGACAGAGAGTAACTCTGCAGTTTCCACCTTAGTGCTTGGGATGGTTCTAAGTCCTAATGAGTTTCTAGCGATGAAAACAATTCCTCCACCTCTCGAGGTGCGATCACATCTGATGATGGAGTAATCAGTGGGGATGGCCAATGAGAGTGCCGGGCCGGAAGCTGCGTGCAGCCAGGTCTCGGTGATGGTGATGAAGTCGAGTTCCTGAGTTTTGATAAGATCAGCAATGTCCAGAGCGTGCGCAGCTAGGGATCTTGCGTTAATCAGGGCAGCTTTAATTAAACCAACGTTGCTTGATGAAGCTGTGATGGTTTGAGTGTGATGGGGCGTGGGTGAGGTGGCCGTTTGTGGAGGCGGGCTGTGCGTCTGAGTTTTGAGGTGTGGGCTCAGGTACATGGGGTGTCCCTTCTTACCCATAAGTCTAGATCCTAATCTTAGGTTTCTAAGAGTGATAGGACATGGTTGGTTAGGTGAGGGTTTTTTGGCGAAATGGTCGAGCCATAGGGCCGGATCGTTGAGGTAGATGTTGTGGTATTGAGGTGCAGTACTTTGGTAGGTATCAGGAGATCTGTGAGAGGTGGCCATGGATGAGGTGTGCAAGGAGCTAGGTGCAGCTAAATCGGGAGGTGGTAGGTGTGATGACCTGGTAATTGACCACACTGAGAGTAGTACTTGTAATGTGGAGAGCAGTGACCTTAGGGAGGACCAGCGTGGTAGCATGTTACCGAGATTAGAGAGGAAGGGCCGCTGAGTCGGTGAGGCAGTTATAGGTAAACGTTACAGGCACTATTTGGCTAGGCAGTACGTGCTCTGTACGAGCAATGCAGGCTAATGAGTTTAAGACAGGTTAAGTCTACTTATTCAGAGTCAAGCAATGGGGGTGCATCAGATCAGGGTACACAGGCAAAGCAAATACCAAGCTTGCATATACATTAGCATGTTAGGCAGGGAACAATGCAGAATGCAAGAGGCGTGATCTAATTGTAACGGTGCAACAATTCAGGCAGAGAAGACATTCTAGTGTTGGCAGCAAGTATTGGCAGATCAGGTAAATGTCAAGGTGAAAGGCACGGCCGAGTAAGGCAGGTACCCTGGAATTAGCTTAGATCATGTGGACATGTCTTATGCGGACCGGTGCAACATATGCAGGCATAGATCAAGGTGTGGCGCAGCAAAATTGGGAATACACAATGAGCGTATCAGGCAGGCAGAGTAGCATATATCATGGAGCTAACAAGTGGGTCCAAGTTGCGGTTCTGAGCAAGAGCTCAATCATTTCAAAAGCGAGCATGGGGTTGACAGCATAGTAGTTTCAAGGCAAGCACAGGCGAACAGAGGCGCAAATGAAAGCGGTGCCGTGGTCATGCAATGGGAAGGTATGGGCTGGGCGGCAATGAGAACAGACATAGACAATGCAAGCTAATAAGGCGCTGAAATGGTGCGATCACTTGGTGGTAAGCAACCGCGAATAGGTAGCGACTAGGGGCTCAAATATGTAGTCGGCTCAGTTGATTAAAGTCAGGACGCTCGTAATAGGTGTGCAGACTTAGTACAGAGGTGTGCATGGAGCAGGTTGCTACGTTGCTACAGCTTGTCAAGTGGCGTATGTGATTATATTAGCATAGTAAAGGCATTACCAACATCAGGCTCTTTTGTCCACTCAAATCAATAGCACGAAACCCCTTTTTTCTCCCTTCACCCATCACCTATTTTATTTGTATCACAAAAAAAAAATGTTTTAGTGTCTGCACTTTACAGAACACTGTGGGGGTGGGGGCGCCTACATAAGCGGCCGTCACTGGTGGCGAGAAGTGGTTTGATGGCCGTAGAGGCAGACATTTTGGTGCATATGATGGGTGTAGGAAGGAGTGATATGACCAATGAGAAAAATTGGACTTTGAAGGAAGCTTGGGACAGGCACATGTCTTTACAATTGCCAGAATGCAGAGAGAGTGGGTTGAAGTGAAGAAGAGAAGCAAAGAGGAACGTGGCAGATTGGGATCCATTGCTTTGGGCAGCGATTAGAGGACAGGGGGTGGGTGGCAAAAGGGGGACATAGTGGGAACAGAGAACTGAATAAGTCGATAAACACCTCACACAGAGACACAACAGAAGGTCAAAAAAAGAATGTGAATTACAGAGGAGTGGCAGTATGTATATGCCACAGGCTGGTGGACCAGGAGAAAATGGCGCAGGTCCTGTTACAGCAGCGAGACATGCGCTGCATGTAGTCACAACGAAAGCGCAGGGAGCCCATCACATGGCTTGCACACAAGCAAAGAGGCGTGCCATAGTGATCGTACCTACATTTAAGCTGCTATACGGGGAGCTTCATTGGGAGGAAAGGTCAAAAGAGGAGCAGCCGAGTTGGCACATTCCATGTGGGCACCTGCTAATTCTGCCGATGGGAACACCTTCCAATATTGGCATCACATTGGAGGATTTAACCTCCACCACTTTGCTGAAGGTAACCAAAAAAGGTGCAGTAAAGGATTTACCCCAGAAATGTACCACACTGCCAAACTCAGAATGAACCCCCATAACCCTGAAAATCCCAAGCAAATAATTGGAAGGGGCGAATTGCTGCCCCGTTCACAAGATTTTATAGAAACGTTTCAGCATAGATCACGGCCAGAGGTGAAAATAGTTAATGATTTTATTGACCAAAAGACAGCAGTGTGGGTTATTCTATCAATAACAAGGAGTTTATGATGGGTGGGCAATGTGGGAAAGGGCCAGGGTGTTGTATTGAGTGTGCATACTCTTTATTGCCAGTGCTTCGGGACGCAATTTTGGTCTGACGTATTAGTGGGGAAAAAAACAATGCCGCCGAGTTCTTACATTTCAAGTGCACTTTTTAAATGATTCATATTAAACCGAAATCTGTGTGTATTCCTTCCCAATTGCACAGGGCATGGAGGCGCTTTGCATAGTGATGGATTATGCTCCCTGTGCCAATCTGTCTGTGCTCGCCCCTGTGCCCTTATCCAGTCGATGTCAACGCCGTCGGCCTACGGCATTGACATGGACACCGACTAGGCCCTCCCTGGCCCTGCTATATTACCCCAGGCCCAGGACAGGGTTCCAGAGGAGAGGACTGTTCTCCTGAGCTGGGGAACAATTGAAGGTTCCGAGTTCCGGACCCCTTTTACTTACTGATATATTACTGCAACTGAAGTGAGCCCTCTCTGCTGTCCTGTTCTCAACTTCTGCGGCCTGTCTAGGCAGCTGCCTGAAACACTTCTCAAGTAGACTGACTGAGAAGTTCAAGAAGGTGGCAACACCTACGTCACCATTTACGCCAGCACCCATCACCCAACCACACCCACACTCATGAATGTCATTGGCTGGCAAACAGCCAATGAAATTCACTAACTTCCTGTTATTGGCTGGTGGTGCGATGTTTGCGCACAGATTATATACTGGCGGGGCCACCCCGCTAGCGCGCCGCCAGTCTCCTAAATTGTGAGGTGCAACATAGAGTGCGTGGAGCTACCAGCTCCATGCATTTAAACAATACAAAAGATGCCTAAAAGTGCACGCGCCCCAGTGTTGTAACTTGCAGCCAGGCCCAGCCAGCAGTCATCAACATTGCAGAACGGTCTGAGCCAGACCATGCTCTGTAATGTTGATGATTAGAACTCTCAGACGGCATTAATTAATTATTTATATTTTAGGTTTTTGCTGACACAAAAAAAAGCACAAAAAAACGTTTTTGTGTCTGCACTCTGCAGCACACTGTGGGGGGCCCTGTGGTGGGGTGGCGCCCCACCGCCCTACGTAAGCGGCCGCCACTGAACTTGTATAAGGTTATGAGTAGAAGTGGGTGCATGTTTAAGGTGTACCGTGCGTGACATATTACAGATTGTGGCCTATATGCTGGCCAGTGTGGTAGCCTTGGTGCAATCAGTAGTTTGTATCACTAGTGAAGAGTTATCAGATTTAGAGGCACATGTTTGTGAGAGCGTCCAACAAGAGTGTGAGAAATTGAGACGCATAAATGTGAGAGCGTCCAATTGGAGTTGATTCCTTGAGTGGATATACACAGAGCATATTTTAGATATTATTGAATGGTGAGCATCCATTAGTAAAATGAATTGAGTTGTTGGACTTTAGGGAGTTGTCATACTTTTAGTATTTTTGCAGGAGTTGGATGTTTAGGTGGCACAAAGGCAGAGACTGTCCCACGAGATAAACTTGGAGACAGAGCTCATATCTGATAGCTACATTTTTGCCTGGGAAGTTGCCCACGCAATGTTAATATGTGGTGCGTGCAAGATGGTAACATCCACATCTGTTCTCCATAATTTACCTAGACGGGCCCATGAGGAAGTGTTGTAGTGCTGTCTAACATCAGCATTTAGTGATACCATATTTATGTCATTGAAGAACGAGTAAGAGTTCCCAGTTTTGAAGATATAGGATGGTAGTTCCTATTTTGGAAAAAACAAGGAGGGTTCTGGGAGTTTCTCTACTACCGGCCTATATCCCAGGTTAGAGTCTCAACCAGAGTCTTTAGCTCACCATCCTTTCACAGAAGAGAAATGTCGACTACATATCAGTCTTTGTCCTGCCCTGGGGTAGTCCAGCACCGAAATGCCTGGCAATTCTCTTCTCAACAAGAGTACCAACAGCAACCC
This sequence comes from Ambystoma mexicanum, assembly GCF_040938575.1. Classification (NCBI taxonomy): domain Eukaryota; kingdom Metazoa; phylum Chordata; class Amphibia; order Caudata; family Ambystomatidae; genus Ambystoma; species Ambystoma mexicanum. The sequence goes on from NC_090933.1 coordinate 1,204,922,732, forward strand.
CAGACACGTGTTTCGGCCTGGTCGGGCCTCATCAGTGAGGTGCAGCTGTGCCTCTATAAGAACAGTGAGCAAGGGATCCACGTCTGGATTACCCTAGTAACTTAGGGTGAAAACTCAAAGCTACTTAATATGTAAAAACAAGGGTGGTTCTGGGAGTTTCTCTACTACTGGCCTATATCCCAGGTTAGAGTCTCAACCAGAGTCTTTAGCTTACCATCCTTTCACAGAAGAGAAATGTCCCTACATATCAGTCTTTGTCCTGCCCAGGTGTAGTCCAGCACCAAAATGCCTGGCAATTCTCTTCTGAACAAGAGTACCAACAGCAACCCCAGACACGTGTTGTAGCCTGGTTGGGCCTCGTCAGTGAGGTTGAGCTGTGCCTCTCTAAGAACAGTGTGCAGGGGTTCCACGTCTGAATTACCCTAGTAATTTAGGGTGAAAACCCAAACCTACTTAATATGCAAAAACAAGGGGGCTTCTGGGAGTTTCTCTACTATCGGCCTATATCTTGGGTTAGAGTCTCAACCAGAGTCTTTAGCTCACCATCCTTTCACAGAAGAGAAATTTCCACTACATATCAGCCTTTGTCCAGCCCAGGTGCAGTCCAGCACCGAAATGCCTGGCAACTCGTTTCTGAACAAGAGTACCAACAGCAACCCCAGACACGTGTTTCGGCCTGGTTGGGCCTCGTCAGTGAGGTGGAGCTGTGCCTCTCTAAAAACAGTGAGCAAGGGTTCCACGTCTGGATTACCCTAGTAACTTAGGGTGAAAACCCAAAGCTACCTAATATGCAAAAACAAGGGTGTTCTGGGAGTTTCTCTACTATTTCGGCACATTGTTACCAGTGTTCAAGGCTATGTTAAGTTGAAGTTTTTATTTTGCAGTCTGAACTTTTCAGACCCAGTTTACTTTCAAAACACTGTTGGAGTTGTTCAAAGGTGATGTTTTTATGAAAATCTTTTGAAATGTTTTATTACTATTATTAAATAGTTTGAAATGCACAATTATTTTCTACCTACTGTTCATGCACTGAATTCCGCACAGTACACAGAATCTGTGCATCCTTACGCACCATGCATGTGCGGTTGTTTTATAGTTTTGTCAGATTTTTATGTTGTTAGTTGTTTTTCTATCAACCTATCATTTTTTTATGTGTTTTCTTGTGGGAGGAGGAATGTGTTGAAGTTTGTTTTGGATTTGTATTTTTTTTTGAGTGAGTTGGATGCCTTTGGATACTGTGAGTTTTGCCCAGGTGGTGGCTTTAGGAGCGCACGCAGGTATGGCAGACCTGTTGCCAGGGAGTGGTAGTCCCTGGTGGAAGGAGGTCCAGTTTCCTTCAGGGTTGCAAATGTAGGTATGTTTATTTTGTCACTGTGTGGCAAAGTTTGTGCTTGGGAGTGGCATTCATGTGACCCTGGCCTGGCAGGCCAGGGTAGAAGGAGTTTGGGTTAAATTCTTCTTTGTTTGTCCTGGCATGTAGAAGGTCTGTCCTTCTCAACTGTTTTGTTTTTGCAGAAGGAGATATGTTGCATCTGTAAGTGTATGTGTGTGTGCAGAGCTAGGCCTTGTGGAATGTGATGAGGTATGTTGGAACCTGGGGATCCATGGAGTTCCAGGAAAGGCAGTTAGAGGACTTGAAGTAGGGACAGGAACCAGGATGGGTGATAGAGACCTACTCTCCCAACTTTAACCTATGTAACCCGTAACTAAGAAGAAATAAAGCATCCTGTTCTTTTGCACTTACCTGGGTCGGTCTGGTTCCAGCTACTTGTTCACTTACCTGATCCAGATACATCAGTTACATTTTATCAACAGATCAAGAGCCGGATTCACATAGAGTTATCCTGTTGGATTGTGCCATTATAACACGCTTCTGTGAATCAAGCCCCATTTGTGTTATTTTTTCAGAATCAGTACTGTGTTGGCAGAAGCAAAAACAGGTGATTGTGCAACAGTTGAGGGAACAGGTTCTAGTTGAGGGATAGGTAGAACATTGATAGAATGTATCTGAGAAAGAGGTAGAACATGGAGATCATTTAGTTGAGTGAAGAGGAAGAAAGGTAAAATCAGAGAGGTCTTTTTTGTGACTTATAGTTGACCTGCTTGTCATACATGTATGCGGTTGTTAGACTGAGGTGAAGAGCATCAGTAGGTTACTAGGCAAAGGTGAAAAATTGCCTTTAGTGGCTACAGCCCAGTGGGGCCTCTCTGTATTGCCAGTTTGAATACTTGGTTCTTGTGACATTAAGAATGGAAATTCTTAGAACTCTTTTTATGCAAGCACATATTCAGTGTCTGTAACTGAGTAGGTTTTCTTTTGTATGGGCAGACCTAATACTTGTTGCATGAGTAGAAAATATGTATAATTATTAGCATGCAGGGGGATATCATATTCAGTGGATGTAACTCAGTGTGACTTTGTTTGTAACCAGACAAAATATGTGGTGGTTTTCAAGTTACAAACAAAAAGCCTTAGATTTCCATTTATAAATAAAAAGTCTTAGCATTATTTTGGGATACAAGGGTACACTTTAACTGAGTGTGTCAGAGTTGTGTGGTGAAACAAATACCTCCTGCTTGTATAGAAACATCTTTTATATATTTGGAGGCTGAAGCAGACAGTTTTCAGTGTGACTCAATACAATGACTCAATGTGTCATTGTATGGTGACAGACCAAATACCTGTTACTTGTAAAGATCTGAATACCATTTGTGTAGTTCCTTTTGGGCCATAGAGTGTGTTTAGTATCTGCAACTAAGTGTTGCATATTTTTTTCTGACTAGATATAATTGTGTTGGTTTGTACAAAGGTCTGATAAATGTTTGGGGGCAAGAGAAGAGTCTATGAAATGACCTTAAGTGAGTGTGCAATTGAGTACATTTAAGGAGATAATGCCTGTGACTACCATGCTTGTCATACATGTCCATGACTTTGCTGACCCTTAAAGGGCCTGCCACTCTGTAATGCAAAAAAAAGCAAAAGACATTTATATTTCTCTTTGTGGGACAGCAATTTATTTTATTTATGATTTTTGTTCCCTTTATGAAGCGCACAGAAACCCATAGGCATCAAGGCGCTATTACAGTGACCAGTTACTTGCAGATGAGAGGTTAACATAGTAGGTAGGGAATCAATGGGAGCAAACAGACAAACATCAAGGTACATTGTTAGGGGGTCAGGCCTAGCAAACAACCAGGTTTTGAGGGCTCTCCGGAATACACAGTATGAGGGCTCAGCTCTCATGAGGCAGGCATAGAGTTCCATTGTTTGGCTGTGATGGAGGGGAAGCTGGAGCCTCTGGCTTTGGTGCATCTGAATTTGGGTTGCTGGAGTTGATGTGCATAAGGGGTCCTGATGGGCCTTGATGCATGTACTTTTGTGATTTTCTGGGATAGGTAGGGGGGATCAGTGTTAGACAGGCACTTGTGGGTAATGAACATAGTTTTGAAAATTATTCATTGACGGATGGTCAGCCAGTGTACCACTCTCCTGGCAGCAAAGATGTGATCCCGCTTAGGAATGTTGAGCGCTGCTCGGAGGGCATTATTCTGGATGGTTTGGAATGTATGTATGTTATGGGATGAGGTGCCAGCAAATAGGACATTTCAGTAGTCAAGCCTGGAGCCAATGAATGGTTAGGCAGCTGTATTGGGATAGAAAGGTTCTGGAGGCATTAATCAATTTGACTGTGTGGGTCGGCGGAGGAGGCTATAGCGTTCCCTTGGCTTATCAGAGAGAGAGAAGCGTTAAGGTGGATGCCTACTGTCTTCTCTTACGTGGAGATGGGGATCAGTGTGCCATTGATTTTGAATGCTGTGTAATGGGAGTTGAGCTTGTTAAGCACAGCATGCGGCCCCATCAACAGTATCTCTGTTTTGTCTCCATTGAGGCAGAGGTGGCTGGTTGCCACCCAGGCCTGAATGATTGTGTAGGCAGTATCAAGGGTGTTAGAGTCTTCTACATAGTTTCCAGAGAGAGGGAGGAGAATTTGTGTGTCATCAGCATAGTTGGTGTAGTCCATGCTGAGGGAGTCGAGGATGTGGAAGAGCAGTCTGCTGAAAATGTTATAGAGTTTGGGGGGAGATGCTGGAGCCTTGTGGTACTGATCAGGATATTGGTGCTGGAGGGGCACTGGCGTTATCTGAGAATGCTCTCATGACAGAGGATTTTGTGGTTTACCAGGTCGTACACCCCTGATAGGTCAAGGAGGAAGAGAAGGGCATGCTTCCCCTCACATCTGAACTCATCCATCTGGTTTTTAAATCCAAAAGAGCTGATTATGTCCCATGGCCAAGGCGGAAACCGGACTGGCGCAATTCATAAGATATGGTTAGTCTCTAGGTAGGGCTGGATTTGTAGGTGTGCTGCTCTGTCATTTATTTTTAGTAGGAAAGGAACAGGCGTGATTGTCTGGTAGTTGTTTGGAGCTGCTGGATCTAGGGAGGTTTTTTTTAGTAGTGGGAGAACCCAGGCTTTTTTGAGGCAGGAGGGCACTATGTTTGTGGCAAAAGAGGCAATAATGAAGGTGGTGAGAAGTGGCGTGCTGGCTTCAGAGCAGTACTTGATGATGGGTGCTGGGCATGCATCACCTTTGCACTTGGTTGCTTTTACGCTTTTTAAGATGGATAAAACTTCTTGCTCTGTGACAGCTTTGAAGCGAAACTGTGGGAAGGTTGAAGGGGAGGTGGCGGTGGTGGTGTGTGGCTGGGGCGTTAGAGTGGGCAATTTAGTCTGAATTTTTTTATGAAGTGTGACTATTTTATCGAGCATGGCTGATTGGATATTGGTACACCAAGCTTGGTCCTTGATGATGGAGGGGAGCGGGTGGCAGGGGTCTCGAGCTCTCAAAGAATAGTGAAGATGTCTCTGGTGTCTGATGTCGCATTGGCTATTCTCATGTTGAAGGTGTTGGATTTCGCAGAAATGATGGCTTGTTTGTAGATTGTGGATGCTTTGGTGAACTATATTTCAGTGGGGACAGAGGGTTTTTTTTTCACCTAGATTCTGCTAGTCGTTTTTTTGTCTCATAGATCTTGTAGGTCGGGGTTGTACCAAGAGTTTAGGTGTCTCATGGGTTTTGCTCTTTGTTGGGCTAGGTGGGCAGCAATGTTGACTGCAGAGGTCAAAGTAGAGGTGTGGATGTCTGTTAGAAGGTTGGGGTTGCCTAGGTGATGAGGCTCTAGTTTGGGCATGAACAGCTGAGGCATGATGCAGTCTTTAGTGCGCTTGTGCGAGCTGCGTGTTAGAGAGGGAGGCAAAGTGAGGGTGGTAGTCTTGGTTGTTGGATAGTAAAGCAATTGCATAGCGATCGGACCACGGACAGGGGGTATTGGAGTTTATGGTGATCGGGCAGTTTAGGTCTGCAATCCAGTCCAGTGTATTGCCTTTGACATATGTGGCATCACTGATATGTTGCCTAAAGCTAAGGGCCTTCAGTGAATTGGAGACAGAGATGGCGTGGAGGTCTGATGGATCATTGAGGCCTAAGTTGAGGTCACCGAGGATGAGGACTTGAGATGAGGCTTTGATGTTGTTTTCTAAGATATGGAGGAGGTTTTCTTCGGAGGTGAGGATTGGACCCGGTGGACGGTAGATGATGTGGATTGTGATGGTGCTGGTAGGTGAGGTGGTCAGTTTGAGTGAGAGGATATCTCCATTTTCGTCTAAGGAGGTCTCGAAGGGTCTTATGGGAAGGGAACATTTTGCTAATAGAGAGACCCCTTCTCCTCTTGCAATAGGTCTGTTTTCTGGTATATGGTATATCCTGGTGGGATTGCTAAGGATAGGGCAGGGCCGGATGCTTCGTGAACCCACGTTTCTGAGATGGCCAGGGCATCAGGGTTATGGGCTTTGAGAACCTCATGGGTATCTAGAGCGTGGCAGTTAGGGACCGTGTGTTGACCAGTGTGCATTTCAATGCTGCAGTCTTAGATGTGGGGGTGTAGGAGAGGTCATAGGAGTTTATGGTGTCAGGGTCTGGGGCTCCTATTGAGTTCACAGGCATAGTAGCTGGGTTTGAGCCATGTTCATGGCATGAGGCATGATTGGCAGCATAGCAGGCATCACAACAGGGTTTGGAACACTTCCATGGCATGAGGCATTATTGCCAGCATTAGCAGGCATCACAACAGTGTTTGGAACACTTGCATGGCATGAGGCATTATTGGCAGCATTAGCATGCATCACAACAGGGTTTGGAACACTTGCATGGCATGAGGCATTATTGGCAGCATTAGCATGCATCACAACAGGGTTTGGAACACTTGCATGGCATGAGGCATTATTGGCAGCATTAGCATGCATCAGAACAGGGTTTGGAACACTTGCATGGCATGAGGCATTATTGGCAGCATTAGCAGGCATCACAACAGGGTTTGGAAAACTTGCATGTCATGAGGCATCATTGCCAGCATTAGCATGCATCACAACAGGGTTTGGAACACTTGCATGGCATGAGCCATTATTGCCAGCATTAGCAGGCATCACAACAGGGTTTGGAACACTTGCATGGCATGAGGCATTATTGGCAGCATTAGCATGCATCACAACAGGGTTTGGAACATTTGCATGGCATGAGGCATAATTGGCAGCATTAGCATGCATCACAACAGGGTTTGGAACCCTTGCATGGCATGAGGCATTATTGGCAGCATTAGCATGCATCACAACAGGGTTTGGAACATTTGCATGGCATGAGGCATTATTGGCAGCATTAGCATGCATCACAACAGGGTTTGGAACATTTGCATGGCATGAGGCATTATTGGCAGCATTAGCATGCATCACAACAGGGTTTGGAACATTTGCATGGCATGGGGCATTATTGGCAGCATTAGCAGGCATCACAACAGGGTTTGGAAAACTTGCATGTCATGAGGCATCATTGCCAGCATTAGCAGGCATCACAACAGGGTTTGGAACACTTGCATGGCATGAGGCATTATTGGCAGCATTAGCATGCATCACAACATGGTTTGGAACACTTGCATGTCATGAGGCATTATTGCCAGAATTAGTAGGCATCACAACAGGGTTTGGAGCACTTGCATGTCACTCAACATTATTGCCAGCATTAGCATGCATCACAACAGGGTTTGGAACACTTGCATGGCATGAGGCATTCTTGCCAGCATTAGCAGGCATCACAACAGGGTTTGGAACCCTTGAATGTCATGAGGCATTATTGCCAGCATTAGTAGGCATCACAACAGGGTTTGGAACACTTGCATGGCATGAGGCATTATTACCAGCATTAGCAGGCAACACAACAGGGTTTGGTGCAATTGCGTGGCATGGTGTCGTAGCAGTAGATGGCATTGCAGGGCTTGCGGCAGGATTGACTTGGTTGGCAGCAATGAAGTCATGGCAGTGCACTGTTATCGGTGTGCATGCAGGAGCGAGCTCAGCAGTGGCATTACGGATTGGAGCTGATGTAGCTGCAATGTTAGTGGCTCTTGCATGTTTCCTCTTTGGGTTATATAGCGGGCATGGGGCGCTTCAGAGTGCTGGATAGGAGTGATCAGAAAAAGGTTTGCCACACTAACGGTAGTGTGCATTCTCAGGAGGTCATTTTTAGAGGAGAGTGGGATCAGCACAAAAGGCTGGCAGTTCTGTATCTTACACCGCTGATGTTCCACTTTTCAAATAATTGCATGAAAGGGTCTGGACTGACCCAGGTCTGATCTTTTTTATGTTGTCCTGTCCACAGTACCTTACTCTTAGGAAGAATTCTTTATTTCTGATCTTTAGATCTTTGAAAAGAAAAAGGATCAAAACTGCAATGGCTGTATGTTGGTGTTCTAGTGTGCCAATGCTGGTGTTCACAGTGTGCCATTGCCTGATAATCACATGGATCCAAAGGTGTATATTTAACAAGTAGGGTACTTTTTAGCAAGCTCTGTTGACATTACTTTTGCATTTTAGCCCATTTATTGCAAATTGTCATAGCCTGCATTTTTAGCCCATATTTTGCAATTTGAATCTCAGCGACTTCCTCTGCTGTTATCCGCCTCTGTTGACATTACTCTTGCATTTTAGCCCACTTTTTGCAAATTGACACAGCCTGTATTTTAGCCAATATCTTGCAAATTGAATCTAGACAAACCCATAAGCTGTTATCCGCCTCTGCTTGATAATGCTCTTAGCCTTGCACGTTAGCTCATACATTGCAAATTAAAGCTAGGTGAACCCCCTTGCTGGTATTCAAATGTTTGCTAAGAGCACATATTGCACAAACCAAAAATAGGTGTACCACCTTCTGTTGATATTGTTCTTAGCTAGCCGCCTCAGCATTTTAGCTCATTCATTGCAAATTGATTCCTCTGCATTTTAGTTCATAGAATCTAGGTGAACACCACCGTGGAAACTGCTCTCCTACTCAGCTGTCCAATCCCCCCGCCAGTGAATGCTTCTGCTTATCTAGCCACCCAACTGCCATGCTGCAAAACTCATACAGGTCACCCAGGAATCTACTCGAATAATTACTATTGCATTTAAGTAACCTAGGCCGTCCTATGCTGAAAGAAAACACCCAGCCCTAACCTAGCCTGCCTACCTTACTGTAAATAACTATGCCAGCCTGGATCATATTCATCATGTTTCCCTTTTGCGTGGTACCGCTCGACCTGCCGTGCACAGGAGCGCATTTCCTATCCCATCCCAACGGTCTCAGCAGGCCTGCTTGTCCTAGACATCATCCTATCCCTTGTCCACCCCTTTCCTACCCAACCTCAATCCATACCAGCCCAGCCACAGTTAAACCCTCCCCATCGCAGATACATGTACCATCCAAGAAGTAACCCATGACTCTACTCCGAGCACTCCGATCCTGAATAACAACCTCATCTGGAATTCCTATCCATGCTTAGGCATATTGAGATGCAACCGCCTCAGAACTAGGATACACACCACTTTGCCGTCTCCCACCTCAAGTCTGAGCAAAAGAAAACCCAAACTAACCACTCAAAATGAATATGTAAAAGCATCACCCGTACAGATTACTCCCCACCCCAATGCAACATTCCCTCTCACTTCCAACAGAAAACCACGCCAACTCACCACTGAAACAATCAAAGGCACACTAATTAATGCAAGATCATTAGTCGCCCATGCCCTAGACATAGCCGACATCATATCGCTAAACGATCTAGACTTCTTAGCTATTACCGAGACCTGGCTCAACGCAGCTTAAGGTCCCACACTTGCACTAGCCATCCCTAATGACTACACCATCTACTGCATTGATAGACAAACAGCCAAAGGCGGAGGAGTAGCCTTTATAGCAAGAAGTTCCATTAACATAAGACACATTCTAAAGCAAACTCTCCCATCTGCAGAATCACTCACCATCAAACTATCCGCCACTCATTCAAGTACTATCACCATACACCTTATTTACAGGCCGCCAGGCCCCATCTCTTCTTTTAATGAAGATATAGCCTACTCTCCACCAGCGTCAAGAAGAGAAAGACGATAAAGCAAGCTCTGTAGCAAACACTATCCCACCATGTCACTCAACCTAAACACAACAAAGGCTGCACATTAGACTAGATCGCAGACCCCATCTGCAACACCTCCATCCTCTCCAATACACCATGCGTCTGGACTGACCACCATCTCATCACCTTCACCATCAACAAAGATAAACACACACCAACACCTCTGCCCAATGCTCCATCCACACCACATTCACAAGAAACAGCAAAAACATCACAGCTGAGAAACTCATCCCTTTACTCCAACCTATCATCGACTTCACACCAACCATCACTAACTCTACAGATTTAGTAGACCTTTACAACTCAACCATTATTAAGGCCATCAACACAGTAGCACCACTCAAACTACGAAAAGCCAAACCACACGCTTTTTCTGGTTCACACCCAAACTAAAAACTCTCAGCAAAAACAAAAGACAAGCAGAATTAGCCTGGAAACAGTCTCCCTCCACTAACAACAAAACATCCTACTCCTTAGCCTCCAACATCTACAAGTCAGCAATCATCCAAACAAAAAAAAAAAATGTACAACGAGAGAATTAGCAAAGCCAATTCCAACAATAGAGCTCTTCAATATACTTCGAGACCTCTAGTCCCCATCTCCCATACCCGACACATGCACCAAAGATATCTCTTGGTGTACCAACATACAAGAAGCACTCCTTGGTAAAATTGCTATGCTACAATCCAAAATTGAGTCAAAGAAAGAAAGCCTCACTTTTGCAAACAATCCCACCTCACCCACCAACACCACACGCTCGGTTAATAACAACCTATTTGAATTCTTCACCATCTCTATCAAGGAGGTTGAAGGTATAATAAACCCTCTCAAACCCTCCAAATGTCAAGGAGACATCTGCCCAGCCCCAGGTCTCAAAGATGCTGCCAAACATCTTGCCCCTTTCATCACCTCTCTCATCAACTCTTCCTTCACATCCAGTATAGTACCCAACAACTTAAAGGACTTCTGGGTTTTACCTCGACACAAGAAACCCACTTTAGCCCCTAACGTACCCACCAACTACAGACCTATTACGACCGTCCTCTTCTTGCTAAAATTCTTTGATAGAGCTGCCTACCTGCAGATCCAGGATCACCTTGAGAAAAACAATTTGCTAGGACTAAGACAATCAGTCTTCCGACCCAAACACGGCACAGAGACAGCCCTAATCGATCTCAAGACACAAATGGACAACCTCAAAGACAAAGGCAAATTAGCCTTTCTTCTCCTCCTCAACCTCTCTGCTGCTTTCGCTTTGGTAAACCATGATATTCTATGCCAACATCTTACCTCAGCAGCCAAATTCTCCGACAAGGCAAATGCATGGATCCAGTCCTTCCTGAACAACCGATCCATGAGGGTCTTTGCTCCCACGGCAGCCGCTGATCCGGCCCCTGTTACTTGCGGCGTCCCCCAGGGCTCCTGTGTTTCTCCCACACTATACAATGTGTTCACGAAACCTCTATTTGACATACTGGAACATTTGGGTGTCATCTACAAGAATTACGCAGATGACACCCAAATACTCATCCCACTAACTGGTGATTATTCCGTTGACAACTCTGTACTCAACAACATTCACTCCATTATGCAAGAATGGATGGCCAAACACAGACTCTGCCTTAACGGCGACAAGACCGAACTTCTTCTTCTAGGTTCCCAATCCAAACTTAACAACCTCGACAAACTTTACCAGACATTCACAATTGACGGTAACAACATCCCGATCTCCAACAGTGTAAAAACTCTGGGGATTTATCTCAATTCCTCCCTCACACTGACTAGACAAATCAATGCCATCTCCTCCACCACTGCTTACACATGTAAGCTCATTAATGCAAGCATACCTTACCTCTCGACCCCTAACTGTACTACGCTAGCCAGAGCACTAGTACTTTCAAAAGTCGACTACTGCAACGCGCTATACCTGGGCACTAGCCAAAAGAAAATCAACAAGCTCCAAGTTATCCAAAACAATGCACTAAAATCAGCACTGAACATACCCAAACACGAGCACATCTCTAACGCTAGACGCTCCACCCAATGGCTATCCATACCTCAAAGAATAAAATACAAAACACTCTCTCTCACACGCAAGTGTCTATTCAACCAAGCACCTAGATACCTTTTGGACAACTTCACATTCCACACCTCATCTTGCCTAACCAGATCAGCTCAATCACAGACCCTAAACATCCCAAGATTTAAGCTCCAAAAAGCAGGCGGTATAAGCTTCACCGTGCTCGCTTCTAAACTTTGGAACTCCCTTCCCACCAATCTCAGAGCTGAACCTTCCTTTCACCGTTTCAGACACGGAGCCAAAGCATGGCTTCTTGCCAAAGAAGTCTAAAACGCTAGTTCATCACACATGCCTCTACCCTACAAATGTTTATATCCTTTACGCTTCCGTATCCGTATCCGTGCTCTACTGCCTGTATATATATCTTTGATGTCTTTTCGAATATGCCTATCTGAGAAATCGATTGTACAATGCCTTGACTACTGTATTGACTACTTTGTACCATCTTGTGTAACTATGTAACCTTGCCAAGCGCCTGGATGCCCCAGGGCCAGGTGGCGCTAAACAAATAATAAACTATACTAAACTAAACTAAGCTCTGTAATATGTTGCTTACCTGTAAAATGGTGAGCAAGGGCTTTTATCATGTACTCAAAAGTGCTCAACTTGTTCAATCTAGCCCTTTCGATCTGGGCACTTTTCAGGTAGTTAGAAACTTCAAACACTGTAATTTGCTCACTGGATGACCTACATATTTTCAAGAATCTAAAAATTGGAAACAACCATCCTTGCTAGGATTAAGGTACCTGTACAGAGCAGCATGTGATATCCTATGTCCTCTTTTTTTTACCACAGGGCCTTACGTACAATTGTCCTGAGTCGCTTCTTGCTCCTTACCTGAGAGTTGCAATGTACGTTCTGCCCAGGAACATGTTTTGGGTTCTTTGTGCTACCTTAGAGGCGGCAAAATGAGAAATGTCCAGGCACTCCCCATACTGCACTGGAAAGACCCAGATATAACATGTTTCTCAAAGTCCCCATGGTAATGGTGGGTCAAGGGGAGGAAATGAATTCAAGATAGCCAGCAAGCCAACAGAGGAACAAAGAGGAGCTTTTAAAGGGAGACTTCATCAAGCATGATGACAACTGTGGTTGGGGCGCAAGCGTCAAGCGAGCCACGAAGATGCTGGGAAAGAGTGGGTGTGCCTTTTAAGTGCAAGAGATAGAGTTGAAACGCCGATTTGAAAGTTACAATGGCGTGGCAGGGGCAAGGAGGAAAAGGGAAAGGAGGAAAAAGGAAAGGATGTGAGAGGATGCGTAGGTCAGGAGATGGATACAGAGATGTTGCATGTGCCAGATGATAGGATGCGAACAAGGGAGTGGTTAAAAATAGGAGCAATCAGGGGTTTGTCCATTTAAAACATGTGAATTATTGTCAGTCTTTCTGACACAGGAGAATGCCTAAAGCATATTGTGCTGCACTGACTTCTAGCTAAACCGGGAGGAATAACAACCCGGAAGGCAGGTAATAAATAGAAGCCTGCATGCAGGACAAGATCATCATGATGGTGGCTGCCCTGTGTAATCACAACACACCTTTCCACTGCAGGGGGCCACGTGCCAACCAAGGACACACAGGCAGCTGCAGCTGGTGCCTCCGGCAATGGTTGGCCATCTTTCTCATGCCACCATTGGCTATGTCATGGTCAGGAATGTCTGACACTTCCAGACGATGATTCCTCCACAGCACTGGAGGAGGTCACCATGGAAGCACGGGGGACAGAGGCTGCATGCATACAAACCATCATCGCATGCCACCATAAAGTAGGTGCATGCATTGCATTTGTGCCCAAAGCATCATTTGTATCCACTGCACTTCCTGATTGCAGGGCATCCCCACCGCTGTGCATTCATCAGCCTGGAATATCCCCCTGCCTCATTATGTTGCCCACTCGCTGCCCCCTCAACCTACATATCTTCGGTTAATTAAGAGTTGTTACAATGGGTTATAGTTTTCTATTTTTATTCTCTTTAGTGTTGAAGGAGGAAAGTAAAGGGAAACGTATTACAAACCAGGACAGAGCTTGGATTCATCGCATTGTAAGGAATTTCACACCATGAGCCCATCGCATAATAAAATATCACAAACAGGAAATTCACTGTTAACCAGATGAACTGAACAATGTTCTCAGTGGCTACAACATAAGCTCTACTGGCGTCTATTCATCTGCATCAGCCCTGTGCCTCCTTTAAGTAGCCAAGCACATATCAAAGAGAACCAGTAAGAGAGCGGGGCATTTTATGACATTAACCGCCACCAAAATATGTATTAAAACTTTAATGTATTAATATATTCTGTCCGACATTGATATTACATGTTTAATTGAAAACACGTTTTGAAGATGTTTTAAAGATTTCCGTGGATTTATAGGGGCTTGTTATGCAAACCACGGGGTCTTGCAGCCTTCTCACTGCACTAAAAGAAAGAAGACGAGTGGGGTTAATGAAGGAGAATCGGGGGAATGATAAGGGGTGCAAGAAAATAATGACATAGTCAGCCTTAGAGTGTGAGATTGATGGCAAAGCGTTGGTTGGCAATGCCTACAACATTATCCTTCGCCATCCTGAAATGGAGCAATCAGCCATCGTTGTCTGAGGGGCTGTAGAAGTGGATGCTGGTCTGAGCAATTACAGAGCAAGTCCCACACTGTAGGCCATATGGAAGAGGTGAGTCTAACGCGGTTAGCGTGGCCATTTCTCAGGGGCAGCCCTTGTAGATGCCGAGGTCTTTCACAAAGTCATAGTATTTGCAGTGGTTGAATGCGAAAAGGGGCTCTGCTTAGAAGCCATCAGGTTTTTAAATGGGAAATATTGTTGGATATGTTATGCAAGACCAACAGAGAGCACCTATGTAAGGGCGTATTGACAAAGCATTGAATATTTGAAGTGTTATGGTTATTTGATTGGGACATACGTGCACAAACATCAGTGTTGGTGTTATGTGTATTAGAGTGACCATCAACACTTCCTGAATGAGAGACTGTGATCCCGTGTGCTGTGTGTTTTGCTACCCTGGCTTTCTCGTGAGGCTAATTTGGGTTCCTCTTTTTGGATAGTTGCATGATCTTCTATTTTTTGACTTTAGCTTTCTTAATGGACTGCTACTGAATATGGCTTTCTCCCCGCTGTGGGGGGCATACATGGCCTATAACAGCCCACCATCTTGAGCCCAGGTTGCATTTTGGCCGTGGGCCATTAAAGGCCATGTCTGCCCCCCACAGCGGGAGTAAAAACCATTTGTAGGAAATCTCCAGAGGAAAAGAAACACTGAAAAAAGACAGATGCTGCCATAGCGAAAAGGGACTTAGTCCCTTTTCCATTTCTATGATGGCGGCGGTGACACAGGAGGAGTGCGGGGACCATGACACAAAGCTCCGGTCCAGCAGGTAAGTGGGGAGGGAAGGAAGGGGTGGGGAACGGGTAAGCATTGTTTTGGGAGAGGTGGGTGGGAGGCATCAGAGACAGCCTCTCTCTTGCCTCCCCACATTGCAAACCACTGTTCACTCTCTTGTAAAGGAAGTGAAATATGTGAAATCAAAGTGCGACGTTCTAGAATCTTCTTCACGCAGGAACGTTTGAATAGTGTGAGTTCCCGAAGAGGCATTACAAGAAGACATGGAGCAGGCAGTGGGGCGCTTCTAAGGCAGTTGTTATGTAATCCGACATTGTTGCCCATTTGTGCAGTTGAAAGAGTTCCTGGGGATCTCGCTCCAAAGCATAAACCAAAGTACTTCCCACAGCCAATAATCGCAAAGATCTTGAATTATAGGGATAGAGATCTGTGAGTTATAGGGATAGAGATCTGTTGCTGAAGCTAGCGGGTGATAAGCAGGAACTGCAGACTTCTCAGTGGCTGTTCAGCAGGAGAGGCAACATTTCTTAGGTGTATTGAAGTTCCTGCGGGATCGCAATTTGCAATATGCCATGTTATATCCGACTAGATTGTACTTTCAGTTTAATGGGAAATTGTTCTTTTTCACAGTTCCCGGAGGAGGCATTGAAGCTTATTAAAGCCAGAGTACCACTGCCGGAGCTGTTTTTCCTATTTCAAATTCAATGCTGGTTCAGTTTGGGTAGAGTTTGGGGGTGGGATTTAGTCACTGCTGGTTGAGGGAGGGCAGTGAGGAAAGGGGGTGGTGAAAGTTTTGGGTTGTGCAGGGAAACATTTAACACATGCTTGATGGAATAATTTGAAAGATGACTAGACACAACATATGGAGTGGTTTATCAAATTAGGAATTTTCAACAACAAGCTGGGGTCTCGGGATAGCCCAGTCCAGATTAAACTACTGAGCTGCAATGTGAGTGATTTGTGCAATTACACGAAGGCCAAGAAGGTGATGGCTCAGTTGGGGCGGTAATGGGCCTCATTACAAGTTTGGAGGTGGTCATGCCGTTTTTAGCGGCATGGCTACCTCCAAACTCGGGTCCGGGTCTTGCAAAAGGGGACTTGGGAATGGGGAGGATGCTAACAACGGGCCCATTGTTAGCATTCTGTTCTGCTAGCGGGTCCCGCTCTGCACGTCTGGTCTGACCAGGCATGCAGAGCGGCACCCGCTGCAGAACTCGTAATGTGACGGCCCGAATGAACGTCCTAGTTCCTTACCGGCACCGTTCATTCCATGGCCGCCACACTTGTAATGAGGCCCAATGTCTTGCTTCTCCAGGAACAGCAGGCTCCGAGGACAGCACCAAACTGGGGCACACAAAGATATTATACCTCATATTCAGCTAAAGCCAGAGTTGTCATGATATTGATATATAAAAAATTGCAGTTTATTTTTTGCACGTGATCCACAGTCAACACCCCAGGGCGATTTGTGTTAGTGTCTGGTTATCTGTGCAAAAAGGAAGTGGTGATACTGAACAGTTATGGCCCCAATACTGATGATCCTGGTTTTTATGATGGGTTATCTGGTAGCGTTCCTAACAGCAGAGGTATTCTGGGGTGGGGATTGTAACACCATACTTGATGTAACTAAGGATGTGTCTACTACGCACACCCGGAGTATGACAAAAGCAGCTAGCACAATAGTGGTAGGATTATGAGATCTGGGGCTTGTTGATGTCTGGAGGATTGTACACAAGGAACAAAAGGGATATACATATTACTCGTCGGTGCATGACATGCACTTGTGTATCAACCTGCGGTGTATGTTGGAGACCCTCTTACGGAAAGTTACA
Organism: Ambystoma mexicanum; assembly: GCF_040938575.1. NCBI lineage: Eukaryota > Metazoa > Chordata > Amphibia > Caudata > Ambystomatidae > Ambystoma > Ambystoma mexicanum. Next base: position 1,204,939,494 of record NC_090933.1, read on the forward strand.
CTTTGTGAAATGTATTAACGCACTTTCTCTGATCTCACTCCTGTTTTATTGGCACTCTCTTGGTCTGAAAGGGTAAACAGCAGGCCCCCATGAAGATTTAAACCAGATGCCTTGCCAGTTCCCACCTTTGCATTTACTCTTCAGGAAAGCATATATCACAACTTTGCAGAGAAAATTAGCTCCATCTCCATTATAGAAACACTTTCACAGACTTGCAAAGTACTTGTTAGAGGAATGGCTATGGCATCTGAATATGGGGTTTTGAGATATACTCAGCAAGACAGGAGCAAGACGTAACAACGAACTCCAGGAGACGTATGCTGAAGCACCCTCACATGACATAATGCTCGAAACTTATTGGATAGGCCCAGGATGGGCCGGAGATATGGAGAAGCAGACAGCCCAGGGCACCACTTGGCGCGATTGGTGTAAAGCATGGTTGGATGACACCCATAGCGCACATTGATGCTGAAACTGGGGAGCTAGATCACACAGAAAAAGGATATGGATGCTGTGTTCTGAAAATAGCATGCTGCTTTATACCAGCCAAAGGGTGTTGCAAAATGGGATGAGATAGCCACTTACCTCAGAACAGTACCAACATCCCAGCTTTCACATGCGGGTTCTGAAGCACTTGAGCTGCCAATAACACAAGATGAGAGATAAGAGAGACAATTATGGGGCCGCCTAATAGAAAAGCTTCTGGGTTCGACTAGTCACAGAGTTCTATAAAGAATTCCATACCGCTCTGATCCCATATTTGCTGCAACCATGGGAGGGGTCTTTAGGTGTAGGACAATTATCGGAGTCGCTTCTAGAGCCTATGATAATGCTGTTATTGAAGTTAGATAAAATACCTAATGACTCCACCTCACACCTTCCACTGTCTTTAATCAATGTGGACGTCAACATTTTCATGATGCCCCATTTAATACACAAAGTCCAATATGGCAGAGTCATAGGCAGTTGCCATATCGCTGGACATGTGTAACGCGTTTGACACGGTTTATTGGCCGTTTCTAATTCAAATACTTGAGAATTATGGGTTCGGTCCCTGATGTCAATGATGGGTGGGATTACTATATACAGCCCGACTGCTAGGGTCAATAAAAATGGAACTTCATCATCTATCATAAAACTCAAAGGTGCCACGAGTCAGGGATGCCCACTATCGCCGCTCCTATTAGCTCACACCATTGAGTCATGTGTGGATAATCTAAGAGATCGATATGGGAAAAGTGGCCTCAGACTGGGAGACTGTCCGACTTTAATCTCCCTTTACACGGATGACATATTATTATATATTTGCAATCCTTCTGAAAACGTGTCCGACATTCTCAGAGCAGTAAAGGACTTTGGGAGGTACCTAGGCTATACCTCAACAGGGAGAAATCATAGGTGTCCCCCTGTCACTCAAACTACCTTAGCACCGGCTGATGCACATGGTTTGAAAGTGGCAAAGACTTCCATGAAATACTTGGGGATAGTTGTAACAAGACACTGTCAGAGTCGATACAATTGAATTACACCACATATGTAACACAATTGTGGTCCAAGTTAAATATATGGGCAAAGATATCAGTGTTATGATTGGCAGACTACCCTTACTCAAAGTAATCATCTTGCCAAAGTTATTGTTTTTGCATAATAATAACCCAGCATGGCCCAGGCTGGCTATATTCAGAGAGTTGCAATCAATAAGTGTCTCCTTCTTGTGGGTTAATCGAGCAGTCAGGCACGGCTGGGAGTCATTAACTAGTCCTTGGAAGGAATGTGGACTTCTGGCCCCACATTACGAGGTATGTTATTTGGCGGCACATGACCTATATGCAACATACTGGGACGGACTAATAGATGTTCCGCCACATGAACGTTTGGAAAATAGTGCAGCGTGGGAGACAGCATTGCGATCACTCCTTTATGACGGCAAATGCACATCGGGAGGACCACTAGACACAGTGGAAGCAACGATAAGCATGGACGAAATTGCTCTGCATGCAGGTGTCTGCTACATTGGTGCATTCTAGTAGAAGACACAAGGACATATGGTTAGACTTTCACCAATAACTCAGAGGTCAGAATGAACATGACCACGTGAGTTTGGGGGGTATCTGCTGAGGATGGAGAGGCAGAAGCCATGTAATGTAACTTCTATGGAGGTTGTATACTTGTAAACTTATGTGCTGGATATATGATTTCATGATATTGTATTGTCGCCAAGTGGTATTAAATACAGGTTAAAAAAAAAGAAAGCTGCTGGGCCCACGGCTTTAGTATATACGAAAACAATGTTTTGGGGCTGTTCCCTTACAGATGAGAACAGGGGCCAGCTCAAACAAGCCTGTTCTCTAAAGTACAGTCATTAACTCATTTAACAAAATGCATTGGGAAGGGCAACATGACTTCCCAAACAGGTGCATATTATTGAGAAATAGAAGCGCAATTAATCTGAGACGACACATTCATTCAATAACCCCTCTATGATTGGCAATACATGCAGTCATCAATCTCATTTGTTCATACCTCTGTACAAATACATAAGATACAAAATCCAGTTGTGTACACGTGTGAAACAGTCTCCAAACAATTCAGTAATGAATAGAGAAAACTGTCTGTTCAATGTCACTCACCATCATTAATGATTTAGATGTTGTATTTTTACCGGAGACCTGGTTAACCAAACTATAAACTAGTTCTATTCCAGACATTTATCCGCAAACTACTCCATCATCTGGTTAAATAGCACAGGAGGGAGAATTTTCATGATTTTTAAAAATACTTTTAAAATGGCTTTGATGAACACTTCTGTTCTAAACGATTCAGTTGATTTTTTTTTTTATTAAAGTGTAAAATAGATGATCATTGAACTTTCAGATCTTTGTTATGTCATCACACTGCGGGCACGGCAAAATATAATCTATATCATTTTGAAATTTGGTTAAGCAAAGATTTTTTGGATTTTAGCAATCTGGTTAATCTTGGGGATTTTAACTTTGTCCAGAAGACAATAAACAATTTGATGTCAAGAATACCAACCAATTGTTTCACTTATCTAATTTTAATCACCTGTCAACAATTCCAACCCACACCAAGGACCATTATCTGGATTAGATATTTTTCAGGAACCCAAATATTGACCCAGAAACCAACCACCAAACATCACGATCAGACCGTTTTATCAGTTCCTTTACGAGTAATCTGCTTCCAATAGTACCCTTTGTTTACTCAATCATCATCGAAATTAAATACTCACACAAAACATACATTATTTTCTTCTCTCTATGAGGATCAATTGGAACAATTGGTACTAAATCCAGTGTTCGCATGCTGTGAATTTACTGATCAAGTGTGTGAATGTTTTCGTGATTTATCTGATAAATTGGCTCCTCTGCAAACAGCCAATCAAGGCATCTTAATTTAATCAAGAATTAAAAGAGATTAAACATGACCTCATTAAACATGAATGCCTCTTCAGTACTGACCTCCAAGGTTAAGGACAAGCCCCACCCAGAGTTATTCTCTTGATTGTTTGCCTCAGAAGAAGACCATGATTTAGTGTCGGGGTCCTTTCAAGGCTTCAAGGGGATCAGGGAAGTTGGCAAGAGCACACTTGGATACAAGGCACGTGTCTGGCAATACATGATTAATACAATGGGGGTCATTCCGAGTTGGGCGTTAAGGGAAAAACGATGCCGGTAAAGGATTACTGGCATCGTTTACCTTTACGGGCCATTCTGACCCTCTAGACCGTTATTTACGGCACCGTAAAGTACGAGGCCGTAAATAGCGGTTTCGTGGCACGCGCACGCCACCCCATGCCGAAATCAGCGGCATGGCGTAAACCGGAGCTGATCCCAAGTCATGCGGACATGCAAAAAACGGCCTCTACAAGGCCGCAAAGTACCTTACCGGCATGGAGTAAATACCGGCATCACCGAGAAGGTGTTAAGAACCCTGAGCAGTGTTTCCAAGAGGAACAGGTGCACTCAATCAGCACAGGTGGAGTCAATGGAGTCTGGCACAGCACAAAAGGAGCACACCCACTCACCACACCCCCTCCCACACCAAGATGATACCAATTGTAGCAGGATTACTGGAGCTGGAGGCCCTGCTTGCAAGGCAGCAGCGACAACAACAGCAACAACAACAACCACAGCCCCCACCACAGAGGATACACAGGAGGAGAAGGAGGGTGAGACAGGCCCAGCATGCCCTACCGGTGCAGCCACCATTACCGCGCCGGCAGCCCCCAATCCCTCGCATCAGAGCCTCCCCCTTCAACCTCACACCAGAGCAGATCCATACCCTGTACCGGCTTGACCGGGACACCATCACCACCATAGTGGACCTGACACAGTGAGCCTCATAGAAATCCACACTGCAATCCCCCCTCTACTCAGGGTAGTGTCTGTTCTCCACTTCCTTGCCACAGGCACGTAACAGCATACAGTGGGGCACATGCATGGCATACCACCAGCCATATTTTCACATATACTCAACCAAGTGCTGGATGCCCTCATCAAACACACAAGGGACTACATATCCCTACCCCGGACACCCCAGGAGATATTGGATACATAAGTTGCCTACCATGCACTGGCAGGCATGCCAAATTGCATAGGTGCCCTCGACTGCACCCACGTGGAATTGATCTTTCCACATGCAATGGAGGTGGCGTATCGCAACCGCAAGCAATATCACTCCATTGACGTCCAGATGGTATGAAATGCCAGTAAAGCCATCACACATTGCTGTGCCCGATACCCCCGATCAACACATGACCCCCTGGTCCTGCGGAACTCCCCGCTACCACGCTATATGGAGCAACATGCTGGACAACGTGCCTGGCTACTTGGTGAGTCACCTGATTGGGCCATGGCAGCGCATTGGGGCCATGAGTAGGGTGGATGCATACCCCAACTTGGTGGGAAAGGGGGGGGTGCATACTACACCTGTGTGGGAATGTTGACGCCGGTGCACGATGTGCACCCCACAGAACACAGTGCCCCAAGGTAATCGCTATGGCACATGACTGCCTAACCTCACAGCGATGCTAGAATGTAGAAAATACAACACTACTCCTCCGACAGTTAACCTGGCCCAATACCACAACACAAGCACCACTCATTAGCAGACCTCACACACCGTAAGGGCATCCTGCACCATGCACTGCATATGCACTATCTCGCAGCCTCCTGCATCCCACCACACAAGACAGACGTCCCTGGGAGTGCATAGAAGTGAGCCCAACAGGGATACAGCAGCGTGCAACTGGTTCCGCACACCCATAGTAGTGGTGCAAGTCAGCATGGTACTGATCAGTGCAGTAAGATAAGTATGCTACTGACTACAGTCAACACCCCCTGCCACCAAAACTCACAGAACCCAACACATCAATGAATTCAGGCCAACACTGCTGCACGCATATACGGTGCACGCGCAACAAGATGTGAGTGCACACCATAAGCCATCTTGAAGAAGCTACCCCTCCATCATTCCATGGCACAGGACACATAGCCGGGCCAGAAATGGGGTTGATGCAACCAGGGACATGTGTGTATGGCCAGGAATCACCAGCTGCCATGCAAGACTGCTACAGTTCGCCACCATCAATGTACAAACACTTACCTTCATTCCCCTTCCATGCAGGTGATGGTGGCTACCCTTTGAAGCCGTGGCTCATGGCCCCTATCGCAACCCACAGAACAGGCATGAGGAGGACTACAATCGAGCCCATACCCGTACACGGGTGGCCATAGAGCAGACATTTGGCCTGTTGAAGGCACCATTTTGTTGCCACAGCCGTTCGGGTGGAGCACTCATCAACAGCCACAAGAAGGTGGCCAGGATCACCATGGCATGTGTAAAGCTGCACAATATGTGCATCCGTCGGAACGTGCCACTGCCCCTTGACCTGGGACTGCTACCACCAGATGATGATGAGGGGGTGGATGAAGAATTGGCAGGACAGCATCACAGTGCAGATGCACAGGAGGGATGTGCCGTGTGGCAATCATTGATTGGACAATGTTTCTGACACTCAAGTCAGCTGAGGGTGTCAGGATGACAGGGCATCGGGCACTGGTTGTGGGGATACATGTACACCATGCACTGTGAGTCATTAAAAGACACATGCACATTGATCAATGTCCACTCTGATATTTTCTATGCACAACCGGTGTATTGTATTAGTAGGTTCACATGTGAACAACAAAACCTCCACCCTCACCCCCCTCCCCCAACACCCATACACACCCTCGCCCCCTCCCCCCAACTCCCATACACACCCTCACCCCCCTCCCCCCAACTCCCATACACACCCTCACCCCCATGCCCCCAACTCCCATACACACCCTCACCCCCTCCCCCAACTCCCATACACACCCTCCCCCCCTCCCCCCAACTCCCATACACACCCTCACCCCCCTCCCCCCGACTCCCATACACACCCTGATCCCCCTCCCCCCATCTCCGCAACAGTAGTCCCTTGTGGCACATTGAGGCCACATGTGGCAGTATTGTCTATTGATCCATGCTCCCGGTGCCCGGGGGGGAGCATGTTCCTGCGCCGCTGAGAACGCAGCAAGCGGCACGCTGGGCTTGCCGGGGTGGGGGGACTGGTTGAGGGGGTGTCCTCCTGCTGAGTTGCATGAATGGGATGTGCTGCCACAAGGGCGTCTGCAATGCGTCCAAGTGCCTCACACACACGGTTGGTGCTTTCCGTGAACACCTGACGCATTTGCCTGAGCTCCTCGAGTAACTCCAACCTGCCCTGGCGGTTTTCCTCATTGAAGTCAGTGATGAGGGCAGTGAGTTGTCCTGCACGTAGTGCTTCCTGGGATGGCGTATCATCCCTGCTGGGGATTGGGTCGACATGCCCTGACAGGGCCTTGAATGGGGTACTGGGCACGGGATCTGCATCTCCCGGTGCATCGCCACGTGCACTTCGGACTGGTGTGTCACCCTCCCCAGAGTCCCTGCACGACACCTGGGGGACATTGCAGGGCTCGGGGGTGTATACAGTGGGGTAGGAGTCCTCCTCTGACACCCCACAGATCGACAAGGGGCTGTCCACGATTTTCAGAGGGGCCGTGGCTGCCACCTCCCCAGAGATGCTGGACTCCTCTGACCTTGGTGTGGTGATTGTTGCAGGCGCTGATGCAGTGAGGGAGGGGGGTGGTGCAACCTCAATGGGCCTTGGAGGAGCTGTGGTGGTTTTGTCCTTCCTTGCCGGTACGCGGTGGTCCCTGCCTTTGGCACTGGATGTGGTGGGACGGCTTCTCTCAGGCTCATCGCCCTCATGCTCACTGCCTGTGGGTGTAGAACAAAGGTACAACATGAGTGGTTGCGTGAGACGCTAATGTCATTAATGGCAGCATTCACATTTCAGTCATTTTGGATTGGTGGCATTTTGGCCGTTACTACATCACTGGTTTCTACGGAAATGTCGGATATGTACACAGGTGTGGGAGTCACTAATCCTGGCCTGGTCATGTGCAGTCTGACTCGCACACTGCCAAGCCTGCTGCACAGTGTGCTTATTGGGATGTGCTAGTTACTGCACTGTGGTTGGTGGGCATTATGTGGAGCACTTGTCCCTTGGTGGCAGTTGTCTTGCCATTATCAGAATGGGTGGAGGGCAGTATGACAAGGTGCATTGGACGGGGCTTGGTAGTGTATTCAGCATGTATTTGCCATTGGCGGTGTTGACTTTGGACACTCACCTCCATCAGCAGACGACGGAGCCCCACACTCCATTTCACCGACGCCCTCGATTGATTCTGTGCCAATCAATGCAGCGCATTTCTCCTCCCATGGCGCTAGTTTCATTGGTGAACTTGGACCACCTCCAGTCAGCAGTGCCTGGCTGCGATTGGCTGCGAGGATGCTCCGCACCCTCAACCGCAAGTCGTCCCACCGCTTGCGGCAGTCCCTGGGGATGCGGGGGGGTGGTGCCTACTGCGCTCACCCTTTGAGCAAGTTCTACCCATATGTTTTTTTTCCGGACCACGGTCTCTCTGCGCATGTCGCTGCTGAACACTACGTCTGCGTGCTCCTCCAGGTGGCCCACCATGGCCTGCAGCTTCTCGGGGCTGAAGCGCTGCTTGCGGAGGCGGTCCGCTGACTTTTTTTCGGGGCTTTGGGCATAGCTGGCGGTTGTGTAGGCCTTTTCCGAGGTTCAGGTTCGTCCCAAGGGTGCTGCCTGGAGAAGATGGCAATGGATTGTGTTTTTAAAGATGGCCGCTGCGCTCCATCCCGTTCCTGTGCAATGACGTAATTTCCGTATCCTTTAATTAGCGGTATCCGTAAATTACGGTCACTGCTAATTACGGACGGCGAAGCTTCGATGGCGGTGTTGTTAAGAACGTCTCGCTTCATGCCGGTAAGGGGTTTAACGGGCCCTTTAGCGGTATGCCGCTAGGGGATTTACCGGCATGGCGGAAACCTCATGCCCGCGAGGTCGGAATAGCCTGTAAATAGCGGCGTGGTACCAGATCGGACTCGCTCTTTCCGCCATGATGTAAAAACCAATACTTACCTCCAACCTCGGAATGACCCCCAATGAATTGGGTTGAAAATGATTCCCCCATTATATAAGTAGATACCACATGTTAGAAAAAAAGACAGGTAAACTGGCCTGGCATAGGTGGGTGTGGGTCTTTCATGCTTACCAGTCATTCACCCATTGATGCATAGCTTTACTTTGTTGCTTCTCAATGGAAAGGTCAACTGAAGGATTTTAATTCTCTGAAATGATTACAGACAATGAGTGAAGGAGGAGGGTGTTGGGGGATAGAGGCTCCTGTGAGGAGTCAGGAATGAAACTCGGCCACTATTCAGCACTGATTAGGGCTAAAGACATTTACTGAAAATAAAAGGGTTTGGGATAATTCCTCTCTGACTCTGCCCCAAGAAAAATGTCCCAACGTAAAACAAAAACTAAGGAATTGTCTGTGTCAGAATGTCCAAACAAAATATTTCCTGTGTCAAAGCTCTATTCCAACCCTCACACTAAAAAAAAATAACTCTAAGTTGAAAAGGCAACATTTATTTAACCTGAGCGGTTCAGAAAAGTGTTCATAAAAGAAGAAGAATTGGTTTCAACAAAATGTTCTTCACAAATAAGGTCCTTGTTCCAGAGGGTAATTCCCTTTACCTGGATTCTTCTTCACTCTTGAGGTTTTATACACAATTGCTCTTTTAGCCTTTCTTGGCCACTGCAAGACTTGCACACAAAACTGTTTGGCTTTGTAATCTTGGTTTCTTCCAGGACACCTGTCATATCTCTTTATTGGGTGATGTTGCTCCTTCTCTCTTGTTCAACACACATTGCATGGTAAACTCTCCTGCCACGGCTTCTGGTTGTCACACACTTGTGACTGTCTAGTATACTCTCCTGCTAGGGGTTCTGCTTTTCAAACACTTGTGACTGCCTGGTTACGCTCCTGCCAGGACATCTGCTCATTTGGGGTCTTTTCCAACTCCCAAAGTTGCTTATATATTACATTGGATAATGTATCCTTCTGATATATTATCCTATCTCTGTTTATTAAAGACTTGTAATGTGTGCACTCAAACATTAGAACATGGTTTGTTTGTAACTGGCTTTCCCCATTTATAATATGTCCATGATTTTCCTTTCTCTCCATAAAGTAATTCACAATTGTTTGTACTTGGCGTGCTCGCTGATATGCCCCGGTGTCCCCACAGTTTCTGGGTGGACTCACCAGTTTCTCTTAGTATTGCTGGATTCTCTCACAGTCAGCCAATGCAGGGTTGCCGTCTTCTTCCTTCTCGCGGTCAACTTTACTTCGTTCGCCTGTCTCCTGTGGCTTTGACTTAACATGTCTGATTTGCTCTTGGATCTGGAGAGTGAAGCACGGCTTTCTTTCAACTGCGAACACCCATGAGTTCCTCAACAGCTCCTGGCATTCCCACAGTGTGTCCTGGTGCAGCAGCTTCTTTCTTCTCTGTCGTGGAGCCGCTTGGCTCCACCATGCTGGTCCCAGCCTTTTTGTTCTCTGTTCCTCACAGAGAGGTGGAGCTTTCTCTTGCCAATTGCCAAAGCAGCAGTCCTTGATTCTCTGCTGTGGCTGGTTAAATTTCCCTGGCCCAGGTGTGTGCCAGAAAACACTAAAGTGCTTGCTGGTTGGCTCTTTTGCTCCACATTGCTTGATCCCTATTCCTAGTCCCAGTATGTTGAGAATTCTGGGAACAGCAGCCCATTGTTGATAATTGACAGAAGGAATTTGGATAAGCGATTTCTAAAGGGTTTTAATGGCAAGTCAGTTCTGGTGGATTGACAAGTAGAATTGAAAAAGATGATTTCATCACATTAACAAGGCAGACCAAAGTTGAAAGGTCAATCCCTGTTCTTCATTGGAAAGGGTGCAGATGCACGACAATAAACCATGAGGGTTTCAGAAAAGTGGGGGTTATTTTCCAGGGAGAATGGGAGATACCATGGCTCACCCGAACAAGGCCTGGCATGGCTGCGGAGGCTGTCTCCTTCCATGTGAAATTCCCTCATATATCCGCCACCCAGGATCAGGGTGAGGTAGAGGCTGCTTTCCCCAGGCCACATGGGAGGAGGCCACCACTTGGAAATCAGTGATGACTCCACCGGATATATCACACTACCCCTCACAAAAACAATTGCTTTTCCTTAGATTCCCTAACTATAAAGACAGAGTATCCAGTTGGGCATGTCCCTAATTTTCCTGAGGCTTGATGAGTCTCTTGTACTTATTTGTTTTAATGACCTCACGCCAAGTGTCTTGATCTGTGAAATGCCAGCAGACCCGAAAGGATTAATATCTACTTTTAGCTCTGCTTCAGTGTGACGTGTGTGATACGCGGCCAGTTAGACACCATCTTTTAATCCTGCACCAGTAAAGAAGTCAGTTGTGAAACATCCCGATCGCTTATTTGTCACTTGCCTGAAGATTGAGGATCAAATCAATGGTATGTTCATTGATTGGGATAGGTCAGAAGACAGCCCTGATTTAGAGGGATCAGCAAGGCATCCGTGAATGCAGGAATGTTTTCTAAAACTAGTAAGCTTCATCACACCAAATCTACTTTTCTGCATTCTCAAGATTTTGTTCCTCTCTTAGCATGCTAGGATTACTGCTATTGATGACCTTTGAGTTGATGTGGAGGGATACCACCTCATAAACCCTCACCCAGGGGATGGATCCTCTATAACTATAATCATTTTTGGAATCACCCAAAAAGCCATAATAAAAAGCCTGAATGGGAGAATTGACTGAATTTCAGCCGTTCGAAAATTCCAAACGGTCAAAATGTTCGACCACACCCCCATTCGATGCTAAATGCAGTGGGGGCTGCAGGGTGTCCCCCGTACTCTTGTTCACTATATTGTGAGTGGGGGGTTGCTGGAGTCTCCCCTGCAGCCGATCCCTAAAAGCAAAAAAAAAGAAAGGACAGGACCCTGCAGAGCTGGTTCCCGATCACGGAAGATAAAGGGAACAGGTGTTGCAGGGACACAGCCAAGTGTGCCGCCGCAAGCTAATGAGGGAGATGGGGGTTGGGAGGTGGACAGGGGCAGCAGACACGTGGGAAATGTTCAGGGGAGAAAAGACCAAAGGTTATTTTGGAAAAATAATCTTCTGTCTTTTCTCTCTCCAACATTTCCCTCACTGGCTCCCAACCCTGATCTGCATTTTCTATATTCAGTATGCAGATGCCTTTCTTGTGGTGTGGCTCAGTGTCTGCCATTAGCTCTATGACGTTTACCAGCATGCATTTTCACAGAATATGAATTCTGGAAAACCCTTCTCCAGGATGTAAGGGGATAAACAATACACACTGTTGCAAAGACTTAACATGCAGAAAGAGAAAAGGTTATTTCAGGAGTAGCAGGTGGCTGATCAAACAACAGCGGCAACTGAAGCCAATGGAAACTTAGCTCCATCTTAACAGACTTTCTTAGTGCACTACAGCTGAATGCACTTTCATCAACATTTATTCTGACGTTAATTAATTAAGGCTGTAATCTTTCATTTTTCAAGATGTGTACTGACATTCATGCGAAGTGATCTCTGTGGCATTATTGTAATTACTTATAAAACGTATTCATATTTTGAAATTACTTTATTTAACATTTGCCGGGGTAAACTAATTATTTGATACACATGAACAATGCACTGTCATCACCCTACCATCTCTCTGGCATAAACCGACTGCTACACTTAAATACTAAAATATTTGGGGGAAACTACTTTAGGGGCCAGGAAAAGAAATTCACCTCCCTATGGACATTGTTCAGGCGACATATTCACATGGAACCATATTATTGTATGTTGTATTTAGTACCCTCGTATGGAGGGGCGTTTTCACCAGAAACCCATATTAAAGAAAAACATTAGCAGTCCTGGAGATAACTTACAATATGGGATAATACAGTTGAAGGTTGGGTAAAATGAAACAGAAACCGGTGATAGTCTAGACGCAAAGGGGACACATAATAGTGTATACCAACACTTCTCAAGTTGTATACAAAGGAGTATGTAGAAGCAGGTAATCAAATGCACCTTTCATGTATGCCAGTGTCAGAAGACAGTGTTGAGGGTTCATGGGCTGGGTGGAGAATGCCCTATGGTGGAGCATGGTTCTCCTTCAGTGAAAAGAAATGGTGCAGATGGTTGTCCTTTTCATGAATGGATGTTAGTGATGTTTTTTTGATTTCAGGAAGTATGGCTTCCCAGTGGAGTGCAGAAGGGAGCAAGAAGGAGAGGAAAAGAGAGGACACAAATGGTGGGTCATGGACCGAAGGATTGACGAGGACACTATCGCAGGCAGGGTGAGGAGGTGGAAAACACAGGATAGAGGAATTCAGAGAAGGGGTGTCGAGCTCATTAAATTTGTACTGAAGATAAGCAGAAGTTTGCAGAGGGGCCTAGGGAGCCAGATGGCCTGGAGGTAGTGGGTGCAGGGTAGGGAGAAGCAGTGGGGATTGCAAGAGTGTGCATTGTGAAGCCTGTTGGTGGGGCAAAGGACTAAAGATGGGGCCCATCAAGAGGCTACACAAGTAGTTGATGTGAGTGAGTATTAGGGTAAAATTAGAGGGTTTTTTTAGAGTGGAGGTGAGAAGGCGTTGGATGTACCAAATATTGATTAGGTTAAATGGGGTGTCAGTGGCAATGGAGTTGATAGCGTGGTGGATATTATTGTCACTATCTGGGCGCCCTCCAGGGTTGTAAGCCTTGGGTCCATGGTGGAGGAGGTCTGGGTTTGTTTTGTTTGTTTATTTATTTGTAACGCACACCAGACCCAAAGGTATCAGGGCGCAGAAGATATATGAATACTTTCAGCATAGTGTTACACAGTTATATACATGCAATAAACTAAATCAATACATAATTACATAATTTAACAATGATGTACAACATCAACAGAACATTCACAGTTCAAGATAACGAGTCATAGTAACAGGAGGGTAGCTGGGGTGTATTAGTGGTCATTTTCTTTGAGCCACTTGGTGCAGTTATGCCTGAAGTTCAGATAGGATTGAATGGCAAGATAACAAGCCACGGATACAGGGATGGGGCATTCTGGGCATGTAGGCAGATCAATTCCATGCCACAAAGACAGTGGTGTTGAGGGCTGGCATGGGGGAGAGCTGACCAATGCAGAGCAGGCCGAGTAGGGGGAAAAGGAAGGGGGTAGCTGAAGTGCTGCATAAATAATACCCTGCTTGTAAATAATCTCCCATTTAAGGTACTTTGTCTGTGGAGACAGCATGGCTTTTCTAAGGGGAGATGAAAACGTGAATGCAAGGAAAAGTGGACACGGACCTCTTCTGGGGTGAAGGGACCCAAAGATACACACACTGATCACAAGCAGAAGTTCTGTTCACAGACACACAATTGCACTAACACACACACTGCTACACAGACACACTAATCCAGCAGTATTGTTATAGCTTCTCCCTCACACTTTGTGTCCCTAGGCACTCACACTTTGTGTCTCTAGGCAAATAAGAAAAAGAAATGCAGCCTTGGCAATGTGATGCTGATCCAGAGGAATTAAGGATGAGGGTGATGGGTTGTTTTGATGGCTGGTAGCCATGAAGTGGGGGTTCATGTGGTGGTGGGGCTTGGATTGTCATGTTAGCGGAAGTTACAGTTGGGGGGTGTTAGTTAAATTGTTTGAAGGGTAGGTAAGGTAAAGTGGCTGTTGTACATCTTCATGGTAGGTCACGGGTGTTGACAGAAAACATCAAAGCCTCCTTTGTAAGCTCCTATCTATTTACCACCAGAAGACAATAGCTACAGACTTGGTGAGCGTAACCGAGCTTTGATTTTACTTTGCTTGCTAGATTCCTTTCTTCTTACTGTTCTCAGGCCCTCACAGATCATATAGGCCACCATCCAAACCCGTATCCAGGTCCTTCTTAGTTTGCCCTTAGCAGAGTTGTCATCAAGACACTTGTGAGCATGACATCCCCTGTAGCCCAGTCGTCTTAGAGCAGCAAACAAAATGCAGTGGCTAATTTAATTTGGATGCATGTTTGACCATTCACAAGTTTGCCTTACTACTCCTATTCTGCCACCGCAATGGACTCTGAATGCAAGAAATCAACCAGTTAGCCGACACTGACCAGTTCCCCGTACATATGCATACATTTATCGGCAAGTGTAGATTGACTGCCTCACTCCATTGGCTGGTCAATACCCCTTCCGATTGCAATTGCACCTTTAGTTTGGTTAGAGCATTTGATATATTGCTTTGCAATTGTAGCCCATCTGTGTTCTTGCTGCAAACTATAGAGTATTGTGTACCCCAAGTACTGCTCCCTACTGCTGCTTCCCATAGCCTACTGCACTCCTACACCATTGATGAATGCATGCATTGATTTTCATCCCAAGCTGCTCCCCAACTCTTTTACCCAGATTACTGTTACATGGATATATATTTATTTAAGGCACTCATCCATTGGTACAGCTTCCACGAATGGTTTCTGCAACTCATTGCTTTGTTTCCATAGACTGTTTTAATCTAGAGTTTATTATTTCACTGGTAGATAGTTCATGCTGCATCCATAGAATACTATGGCACTCACACCCTGAAGGTACTCATAGATTTATTTTGTGATTTCATTCAGATTTCACTTAGCCTTAATACATTGCTTCTGCGTCCATACAAAATAGATCGGTTTACTTCAATGGACTTTGAGTACCATTTACTGATTGGACGCATAGATAGATGTGTATTGCATTCAGCAAATGTTTGACTCCATACATTGCTTCTTCAGCCAGACAACTTTGTCAAATTGATATATTGATCCCACTCAATTAGACTATTGCTGGACCCATAGAAGAGTTGCACTCACATATTGGTTTTGGTAAAGTACTAGCAGGAATGTGCTACTGCACTCATTGATTGCATTGCTTCCAGCATTGGCTTTATTCTATGAAATGTCATTGAGCTCATGGATTGTTTTTCTACCCTTGACTATTTGTACATTCATGTGTAACAATGACAGCCTGAGTCCAGTATTTACACATTTCCAAATGACTGGGATGGGACCTCAGGGTAGACTGCAGGGCAGGTGGGTTGGATGGTAAGTTTGAATAGGCTGGCGGAAGGTTCCATGCATTGTGATGGAATCATATATAGATATTACTTCCATAGGTGGATGCTGTTTGTTTATATTGCTATCAGGTGTATAGTTTGATATTGCTTTCATAGGGTGCGGTGCAGCAATAGACTGCTTGCACCCTTAGATTAATAAAGCAAATGCATTCATAGTTTGATACACAGAGTTATACCTACCATCAGCTTATAGATAGCACATGACCCATATGCTTCCACATCACCCTCTAATACCGCTGACAGTGTGGCCAGGTTCATGTCTATTGCTAAGATTTATTTACCAAACTGAGCTACACACTTAGTGGCACAGCCTTCCACATTCCCTGAAACACCAGAACGTAGAGCCAAAAAGACAGCAAAAGCTGAGCTATGAAGAGGCTTAAGAAGGGAGACCTCACAGGACCTTCAAAAGGACTGAAGACCTTAGACAACATGCCGACCAACTGCTCTGCAAGATACTCCATCTCTGATATTGTAGTTGTGATATGCATGTGGGACCACCCACCTGGAATGTAGAGGACATTGACCATACTGATGTACAGATTATCACACACAATAAATACTTCTAGGTATAGGATATGGGAAGTGATACCAACGGACTGGGCATTTAAGGGAATATTTTAAGTCTAATTCAGTTGGCACAGATCTGTTTTTAGGGGATAGGGACGTCCAATTGCTGGGGAAGAGCGGGGGAATGTGAGAGATAACAAAGAGAGGTTAGGACTGGAGCGGCATAGGAGAGCTACACATTTCTGCAATGGGGTAAGGTAGCTAGGAGGAATCAGCCCATGGATAATATTGTATAATATTCATAGAGGGCAATTGCACATTGACAACCATCCCACATGTTATAAGTGTGCAGAAGAGGATGAGGCTCATTGGATGTTGAAGAGAATGAGGGTAGCAAAGTTAATTACATTGTCAAGATAGCTAAAGTAAATCAGATGTAAATCATTGAGGAAGCTAGAGCAGTAATTCAGCTTACCAAAGACAACGGGGGAGATGACAGTTTTAGCAGATGAAAGCAGAGGAATGGGCCGTCTTTACAAATGTTGTGCAGGTTGAGTCTGCCAGGTAGGGAGGTAGAGACACCTCTAGTTTCAGGTCACTGTCAAAGATACTCTTAATGCAAGCTATTGGCAAGTATTGGAAGTGACCTCCCCTTGAGGCACGGGATGATGCATGCTGAACATGTTGAGGTCCTTTCCTTGATACGAGCGGAGAGTGTAGAATGCGACCTGAGAGTTCTAGCCAACATGCTGTGGCTAGGCAGAGAGTCGCTGTGTGTTCAGCGGTGGGAATTGGAGGCAGGCCGGGTTGCGACGTCTGATGAAGCCGTAGCGCAGTGTTGTGCAGTGCTGTGGCCAGAGGGGGTGAAGAGCAGCAACGAGCCAGCGCCGAACACGGGTTAGCCTTGGCGAAGTGCGGAATCCAGACTGGGGCTAGGGCTTTGTGATGATGCGATACAGCGAGATACAGTGGCAGTGCTTCTTCATGTGTTAGCCCTATCTTGTCCCGCATTTCCTTGCTGCTCCCTGGCACGCCTTGCTTTGATCTACCATTGCTTGGCTAGAGCCTCAGTGCACATTGTTAGTGGGAGATCTGGTGTGCTGCTTGGGGTGCTGGGCTGGGATGTGGCCTTTGGCCCTGGGTTGCAGAGTTGTTCTGCTCCTTCCCCTTGCCCCTTTAGTGTCCTGAGGTGTGTGGCAGACCCTGTAAGTGATAGGCTGAAGCCTGCAGACATAGGTGAGGACGTAGGTGAGCCAGCAATGTTTGTGTGGCACTAGCAATTGCCTACATGCCACAAATCAGGCATCCAATCTATCTCATAATCCCTGTGGAGTACTACTATCTAACATTAGCCAAGGCCTCCTCTACTGGCTCTAACTATAATTTGAGAAGTCATTTCAACTCCACGCAAAACACTGCTAACAAAACCACTTCTACTAAAACTTCTTCTATGTCGATTATCTCTGTTTCCGATCTTGAACACAAACTGACCCCACAACTGGAAAACAATAGGAAAACTGATGGATCTGTGATCTGTGATATGATATGATATTAACAGGCTGATTCATGGAACTAATGTGTGCTGAAATTTTCAGCGCAAGCGTGCGAAAGCGTGCGAATTGCAGTGCCAGTGCGAAAATCGCAGCGAAACCCACGCACATCAATTCATGGAGGTCCGTGCACGTGTAAATCCCAGGATGTGCGCCAAAATTCTGCATGGCGCACGCTGGTGCACACGTCTCCAAACAGTGTGCGCTACACGCACAGCGAAATCGCACATAGCGCGGCACAGACAACAAAAGTAGGAGGAACAGAGGGCGTGACACGCGGAATGGGGAACAACGCATGAAAATGTGGGCGTCACGGGGGAAGTACAGGAGGCAAATGTACGGAACGCCCACACGCATGTTCAAAACACGTATTCATGGATTCGAACAGGGCTAACGCGTGCGCCAAAAAAGGCGTGCTAATCCTGAAACACGTACGCCAGTAGAAAGCAGGTGAACGTGGACCCGCGCAGCATAAAAGTGCACGCAAACAACAAACAAGCTCAGATGCCAGGATGAATATACTGTTCCTAGCGGCAGTGGTCGTGGGATACCGCAGGAGGAGGAGGAGGATAGTCAGGCCCAGAATTTTCACACCCAGAACCAGCCTTTTTGGGATGCCTGATGACCAGGTGTATGGGAGGTACAGGTTTCCACCTCACATAATCCTCGATCTGGTGAGTGAGTGGGAGGATGACCTCTCATCACCCACCCTGTGATCCCAGGCACTCAGCCCCCTGGAGAAGGTCCTCAATGTACTGCACTTCTTGGCCACTGGATCATTTCAGCGGACAAGTGCTATAGTGGGGGGGTGTCACAGGCCACGCAGTCACGCTGCCTACACCAGGTCTTGGCCATCATGACTACACGCCCATCAGTCCGCAGGCAAATATAACTGCCGAGAACACCTGCAGAAAGGCAGGCTGCCATCCAGGATTTCTATTGATTGCACCCATGTGGCTCTACGTCCCTCCAGGGAATCAGAGCACATCTATAGAAACCGCAAACACTGGCATTTCATCAACGTCCAGGTAGTATGTGATGCCAAGGGAATCATCACCTCAGTATATGCCAACTATCCAGGGTCCACCCACAACAGTTTTATTTACAGAATGTCAACCCTAAACCGGGACCTAGAAGCTGGGCGGCATGGCGATACATGGCTGCTCAGTGAGTATAAATGCCACAGCACATGCATGCATGTCAGATACTGAGTAATGTCACAACCCCACTAATGATACCCATCACCACCTCCCCAGGGGACAGTGCCTACCCTCTGAGCACCCACATGATGACGCCAATTTGGAACCCCACCACGCCACCCGAGGTAAGATACCACACAGCCCACATTGCAACCCGGGGCATAGTGGGGCGCACATTCAGAGTGCTCAAGTCACGCTTTCACTCCCTTGAACGTTCTGGCGGGCAGCTGTTATACACTCCCCCAGTAGTGTGCAGGATCATAGTGGCAGCATGTCTCCTGCACAACGTTGCAACATGCTGGGGCCTGCCTGTGGACATGGTGGTGCCCCCACACCCTCAACCACATGCACGCCCACTGCGCATGGGAGGGGAAAGGACACGGGGTGAGGCAGCCCGTACGCAGCTGGTGGCTAATTACTTCACCTAAAATCACACCCATTTGGAGTGCACACAGCCCTGGCACATACCATCTGACAATCAATGATGATGACATAAGGGACAGTCCACTGTCACAACCATGCCAGCCTAAGATTGGTCACCTGGAAGTGTTACATTGCGTGCATCCCTACCTACACAAACACAACCAATGCTGTGTCATCAAAAGACACGCTTATATGCTGCTAAATTCATTACCCCCTTGCAAAATACAACATGAGAACAGTGCCATGTCACCCAACCCCTCCTCATCACCGCCACCCAACACACCATGGCATGTCATGCTATGTGAGAGCAAACAAAGCAATTCCCAAAACCTGACACAAGTGTCACAAAGTACAGTGTTCCTAATGGAAACTGGCCACACACAATATGCTCCCAGTAATGTAGAACTAACAACACACATGACCAAATACTTACCAACAATACAATGCAGCTACACAACCTTAAACATAGCATAAACATGACAGTACTAAGTTAAAGTAGTGGTAGTCTTACAACCTGATTATGCCAGCACATCGACCACTTCCAACTGAACAGTGCTGCTGCCACGCAAATGTGTAAGTGCACTGCTTACAACATGAACTCCATCTCCAAAGTAGACAGCCTTGTGAAGACATGAGGAATGAACCTGCAAATTAGGAGGAAGTCATGGATGCACAAGCACATATCAATACTCCATGCAGTGTACAATACAACAACAATGTCCACTAGGAATGTATACACAGTATTGACTACAGACTGCCCACACAGCTCATGGGAGTTCAACATCACTGTGTAAGTCACTGTCACTTGGGCACACCCTTTACAAGCCCATGGAAACGGGAAGCAGGAGGGATGTGTGTCTCACGAACCCAGGCATCTTACCCAAACTCAGGACAAGCCTGCATGTGCCCAGCTGGAATACAGTGGATGCCCACGGGAGCCACACAAGGCAACACACTGTAAAAAAAAAATAATCAAAAATCAAAAATGGACATGTGGGGGTCAGGGGGGGAAGCCACCCAGGAGGACAGGATGCGCACCAACAGCCACCTGTGTGGATGTTGGGAAAAAAAACACCTCCATGGGCTCATGGCCTCCATGGGCTATGCCAATGTGGGAGAACTGCTGCTGTCGCTCTCATCACCCTCTGCTGCTGCCACAGGAGGTGGTGGTGCTATGGGAGGCAGCCCACGCAAAGCCCTGGTATGGTCCTCCATGGCAGCAAGCATGCGGGTTTGGAAGGTCTCGTTCTGGAGGATTATAATGCGGAGATCCCCATGCACCACCTGACGTGATGCCCGGATCTCCTCCCGAGTTGCCTGCATCTCAGCTGAGAGTCAACGTGTGAGCCGCTCCAGCTGCTGTTCTGTCCTCAAGTTAGTGGAAGCCTCAAGGTCAACAAGAGTCTTCCTGAGGTGATGGAGTTCTACCCTCAGGGCTTCCCTGTGGCCCTGGGACTCTATTGATATCGATTGGCGTAGAGTCTCCAATGCCGCCGTCTGTCCCTGTTGGACGCCAACATGTCCTCCCTGTGTGATTGGTAAATGGAGTCTGTTGTCTGCTGTAGTTGCTCCACCTGCCTTTCAGGGGGGACAATGGAAGTGGCCACCCTCTCTATTGCTTGAGCCATCATCTCAACTGATGCTGCCTGTTGGGTTGTCATACCGTACATGGATTGTTCCCATGCGGTATTGCCTGGTGGCGTACGGCCACCGCTTCGGCGGGCACCACACCTGTGCCTTGCTGTGCTGGCACTGCCTGAGGCTGCAGGACTGCATTCCCCCTCTGATCTGCTGGCCCAGGAACAGTATCAGATGTTGTGGAGTGTGACCCTGCATCCGTAACCACCAAAGGTGGACTTATCAACACTGACATCCCCATAGAGGGTTCTACCCCTGGTGCAGGTGGGTTGGACAGAACAGAACCCCTTTCAGAAACACTTACCTGCGACGCCACATAGGTCTCATCATCCGAATCAACACCTGAATAGAGGTCTGGGGAGGTGCACCCAGAGACACCCCTGGACAGAATCGTCTGCAGCAAGAGTGGGTTCTCACCCACCACCACACCACGTCCCCCACTGGTGCCCGGTCGTGCCTGAGATCCCTCCTAGGTCTGCACCATCTCCTCAACCTCAACAGCATAACGTGCGTCATCCCCTGCAAAAACATGAAAGACAAAAATTGAAACAGGCATTAGCACCATAGCACACAAATAGGCCTGACAAGCTACAGAACCAGAACATGATTTACACATGTCCCACATGACTATAACCCTACCATGCATGCACTGTCACTGAGTTGGAAGGGGAGGCAAAAGGCAGACACTGATGACACCAAGATGGAAGAGCAACACATTTGCTGCATGCTGGGTAGCACTGCCATCACACATTGGCCTGTGAGTGGCATGTCCAATACACATACATGACACATGCCATTACAGAGATGGCATGTACCATAGCCATGGTACATTCCACAAGTACATCCATATGTCAGTGAATGAATACTGTCAGCCATCCATGTGAGATGGACATGATGAGATGAAAAATGCTACATAGTGTGACAAAATAGGCATGTGCCACACACTGCAACACATCCAGTGTACAAAAATACAGTGATTGCAGGCCGATGTACACATCAATGGTTGTGCACTTCAACATGACAGGAAACAACTATCATGTTCCACATTCAAACAGGCCCCAAAAATGTATGTGATCAGGCCAATAGTCAATCATGGTCAAATCATTCACCTAACAAGGTAACAGATGTGGGCCAATGAGGGCCTCATCAATGACAGAAGCATGTCACAAATGTAACAATAGGGCTGAGGAATGCGTAGCAAAAGTTGGAGAATTGAAACAATCAGCCTGAACGAACACTGAAAAATACTAACAATGTTGTTGAAAGATGCCACTTCAAGGGCAACTGCCGTAATGTTGCGCTAAATTACTACTGTGGGCAGAAGGGATACTGTCACACCCAAATCCAAGGTCGCTGAATGTTTTGGATGAAGCACATGGGTGACCCATACCACTCAGGCACACACACCCTCACCTGGCACTCAATCAGAACCTGTCACCCAAACAACATACACATGCATTACACACACATGCATGGGCACTCACCGGACAATGCATCATAATCAGGTAGTTCTCCCACACCTTGGATCTGTTCCTCTGTGACGAAGGCCCCAGCAACAGACTCATGTTCAGTGAGTTTGTTGTCCTCTTGTGGAGACCCACCGCCAGTCACCAGAGTAGCGGCAAGATTTGAGGCCAGCTTGTTCTTTGCTCTGCGTTTCAGGTCATTTCCACTTGTAGCAATCATCATCTGTGCGCCTCACAAATCCAAGGGCACTTATGGGGTCCGCAATGGTCTGCCAGTGAGACCTACGTTGACCAGGTGTAGTCTTGCACCCTACTGTCACCACCATTTTGCGGCTATGTGCTGACACATAGGCCACAAGTGCATCAAGTTCTGGATCATTAAGGCAAGGCTTCCTTGAGGTACCGGATTGTGTAACCGTGTCTGGGGTCTCAGCCTGTCGTGCCAGAGCACCCTTCTTCCTCTTCTTTAAAGGTGGAGCAGAGCCAAAATGGCTTACCCCGCTCTAGTCAGTAGGGGCAGAATCACCAGTGGACTGGGTAGTAGGAGTGTGGGAATGCACAATGACCATAGGTCTTGATGCAGGCATTGGTTGCAGGGTAATGTTGGCAGGGGGAACGTCAGTTTGATGGACCTGGACTGACACTGTCCTGGCTGGGAGAGTCAGAGCTGGGGCGGATGGAGCTGCAGCTGCCCCTGCAGCCTCCCCACCCTGCATACTTGGGGCAGCAGATGACATAGCTGCCCCAGATCCACGTGGCTTGGTGACAACTTGCACCGCCACACGTGGCCTAGACTTGCTGACTTGGAAGTCAGCCAGGGAGTCATCCTGTGCCAGGTCAGGTGCCACAATGGGCTGGTGCAACAGGGGCTGAGCTGGGGTGGTGTCAGCCAAGTTTCCCTCAACCATGGGGGGGGCATGGGTGTCCCTGATTGTTCCTCCACACATGGGGGTGTAGGGGCACCCTGCAAATCCCAGGCACATCCCCTACCGCACACACCACGCCCACCTTTTGAAGGTCGGCCACCTTTGCCTCCCTTACCGCTTGGTCGCCTCCCAACCATGGCACTGATGTTGTTGTGCGTATGGGAGTTGCAGTAAACTATTGTCCTGGGCAATTGGGGGTCAAAGGGGTAGGATACCAGATGGACATCGTACCCTAGTGCTCTAACAAGGCTGTCTGTGACCCCTGGGGGAAGATGGCGGTTCACGCAACGCACAGGCAGCCCAAAATCAAAAATGAACGTGCACGCAACCCCTCGTAGACCACGTGCGTGAAAAAATGAACCTGCACTACACTGTGGCACCCAGAAACACAAAACTAAGCGTACGCGTGATACACGCAGCCTACAATGACCTCTGAAGGGGAACGCGACACACTGGGCAAGCACAGTGGTTAAGTACGTGTGGAACTCACCGTCTGCCTGGAAAAAGAACGTGAAAAATATGCACGTGTGCGCGTTCGAAACACCCCCGCCAAAAGAAGAATTGTACACTGTCTGAGGAGACAGGACAAAAGGAGAAGTGAACTCTGTTTGAGGAAACAGGCCCAACAAAAATTCAGAAAAGAGCTGTCAGAGGTAACAGGGAGTACGAACTAGAAACTCTGTGAAGTAATCGCGTGTGAACCGACAAGAAGTACAGATTTCACCTACTCGCTCTCCACGAAAAGCAGGTACAAGGAAATGGCGTCCTACACGTAGCTTTTAAACCGGCCCACACGTACACGTCAGATACGAGTGTACGCAGGTGCTTTCCTCCAATTACACGCGATGACACTCGGATGTGCAGTTTTTCCACGTGTGCTCTGTCATCACGTGCTATGAGGGTAACGCCCATGCGCGTAATGTAACTTATGCGCTAAGGGCCTTTGGTCCAATGAAATCGCGTGCGTGTGCTGATGCGCTTATGTGCTAAGGCCCTTTCCTCGAATTACACGCTGACATGCAATTTTTTCATGTGCCAAATCACTCCATATCAAGCTGGCCACGCGAAAACACACGGAAGACCACGCTCCTGCCCAGGAGGCTGAATTACTGCCCCCCAGAGCCCCGAGCACACTCCCACCTGCCATCTGCTGCTGCCTGACTGCCTACTGCCCACGTGCCCTGCCATTTGCTGCCTGCATGTCAGCCAGGGGTGTAGTTGCTGTGACCACCCCTGCTGGAACCGAAGACTCCCGAGTGGGATTCCATCGCTCCACAGCCCAGCCCCAGGACCCGGTTGCCCACCCACTCCTGCCTCTGGGGTTGCCATGTCCAACACAACACCATCTGGCAGCACTGGCAACCCCCAGCCAGAGAGGCAGAGGGCCACCAGCTTCACTGCCACCGAAGTTGGTGTCCTGGTGGAGCAAGTCCTGGGGCAGTATGATGCCCTCTTTGGAAGTTCGCGCGCCGACAATGAAGGACGGACCAGGATCTGGATGGACATCGTGACTGCGATCAACGCGGAGGGGGTGGCAGTCCGCGACTTACATCATGTCAAGAAGCACTGGGAGGACTTCACGTCCAGGACCCTCAACAAGGCCCGGCGCCTCGCTAAGGCAGCGGATGCCAAGGGGTGCTGGGGCCAGCTGTCGAACCATCAAATGAGGGTCCTGGAACGCATATGCCCAGTGCTCTATGCCCAGATCCTTGAGAGACAGACCCGTCTGGAGTCGAGCGGTAAGTGTACATGCATTTTGATAGTACGCTGTGCGCGTCGTGGTGTGCCAGTAGTGTGCATGTTGCAGATGTGTTTATGTAGGGCCAAGTAGGGATGTGTATGAACATGGGTGTGAGGCTGCCACATGTAAGTCCTCTCTGTTGTGAGACACATTGATGGTGTATGTGTTGGTAAGCATGCTGGGCAAATGCAGGTGTGGGAGCACAAATGTTTGAATTTCTGTGCATGTACATTGGCATGGTTGTGGCATGGATGGTGGTTCATAATGCATGTATCTGCACTGTGTACATGTGCATGTACGTGTATCTGACAAGTGTGCAACTGTGATGCAACATGGATGCACGTGACACTGATATGTAGAAGGATGAATGGCAGATGTGACATGTATGGCAATCTCATCACTGCAACAGTTGGAGGAAATGTAGACATGCATGTAAGTGTGGTGGCGTGTGTGCATGTTTAGGGCACTCCTTGTGTTTCATGTGATATCAGGCTCACCTTTGGCTGTTCATGCTGTTGTATGTGTATGGATGGTGCTGCCTGCTGCAATATTGCTGTTGAAATGTTCATGTGTGTGAGTTAAAAAAACATGTGTGTCATGGAGTGTGATGCTGTGTCTGTAGTTAAACAATGCCACTCATGTGCAACTGTCATGTGTGTATCAGTCCATTGTACAGTGCCCTGATGCCTGTGTTTTATCTCTCCCTGTCTGCAGCGTCAACTGAAGAAGATGGCGGAGAGGGTGCTGTGGAGCACAGCGGCAGGGATCATCCCGCCAGCCGGAGATGCAAGGCCTGGCTCCCCACCCAGGTTGTCATCTTGTCAGGGAGTGAGGAGACTGGTTCCGCGTCCCAGGCCGCAGCTGCTGAGGGAAGGTCCAAGAGGCGGAGGTTGGAGTTGGACTCCTTGGCAGCAGAAGGGGCAGCTGAGACCCCACAAAGTGCGACGGAGGAAGATGGCACGGAGTCATCCAGGTTGGTGGGGGGTTTGGTGGAGGAGGAGGCCATGCAAGGGACAGAGACGGGGTCTGAAGATGGGGATTCCACTGGTGCTAGTGGTGCAGTGCAGGGGCAGGGACAGGAGGCAGCACAGGCCACCGCGGAGGTGCCTGTGTGTAATCCTGTCCCCGATCCTGTGACTGCATCATCCCGGACCAGCAGGGATGCCTACGTCCAGACCCGTTTTCAAGGGTCTGCACATAGGCACGTACCCTGCTGAAATCGTGTGTGAGACTTCCCGCAAACCCCAGTAATACACCTACCCCGCTCGCACAGGGCCCTTTCGCGTGTGAAACTTCATGTGAACCCCAGGAATATTGGCCCTGTGCGAGTGGGGTACGTGTATTCCTGGGGTTCGCATGAAGTTTTACACGCGAAAGGGCCCTGTGCGAGTGGGGTACGTGTATAGCTGGTGTTCGCGGGAAGTCTCACACGTGATTTCAGCAGGGTATGTGTATTACGGGGTTCGCGGGAAGTTTCACACGCAAAAGGGCCCTGTGCGAGCGGGGTACGTGTATAACTGGGGTTCGCGGGAAGTCTCACATGTGATTGGAGCTGGGTACGTGTATTTCGGGGGTGCCGGGGAGTCCTACACGTGAATTGGCAGTGTGGGTCCTCCCAGGTGTTCCCTTTACTCCCTCCACGGCCCCTGCAGGCAGCCCACACCACAGGGGACTACCCTGCACCCCTGGTCATGTCCTGCAGGCAGCCCATCCACCATGGGCATGCCCACCAGCCAAGCCACATGTCAGCTTGCACTACTGATCACCAACTCATGTCCCCTTGCACCCCCACCCCCCCCAGGACTGA
The DNA here is from genome assembly GCF_040938575.1 of Ambystoma mexicanum. Taxonomy (NCBI): domain Eukaryota; kingdom Metazoa; phylum Chordata; class Amphibia; order Caudata; family Ambystomatidae; genus Ambystoma; species Ambystoma mexicanum. The sequence goes on from NC_090933.1 coordinate 1,204,966,375, forward strand.
GGGGCACCTGCCAGCAGGCCCCCACTCATGTCCCACTCATGTCCCCCTGCACCCCCACCCCCAGCACTGAGGTGCACCTGCCAGCAGGAGCCCACTTATGTCCCCCTGGACCCCCACCCCTCAGCACTGAGGGGCACCTGCCAGCAGGCCCCCACTCATGTACCACTCATGTCCCCCTGCATCCCCACCCCCCAGTACTGAGGGGCACCTGCCAGCAGGCCCCCACTCATGTAACACTCATGTCCCCTTGCACCCCCACCCCCCAGCATTGCAGGGCACCTTCCAGCAGGCCCCCACTCATGGCCCACTCATGGCCCCCTGCACCCCCACTCTCAGCAGTGCAGGGCATCTGCCAGCAGGCCCCCACTCATGTCCCACTCATGTCCCCCTGCACCCCCACCCCCCCAGCACTGAGGGGCACCTGCCAGCAGGCCCCCACTCATGTCACACTCATGTCCCCTTGCACCCCCACCCCCCAGCAGTGCAGGGCACCTTCCAGCAGCCCCCACTCATGTCCCACTCATGTCCCCTTGCACCCCCACCCCCAGCAGTGCAGGGCACCTGCCAGCAGGCCCCCACTCATGTCCCCCTGCACCCCCACCCCCCAGCAGTGCAGGGCACCTGCCAGCAGGCACCCACTCATGTCCCACTCATGTCCCCTTGCACCCCCACCCCCCAGCAGTGCATGGCACCTGCCAGCAGGTCCCCACTCATGTCCCACTCATGTCCCCCTGCAACCCCACCACCCAGCAGTGCAGGGCACCTGCCAGCAGGTCCCCACTCATGTCCCCTTGCCCCCCCACTCCCCAGCAGTGCAGGGCACCTGGCAGCAGGCCCCCACTCATGTCCCCTTGCACTCCCACCCCCAGCAGTGCAGGGCACCTGCCCGCAGGCCCCCACTCAATTTCCACTCATGTCCCCCTGCCCCCAGGTCATGACGATCCTCAATCGTGGCCTTTATGGCCAGCCTCCCCAGCCCAAAGACCCAACCAATATTGCATCCACCCACATAGAAAAGGCAATTACATGATACAACCCCAATGGCAAGTATGTAAATGAACACATGTCCGTCACACACACACAATGGGTGCCAGTGAATGTGAAAACCCATATCATGACATGCATGAAACCAATGAGATAATTCCACACATCAAAGTATGAAGAAAATATGTATTAAACAGAACATGAATGTAATCCAACACACAACAATGGGAATAATAAAAGAAAATCTGCATGTCCGTAAAAGAATAAAAAACAAGAAATCATAATCCAAAGAAATCCAAAAGAAATGGTGTCCAAAGTCACAGTCAAACAAAGCAAATCCAAGGGAAAAAAGAAAGTGAAAACCATTGCTCCATGGTGAAAATAAAAAAAGAGAACAATCCAATGGTGAACTATGTACAGATGAACAATCCAGGGTCCATGAACCCAACTGATGAAATGAAACCTATCAAAAATACTACCTAATGAAAAACTATAAACAAAAACGTAGTGCATTATCCAAGCGCAACCAAAATAAAGAAAAAACTAAAGGAAACCTAACACTATCTAACTATATACAATGGCGGCGGGCAAGTCCAGCGGCTCTCTCTGTGGTGTCCCGGGCCAGGGCATTATCGAACTCCATGTCTATTTGCCGGAGGCGGGCCTCTATCCTGGCCCCGAGGTTTCGCAGAGAGGAACTCATGGCCAACTCCCTGCGAGTTTTCCGAGGCACTCTGCCCGCCTAAAAGCCCGACGCATGGAGGACTCTGCCCTGACGATGGTGAGCCGAGCCTCTTCTGCCCGCCGCCACTCCGCACCTATCTGCTGGCCCAACCGGTGCCACACGGAAGACACTACCATTCCTGGATCCTCCTGCCCTCTGGCCGATGCCTGCCCCTCCGATGTTGATGGCCCAGAGCCATTATTGCTCCCACCTAGAGCCTGCTCCTGCTGCTGCTGTCCATGTGCCGTGTCTGATGGTGCCTGCACATCGTTCATCAGCTGGTCTCCAGTTGTGGTGTCCACCCCTGCTGGGCCGCCAACTCCCGACTGTGGCAGGGATGTGAGCTCCACCAAGCTGGCTGTGTTGGTCGGGCCAGGTCCACAGGGGGCCCTGGTGAAATCTGGGCCGGAAGACGGTGTGGAGAACGACTGGCGTATGGTCTCCTCAGAGGAGGAGAGGTCCGCCAGAGTGCGCGACACATGTAGGAACCCACCAACCAGGACGGAGCCCATACGTTTCTGTGACCCTTCGTCCACAGGTAGTGGAGAGGCAGATGACATGGCACTCTCCCCTACCTGTGGACCTGCCTGTGACGGGGCCTCCCTGCTGGTGCATGGTGGTGCAGTCACAGGGTCAGGGACAGTGACATGCACAGGCCCCTCCGCAGTGACCTGTGCTGCCTTCTGACCCTGGCCCTGAACTGCACCACTTGCACCAGTGGTACTACCCCAACCATGCCCCATGTGCGGCTCAGTAGCAGGCTCCTCCTCCTCTGTGGAGACCACCAACCTGGATGTCTCCACACCGTCTTCCGCCATTGGAAGCCCCTGTGGGGGCTCACCCTGCCCTTCCGCCACAGCCAGTGTGGTAGACGCAGCACCAGCCCCCTCGCTCCCGGATGATGGTAATTCCTGGGAGGGTGGCTGGGCCTTGCGTCGCCGCCCAGTGGAGGCATCCCCGCCGCTTTGCTCCACAGCGCCGTCTCCACCCTCTTCTTCACTTGACGCTGTGTAGAGGGAGACATAGAACACAAGCATCAGGGTACAGTACAAAATACCCTAGACAGGAAGCAATAACACATGAGTGGCACTGTCAAATGTAACTTCTATCCTGTCATTCCACAACACATGGGTGAATGCACACAACACACATGCAGAAACAGTCCTGGCACCTGCAATCAACATCAACATCCATGTAGAAGGGCCCCTGTAAACCAAGACATTGCCTTCAAAGTCACATGCATCCATGGTGTTTCAAAGTCACACACACACTTCTCAGGCACACACACATGTGCACCATACATGTACATGACAACAGCACCCATTCCTCACCCCCCCTCCATGTCCAGGAACAGAGACAGCCATGCTTTCATGTGTACATTCCGCATAGAGCTCCCCATGTTGCATTAAAACTCATGCACCAACCATGTGGTTCACAAATAACTGGTCTCACATGCATGACCATGATGTCCCTGCACACACATCCATACATGGCCTATGTCACACATACAGGCAAGCATCAGACTACCAGCACACTGCAACATGCCCTGTCTCACACAGCAATGCTTGGCACTTACCGCTCAACTCCAGATGGGGCTGCCTCTGAAGGATCTGGGTGTGGAGCGCTTGGCCTACGCGTTCCAGGACCCTCATCTGGATGTTACTCAAGCGTGCCCGGCCCCCCTCCTTGAGGCGCCGGGCCTTGTGGAGGGTCCTGGACCTGAAGTCCTCCCAGCGCTTCTTGACGTGCTTGATGTCGTGGGTTGCCACCCCCTCCGCATTGATGGCAACCACTACGTCGTCCCAGATCCTCTCCCATCCTTCTTTGTTGGTGCGTGATGTTCCAAAGAGGGTATCATAATGCCCCAGGACATGCTCCACCAGGACACCACCTTCGGTGGCAGTGAAGCTGGTGGCCCTCTGCCTCTCTGGCTGGGGGTTGCAAGTGGTGCCAGATGGAGATGTGCCCGACATGGCAACCCCAGAGGCAGGAGTGGGTGGGCAACTGAGTCCTGGGGCTGGGCTGTGGAGCAATGGTATCCCAGTCGGGAGTCTTCTGTTCCAGGAGGGGTGGACACAGCAACTGGACCCCTACAGATGGGTGATGTGCAGGCACCAAATAGCAGGGCACGTGGGCAGCAGACAGTCAGGCAGTAGCAGATGGCAGGTGGGAGCATGCTCTGTTCTCTGGGGGGCAGGAAAATGGCCTTCAGGGCAGGAGCGTGGTCTTCCGTGTGTGTATGCATGGCCAGCTTGATACAGAGTGATTTGGCACGAGAAAAAATTGCACGTCAGCATGTAATTCGAGGAAAGGCCCTTAGCGTGTATGCGGGGTAGCACACATACGCAATTTCATTGGACCAAAGGCCCTTATAGCGTAAGCGCGTCTGTGACGTATTACGCACGGGCATTGCCCTTTCGCGTGTAAAACTTCACGCGAACCCTAGGAATACACGTACCCACTCGCACAGGGCCATTTCGTGTGTAAAACTTCACGCGAACCCCAGGAATACACATCCCCCTCTCGCACAGTCCCTTTCGCGTGTGAAACTTCCTGCGCACCCCCGTAATACACGTACCCTGCTGAAATCACATGTGAGAGTTTGCGCGAACCCCAGTTATACACATACCCCACTCGCACAGGCCCTTTCGCGTGTGAAACTTCCTGCGAACCCCGTAATACACGTACCCTGCTCCAATCGCATGTGAAACTTCCCGCGAACCCCAGTAATACACGTACCCCGCTCGCACAGGGCCTGTCGCGTGTGAAACTTCCCACGAACCCCAGTTATACCCATATCCCTCTCGCACAGGCCCTTTCGCGTGTGAAACTTCCCGCGCAATACACATACCCTTCTCCAATCACGTGTGAGACTTCCCGCAAACCCCCACTCGCACAGGCCCTTTCTCGTGTGAAACTTCCTGAGAAGCCCCGTAATATACATACCCTGCTCCAATCGCGTGTGAGACTTCCCGCAAATCCCAGTTATACACGTACCCACTCGCACAGGCCCTTTCATGTGTGAAAATTCCTGCGCACCCCGAAATACACGTACTTTGCTGAAATCGCGTTTGAGACTTCCCGCGAACCCCAGGAATACACATACCCCACTCACACAGGCCCTTTCGCGTGTGAAACTTCCTGCGCACCCCCGTAATACGCGTACCCTGCTCCAATTGCATGTGAAACTTCATGCGAACCCCAGTTATACACATTCCCCACCCGCACAGGCCCTTTCGCGTGTGAAACCTCACACGAATCCCAGAAATACAGGTTTCCCGCTAGGCGTTTGCTGTTTGACAGCCCTGTAAACTGGTCCAGGGTTAGTGCCCTTTGCGCTGGATTGGGGATTTTGATGGCTTTTCCTTGCGCAAGGGCGTTCTTGGGGGCATAACTGGCACTGCTGCAGGGTCGCTGCGCCACTCTGCACCACAGCTGGGTTTGGAGGCTAAAATCCATTAATCCGCTCTGCGCGGAAATCGATTTTAGCTCACGAGGCTGGCGCAGATATTCGCACGCGCACACTGTGTGCCAGCCGCGTGTGCCACTTGTGCGCAAAATTCTATGGCCCTCATTACAACACTGGCGGTAACCCATGGCGCTATTAGCACCATGGTCGCTGCCGGTGTTGTAACGAGTCCGCCAATGTTCAATGGGGAATCACCACCCCATTCCAAGGTTGGCGGGTGATTCCCCACCCGCACAGGCCCTTTCGCGTGTGAAACCTCACGCGAATCCCAGAAATACAGGTTCCCCGCTAGGCGTTTGCTGTTTGACAGCCCTGTAAACTGGTCCAGGGTTAGTGCCCTTTGCGCTGGATTCGGGATTTTGATGGCTTTTCCTTGCGCAAGGGCGTTCTTGGGGGCATAACTGGCACTGCTGCAGGGTCGCTGCGCCACTCTGCGCCACAGCTGGGTTTGGAGGCTAAAATCCATTAATCCGCTCTGCGCGGAAATCGATTTTAGCTCACGAGGCTGGCGCAGACATTCGCACGCGCACACTGTGTGCCAGCCGCGTGTGCCACTTGTGCGCAAAATTCTATGGCCCTCATTACAACACTGGCGGTAACCCATGGCGCTATTAGCACCATGGTCGCTGCCGGTGTTGTAACGAGTCCGCCAATGTTCAATGGGGAATCACCACCCCATTCCAAGGTTGGCGGGTGATAATTCCCCATTGAACATTGGCTCTTCCCCATTCCCATTTTTGCCCCATAGAGCTCAATGGGACTGGGGAAGGCGGTAATTACGGTACCGCAAATTGCGGTACCGTAATTACCTCGAAGGTCCCTTTGCGGGTCCCTACTTTAACGGCTGCTCCAGACCAGCCGTTCAGGATGGGTCCCGCTAAGGGACCTCATAATTAGGTGCTAAGGGGTTAACGGCACTGCAGCCTTTTACGGCGCCGTTAACCCCTTAGCACCAGGGTCATAATGAATCTGTTTGAATTACCCCGTTTATTTGTACCGTGCTCAGAGGCAAGAGAGGGGAACATGGTAGAACAAAACAACAATCTTACTAGGCCAAGTGACATTAAGAACACGCACGTGCAGTGGACAGGGAGGAGGGAAATTGCATGGGGGGATAAGTGGAAAGTGCTGAGCAAATGATAAAAAACAAAAACAAGAAAACATAATGTTGAGAGAAGACTTGTGGAAGTCTATTTGCCTACTGCAGGTCTAATTAAAGAGAATCCTCCTCTTAGATGAATCCTTCATTAGAATGTGCCACAATTTTAGTAAGTAGGCTAACTTGTCCCAATGGGAAGCGCTTGACTTGTGCCCATGTGCTCCTACACCTCAAGTTCATGTGACAAACATCCCTAGGCAGGCTACAAAACACAATGCACCACCATTTGTGACACCTCTTGATTGAAATCAGGGTCCGACACTATTTCATGATCACACTTTGCAAACTGTGGGCCAATCTTCCATCTCAGCGCTTCACTTAAGTCTTTCAGTCAATGGTCCGGCTTTACGATAGTATCAAGGAAGCCGTACACCCCGCCCTGTGGCAGTGCTCAATGAAACTGTAACATAGAAAAGAGGTAACCCCTCTTCTTGGATAAACTATATCTTTCTCTCCTCTCCCATCTACACCAAAACCTCCTGAGTAAACATTGGTTTTAAGAATGTCGGTGACTATACCACTCTAACTTTTGACATAGAATTTAGAACTGAGTGGAATTTTTCATCTCTGAGACATTTGATGTGCTATTTTTTTTATTATGTCTCCTCATTTTCCCAAGGTAGGTATAGGGATGCGTTCAATGTAGCAAAATACAATAAGACAATGTCAATGCGTCTCTCTCATGTCCAACATATCATACTCGTTTGTGACATTTGTTGAGGCCAAATGAGTTTTTTTTAAAAGCGCTAAGCTGATGTGAAAACAGAAAAATAATATGAGGCCGGGAAACCCAAAGGAAACACACCAAACACCAGTTATAAAGGAACATACAAAGTACTATATTTTAAGGTCAAGCAATGACAAAGTCAATGACAGATCGGAGAGCTATCAGCCCTCAGTACAACACAACAAACTTCAACAGGGTTCGATGTATTCAGTGAGAGAGTGTACATTGGGACAATCAGGCTTATATACATTTCTCCAGCCTTTTGTCCAACCCCTTCGCGGGTTAACCATTCCATGAATGTATTACTGGTCTATGGTCTCTGCCAGGTCAACTTTTAATATATACATCAGAATGCGCATAGATCAGTTCCGTTGATACAGGTAATACATTTACACACAGGTCAACAGAAGGACAAGGTCTCAGTTTGCGACCCTAACAAGTGGCCTGCAGGCAAGTTATACATTAGCTGCACTGAGGTCATGATGACCAGATTCTGTTCCGAATGGCATCTTCCACTATTTTGATGTACAAGGTGACTTTTACACAGCAAGAGAACCTTAAATGGCGGCTTGATTCAAGATGGCGACTTACATCAATTTCTAAGGTTAAGACCTTGCCGTAGAGAGGTATTCGCGTACAGTTTTAATCGACTTGGCGTAGGCCAATATACATACAATCGTTACAATAGGAGGCATAATTTAATATCCAGTTTGACACTGAGAAGTCTCTTAAGGGAAGGTGTTATGGACAATGAAGCATATAACTCGGCAAAGAACATAATTTGTCAGTCATATAGGAATCAATGTAAAGGACTGAAAATGTCACTTATTGCCACAGTCTTAATGGTCAGAGTGCAGCATCGGTCAGGGGAATTCTGATTGACACCATCTACCTTGATGTGGCACATCTACTTAATATTGCTTAAGGGCGCATACACCCCTATAATGAATGTCTTGTTGGGGTGCGTCGTATCTAGATCTCATTTGGGCAGATGGGATGGCCAGTCAGTGAAGGAGGATATGCACATTGCAATGTCAAGCTTGAAACCTTCCAAGGCCCCAGGCCCGATAATATAGCACCTATTACTATTAAATCAAACCCATATTTGCGGGCGGATATTTTGTACAATCTATTTAGGGATACTATTAAGATGGATATTCTACCTCCTTCATGACTCCTGTGTTACATTATTCCTATATTTAAAAAAGGAGACAAACCTTGCCTGGGCTACTATCGGCCCATAGTTAATCTGGATGCCTCCAGCAAGGTATTCGCTGCCCTCCTTCAGAAAGATCTTGACTTCTGGGTTGTGATCTTAACATTGAATCTTAAATATCAAATAGGGTTTGAAAAGGGATTAGTAACCTCTTTAAACGGGACACTTGAAATGCACCTCCACTCTCAGGCGAACATCGCGAAAACCATATATATCGCCGCTATGGACATTTCAAGTGCATTCAACAGAGACTACCTATGGTCTTAGTTGAATAATGAGGCCATCCCCCTGGGTGGCCTTCTAAGGTTCATTATGCTTCTTTACAAGAATACATCCATACAAGTAAGACTTAACTGAGAGGGCTCTCTTCAGCACCACATTGAAACATACACAGGACTTGGACTGGGTTGCAACTTAGCTCCTAACATTTTCAACCTTTACATGGCAGATTTGAAACAATTGTGGTCAGGGTTGAACTATTTTCCAGTAAGGCTTGGCTCGCTATCCCTGCATTGGTTAGCCTTTTAGCCTTTGCCGATCTGTTTTTTTTCAATATCACTTCTTTAGGACTACATACAAAACGGAATGCCTTCTCTGACTACTCAGAACGCAATAATGTCAGATTGAATGGAGCAAAATCAAAGATTGTTATCTTTGCAAAGAAATGATCGCCTAAAACTGCACACTGGTTGGAAGGTGATACAAGACTGGAGGGGGAGGGCACTCTAACTTATCTCATCTTTACCATCTCAAATAAGTTTTACTCTGTGAAGATCATCCCGACGCTAGCACTCATGTTTCAAATGTGCCCAGCTGGCCCCTTCGATGTGCAGCCGCACATCTGGGCACTAGAGAAGAGGCGACAGGCAGAGACTGCTGTTTAGTTTTCTTCCTGTAATAATGGAAGCAAGGGTTGCACCAGGTATGGCCACAGCCTCACCCATTCCTGAGTCTACAAGCTGAGAACTGGTCTATAAATTGTAAAACACTAAGAGCCTTGTAGTAACCATTGAGTGTAGAATAAATTGTGTGACTTAAGTAGGGTGACAGGCAGATTGAATTTTGCTGCATACACACGCAGGGAATAGCGAAATGGTGACACGTGTAGACACAAAGTACACTCGCATTTAGACACGAAGAGCACTTGCACGTTGACACAACGAACACTTGCATGTAGACACGAAGAACACTTGCACATAAATGCTAAGAACACTTACATGTAGACATGAAGAACACTCATCTGCAAGACACGAAGAAAACCACATGGTGGCGAATGAACATAAGTGACGCCATTGCTTACACCAAAATCTGCTAGGCCTCAATTCTGAAATAATACAGTCTGACGAAAAATTACTTACAAATACATTTCCATGTCTCAGATGCTCGGATGAGCCCCAGACACCAAGGTCAGTGTGCTAAGAGGAGTTCTGTTTAGCAAGCTGAAACTACCCCAGCTAACGTTTCCCAGGGCATACAGCTACAATAAACAAGGTTAATAAGTTTCAGCTGTTAGCAGTGAGCAATACACATATCATTGAATGTCAGGTGCAAGTGGCTACCGTGCCAATTACCCCACACAAATGAATACACAGCACCCTGAGTGGATACCGAAGGGAGGCACACACACATCAGAATAGCACAAAATCCAACAAATAGATGAATTTGACCTCCGAACAGTGGCCATTAACCACGTGATCCGAACAATGACCATTCATTCACGATGCTGATAGGAACCTTTCTCTGTATGTCTCCACATAGCAATGGGAAGAAGAAAGCAGGAAGGAAAGCAAGCAAGGACCATAAGAACACATTAGAAAATATGCACCCCTGTATTCCTATGGGAAATGCTCCCTTAAAGGCTGTAGAGGCCTCCACTTGGTATTGTGCCACATATGAATGAGTGTAGGTAATTTTTCGGTCATGCATGGATACAGCACACATGAAACAGAACATTGTGCATGGCAGAATAGGTGATGGCCTGTAAATAAGTATGTTACCCAAAATCGATTACATGTGCTTCCACTGCGTCTCCCACATGGTTGCAGGGCTAAAATACGCCAGTGGGGAATGTCATGCTTTCCAGTGATGTCCCTTGAATGGTGGGTCACTCTTAATGCAACTTTCCCTTCTGTACACCATGTGGGTTCACAGAAGGGATAATGAATAGAAACACACATGTGAAATGTAAACCTTTGTTTTCCTCTGGAGGTATTCGTATCAGGTCTCGTACAGACACTCAACAACTTTGGATTTCCCCTTGCACCTGTGAGCTTAAATGTATCATAGGCACAGGGCAACGAAGTACATGACAGGTGCACATCAAAGTACATCTCGGAAAGAATTATGCAATTGTAAATTGGCCTGTCACTCCTCATTCCTCTCCAGCACCTTTAAATGAATGCCCTGAAATTCATTTGTGCCGTGCAATCACACCACAAAGTTTGCATTTAGTCTGTGATTCTGTCTGTGTGCATTGCACATGTTGAGTCGCAGCTCTGTTTTTGACCAATAGTGTCAAGATGACTGATTTCTGAAGGATATCTTCACCCAGAACAAGTGGTTCACGTTTTCCTTGCACTGTGGGTTTTCAGTTTGGTAGTCACAGGACTTGGAACTATATCTTTGTAGCTTGTGGCCCAATGGGGCCTGGCTATTTGGAGCTATGTGGTTGTCCCTTAAGGGAAAACCTACAAATAAAGACACATACAGCAGGGCAATAAAAGCACTTTATTAAATGTGTAGTTTGTTAACTTTATTTTTGTGTGTACTGTGTATGTGTTTGATCAAACCATCCAGCCCACTATGGGGCTGGATGGAATGTTTTAAAAAGAGAGAAAAGAAGAAAAAAAACATTGGAGTTGAACTTCCCTGCCCAGGACTTGGCTGGGCAAAAGGGAAAAGCATCCTGAGATGATTTGAAAGGAAAGGTCAGTTAAGACTGACAGTTGACAAAGAAATCAGAAAGGAGAGAAGAGAAAAAGAAAGTAAAAAGACTTACCTGGGGGTTTGCTGCCTCAAGCGACACCCCCAGGGCCTAATTCATCTATAGCGCCAGTTGGCACATGCAGGAACCCCTCCAGGGACTAAATCAGGGTGCTAATCTGCTTATGCCATGGGCTGTTCAGCCACCCCGGGCAGTAGCGGATGTTGGCCCACCCGGGAGGCAGACCGGATGGGTCCTGCAGTTTCAAGGGGCCAGGCAGAGTGCAAGGTGTTGCATGGTCGAAACAAAGAACAGCCCAGGCCGGACCACGTGTGGGAAGCGGCCCAGACCAGGTTGCCACCAAACTCTATTTTTCATATTTGGAAATACTAGTCTATTTCATTATGAAAGGTGCACTGACATCCTGATTGATCTTTGATTAACCTGTGTCTAAAAATAAAGGATTAACTAGAAACATCAAACTGCATCGAATTACGTGATTTTCCCTTTGAAGTTGCAATTATAGGGAGGCGAAATTTGACTAAGAAATAGCTGCGCCGGCTCCTAATCCTCCATCCACTGCCACCCGTGGTAGGCGGGAAAGCCTGGCATTACCGGATGCAGAAGGCATAATCCACCACAGTGCTCGCTGGGAAATGGAAATGTAGCTGAAAGTGGATTTGTTGCAGGCCGGACTGCATGAGCCGTTCCCAGAAGTAAAGTTAGGAGGCCAGCGCGCAAAGCTTGCCACGTTCATGTAAAGACAGATAGCCTCGCTAATTCGGTGGCATATCTCTCGATTTAGGAGCATAAGTAGCTTCACCACAGATAGAGCTGTCACAGTGACTGGCGGCCTGCTGCAGATGTTCTTAAAATGCTCTTATCTCAGACGCCCGCCTTCTGGGGCTGCTCTGCTGATCCCAGCTTACTGGTGGAATAGTGTCAGTCTAAAATTCGACAAGACACGACATTTGGTTCCCCAGTCACTCTGAAAGTGTTGGCTGCTTCAGCTGTCTTCTTGTCCTTGTCACTTTCTCTGCTGATTCCTTACCTCAATTTACCTTTTGAAAACAGCTCACAGGCAGTATGATTAAAAGTTAATATGGCCTTATAGACTGAGGGAGAGGTCATTATCACAAGGTAATGACCTGCCACCAAATTATGTACCGAGGCTGGGAGGTGGTCAATAACGATCTCCATGTGCTAATATGGTGTAATACCTCTTATCCTGAATTGAAATGACCCCACTAAGCATTACCTACTTCTTTGATGGTATGCCTATGTTTTGCAATAGTTGACATGACAAGACATTGCCCATAACCCTGCTAAGCATGCAACAGCACAGGAGAGTAGCCCACAATTGCACGAGGGTACCCAGTGTGTCATAGAGGTAGACTTATTAAAATATTTAAAAAATGATTCACCTCCATTCTTCAATAGAGTTGCACCTCCAAATGGGGACCATTACGAGTTTGCCGGTATCATGGCAGATTTAACGCCAGAATATCGGCAAACTGTATTTCCGTTACCGCCACTTGGTCCGGCGGAATTACCACCGGATTACAAGTGACAGAGCAATTCCCCATTGTCTCCATCAGACTCTCTGGGGCTTTTTCGACAGGATTACATGGACTGGAGGTGAATCCTTCGACGTTCCACAGGAATGCAGCGGAATATGGTAGTTCTGCTGCATTTTTCCTGCACCGCCCAACTCGTTATGAGGCCCATGATGACCTTTAGCTTAAAGATGTCCCCATGGCTGGGCAAATAAGGGTTAACTCACTGGTCTTGGGAATACAATGATACTGTGCATGCCTGGCTCTTAGGAGGAGGCTGGCATTAAGCACAATATAAATCACTAATAAAGCAAAGTCAAAATTGGAGTCCTTTTCTATGAAGCATATGGCATGAAAGGGACCACCAATGTTAGCATGTACATGCACTTGGGTTTCCTTCATGAAATGTTCTTCATTTAGAACATTGAGAGCCACAAAGAAGAAGAATATGAAATGAAATCGCTTTGAAGTTCAGTGTTTGTGTTCCGTTGCACACTTTCACACATGGCAGGCAGCATTTCCAATGTATTCATGTGGGATCATCTCGCTGTAAGCATCTGCTAAAGGTATTTGCTATTATCTAATGTCCTGCAAAAAAGCAGGGAGAAAAGCTCTTGCAGGCATACAACCAAGGAAGCATTGGAAAACGCCATATCATATCAAGGCGAAGGAGGATTGAACTGCAGAAATGTTAATTCCATTTTGGTCAACTCCTCTACTTCCAAATTACATCAACATTCCTTCGGGCGTAATGGAAAGATATGAATGGTTTGCACATTGCTTGCACTCCTCTCTTTTGCACCACAAGTCTTACAAATGCACCCCTTACAAAGTCTCTACCGGAATGATGTGAAATTAATTAAATTACATTCTGGCAGTCCAATTGTTATGAAAATCTTCACTTTACTGAACCTTTGCTTCCATTGTAATGGACCCCCAATCTTTTTGATTTTATGTTTGACCCTGACCTGTGCTTTTTACAGTGGAGTGAAGGTTTATGCTTCACTCCACTGTCTTTTGCTCATCTATTATGGGGAACTGACATATCCTTCAGGCATTCAGTAGTGGGAAACGTTGTTTCCCTTAGTCTACTTATTTAGTTGCTACATTTAGTAACTGGTTATCTATCACTTGTGCTAACTTGCTATCATTGTGCAATGCATTTTACAATGCAGTACAATCGGGTACACTTTAGTTTTTGCCCTAGACTAACACTCAGATGATTTTTGGTTACTCTAGTTGTGCTAAATGGACAAGCTGGTAACAGAAGTGACCTTTTACCATGTGTTGGTGCTTTTACTTTTAGCCTTACCACGTTTACCGCGTTTGGCTACTAACTGTGGCTAGTGACCTAACATGGCCATGCCATGAGGTTTTTCGTGTGTCCTTTGGCCATCTTGTCTTTTAGCCTACTTCCTGGCCCCTGAGGCCTGGAAAATCCTTATGTGGACTTCCAGTGCCTGGGAAAGCAGAGGCTTTTGGCGGGCTACTAGAGGGCTATGTGTATTTGCTGACAGGACGTGGGCTGGGACTGTCTGGTCACAATCCACAAACTGATTTCAGTGTGTCTGAGTGTTATGCATGAGTGTTTCTGCCACTGGTCCTGATTGGACCACTGCTGGGGTGTGAGTGGGGCTAGTTCTGCTATTGGCTAGTGGGAGTTTCTGCTCTTACCTGGCTTTTGGGATAAGAAGAGGACTCCTGCAACCACTCTGGAGAGATCCTTGAGATCCTTTGTCTACAAGAATGCAAATGCGGCAACATGCATTTTATTGGGAAACTTCTCAGAATGTTTATATTTCAATTTTAATTTCTTCATTGGGAGGGAACGTGTTGAACAACATGTATATAGAGTCTAACGGTTCTAGTAGAGTCCACTTTGAGTTTAAAAATAAACATACAGTGAATTAGATCATGTAACAAATAAAGCACTCATTATCAGCTTAGACATACCCGAATGCAGGTGATTAGAAGGATGCATTATATCTCTAATTGGCAACTTACAGAATTATAATGTATAACATGAACAATACGCCTTTTCTTTATGATGTTTGTAGGTACAGGGATTATATCCCATAACTCAAGTTTGAATGAATGGTCAAGCAAAACCCAATTATTGATTAATTGGGTAAGTTAAAAGCTCATTGTTTAATCATATGAGGATATATATACAATGGAGGAAAACCAGTTATGAAAGAGAATTTCTTAGAATTGATGCAAAGGGGAATACCAACTGATGTTGCATGAATAGGTTATGACAATTTGGTATAGTTGTATTTTTTGTAATTATACCATTGGATTGTTATTGAAAAGGATTGGACCAATTCTTTTTTTTTTTAAAACTCCTTTTTATTAGCGGTCACATATAGGCTGTCACACCACAGCACATCTGTTTAACTGTTACATCAGGAGTAAAGTATCCATTACATTTCACATAACAATATTATGAAGACAAGTCAGCATCAGTAATCATATTACATAGATAGGATCTGAACGGGCCCCAAATGTCCTTGGGTCTGCATGCCAAGGATCGGGTCAAAACAAACCGTTCCTCTGACTCGTTGACATGTGTCAGTTCTTGTAGAAATTGGTTCAGGGTGGGCGGGAGAGAACTTTTCCATTTCTGTAAAATACATTTTTTGGCAATAGCGCATGAAATGTTAAATAATCTTCTAATTTTCTCTGATTGCTTGCCAATGTCCCCAAACAATTATTTCTGAGGAGTCAAATCGGGGGGGCACCTCAGTGATTTCTTCCAGCAGCTCAGCCACCGCCCTCCAGAATCCCCTCAGTGCCGGGCAGTCCCAGTACATGTCAAAGGATCCAGCCTGGGGAGCATTACATTTAGGACAGGCGTCAGAGGCATCCAGTGCAAACCTTGCGATTTTGGGCGGTGTATAATGTAGCCTGTTCAGGATTTTAAATTGAATCACCCTTAGACCAGCATTAAGCGAAACCTTCTTGGATAACGCACAATAGCTGGCCCATTTCTTTTCTTCAATGGTCCCCTGTAAATCCGCTTCCCACTGCTCCTTTATCTGATTTAATGTGGGGGTATGAGCTTGAACAGCTGTGTATAACCTAGAAATCCCCAGGCCATTTTTAGATGTTACTAACTGCACACATGGATGGGGTGGGGGTTCATCCGGGAAGAGAGGCCACCTCTTCTGGAATGCAGACCTCATACGGTAATATTGCAATGTTTTCAGGGGACCACCCCCCAGTGCCCTCAGCAAGAGACCCCGGTCCACAAAAACACCATTAACAAACATGTCACCGAGCTTCATTTCCCCGTTAGGGTTCCAGGACTCCTGTATGTTAGCATCATGCGTGGGAGGTATACCAGGGAAGTCCCAAAGCAGTACCTCTGGAGTGTAGGGGACCTCCACTCCCAGCCTCTTGAATATAGCCATCCATGCCCTGACTGTACAGCTAACCGGTTTGTATGCACATGTGTCTTTATACTTTGGATCGAAAATAACTGATTGTATATTCGTGGGATGTGTGGTGTGTTCCTCTATCCATGCATGGGGTTACTGTTCTCGTCATTATACCAATATTTTGCAAATTGGGCTTCGGAGACGTAATAATAAAGCTCGAAATCGGGGGCCGCTATCCCTCCAGAGGAATAGGGCTCTGTCATTTTCTCCCAGCTAATCCTAGCAGTCTTACCGTTCCAGAGAAATATTACCACCATGGATCTGAGCTTGGAGAAGAAGGCCCTGCCCGGCCATATAGGAATATTGACAAATAGGTATAAAAGTTTAGGGAGGACCACCATTTTAAGAATGGCAACACGGCCGGTTAAGGAAATGGGGAGCCGCCCCCAAATCTGAAGCTTGGAGCCCAATGCCTGTAGGGAGCCCTCATGGTTGTCTGCGTAGAGTGTGAGCTTGTCCCTGGAGACCAGTATTCCCAGGTATCTAATGTGGTCTGCGGACCACTTGAGTCCTCCTGTGTCTGTAGGGCATCGGGTGGCAGGTGTTAGAGGGAATATTTCCAATTTCGACATATTTATAGTATACCCGGAATAATCTGCAAACCCCTGGATCTCTGTCATGACGGGTGCTATATTTACCTCAGGCTCCCTGACATATAACAATGTGTCATCCGCGTAAAGCGAAATTAGTTGGGTGGAGCCCTTCATAGTGATCCCTTTGTCTGAGTGTCTAAGACGGACCGCGGCCACCATAGGTTCAATGGTCAGTGCGAATAGTAGGGGTGAAAAAGGGCACCCCTGTCTGGTCCCCCTCTCCAGGAGGAACATCTCGGAAATGGCTTTATTGGTCAGGACACGGGCTCCAGATTCCGTATATAGGAGTTTTACGTATCGTATAAAGGTAGGACCCACCCCAAACGCCTCAAGCACCGACCACCCCAAACGCCTCAAGCACCGAAAGGAGATAGACCCACGATACCGAGTCAAACGCTTTTTCAGCGTCAAGGGATATGGCCACTGCGCTCCTCGCGGGGTCGGTCTGTGCCATAATACCAAAGAGTCGTCTGAGGTTTAGGGCTGTAGATCGAGTAGGGACAAACCCATTCTGATCGGGGTGGACTAGGGTCAGGACTGCCGACAGAAGGCGATTTGCCAGGACCTTTGCAAAGATTTTAGCGTCCGTGTTGATGAGTGACAAGGGCCTGTAGGACGAAACGTCCTGTGGTGGTCACCTGGGCTTGTGGAGTACCACTATTATGGCCTCTCTCATAGTTGAGGGCAATCTGCTGGATTCGAGCGCCTCCTCCCACACTTGTAATAGTATCGGCACAAGTTCCTCACAGAACTCCTTGTAAAATTCAGCGCCCAACCCATCTGACCCCGATGCCCTGCCTGTTGACAGATCCTTGATTGCTTCCCCAATCTCTTCCATCGTTACCGGCTGATCCATCGCCAGTCGCACCTCGTCAGGGAGCCTAGGGAGGGACAGGGCTTCAAGATAGGTCTTAATTTCTGCAGATGTTTTCTTATCTTGGTTAGAGTATAGCCTCTTATAGAATTCCATAAATTCCCCATTAATGTCCTTATCCCCAAGGAGAACCCTCCCCTGTTGCGTGTGTATGCTTGTGATCTGTGTGGGTTGTTTATCGTGTTTATTAGGTTGGAGAGCGCCCTGCCAGCCTTGTTGCCCTCCCCATACCTGCGTGCCCGAATTGGGGCCGCCACATATCGGACCTCCCTCAATGCAAGCTTGTCAAATTCCTGGAGATGTGTGTGTATATCAGCTAGTACTTTCTTGTCTTGCATATTTGAATATGTTTTCTCGAGTGCATCTAACTTCCCTTCAACAGACGATAGTTCGGTCCTCACAGCCTTTAACATACCCGTAGTTCTAGACATCAACAGACCCCTCATCCAAACCTTGAATGATTACCACACTATCGAGAGTCTGTCGACCGATCCGATATTAGTGGACAGAAACTCCGAAATTTCAACATGGAGTGACTCCACTACCCCGGGGTCACTTAACATTCCAGCAGACATCCTCCACCTCCTGAAGGGACTCGGGGCGTTCCGGAATAGTAGTTCCAACAATACTGGGGAGTGATCTGAGAGGGTGAGGGTAGGATTTCACATCGCTCAACCGAGGGCGTCATGGGCATGGAGACCAACCAGTAATCAATCCTGGACTCGGAATCATGTACCGAGGAATAAAACGTGTATCTTCTACTGCCCGGGTGAACCTCTCTCCACGCATCAACCAGTGAGAGCTGTGCAATGACATGTCTAAGATTCAGTGCTGTCCTGCTTGGGGGTCTCATCACCGTAGAGGATCTATCAAGAACCGGATCAATGGCCAAGTTGAAGTCCCCCCCCCACAAGACACCCGAAACATCCAGTGATATAACCATCTGATATATATCCAGGTAGAAGGCCGGGTCATCAATGCTGGGGCCCTATGTATTAACCAGGAGAAGCTGTTGGTTAGCCACCTCCCCCAGACCATGACAAATTTCCCCTGGGGATCGACCTTGTGACCACCAACCTTACACCCAAAGCCTGGGAGAATAAGGGTGAGAACCCCTCTGGACTGGGTCGTGTAGTCCGTATGGTACCTCAGGGGACCCCACGGAGGCAGGATGTGAGAATTTTCCGTCCCCACTGCATGGGTCTCCTGCAACATCAGTATTTGTGGATTATGCCTGGAGACATAGTTGGATATCTTCCTAACCTTAACTGGATTGTTCAATCGCCTCACATTCCACGTCAGCAGCCTAACCTGTAGCCCACCCCCGGGGACCCGAGATGTAACATTAGCCATTTTCAAATCTGACGAGTTCACAGTATTCGTGCCATACAGTCAGTGCCAGCCCAGCCGCGACCAAAACTTTACTTTTCAACCAACAGGCCGTCCCCTTCCACCCTCGCTTTAGAGGTAGCTCCGGAAGGCAGCCAAAATCCTCAACAAAATGCCACCATAAATCCATCCAACAACTGAACGTAACTTCCCCTTCACCCTGTCCCACCCGCCCCCCCTCATCATCACCCCCAACTTGACGATGTAGCCCATACAACTTATGGAACATTCCACGGGTGGCCATGTTGCTTCACATGGCCGCCGATCAGGTCCAACAGCTCCACCAACCAAAGTGCCTGGTGTACCTTAATCAGTTACTCATATGGGCCCCGGGCCCAAGCAGGGTCGACACGCAAGTGTTTCTCATTCCAGGGGTCTGGGCCTGTTGTTTTGTGCTGGTCTGCCCCCTCTGGGAGAAAGGGGTATGGAAGTTTCAATATAATGCAATGCCTCCGCTGGGGACTCGAAGAAATGGGCCCTGCCCGCATGTTGAAGCCTCATTTTTGCCGGGAACATTTAAGCGTATGGGATCTGGCGCTCTCTTAGGAGCTTCTCAACTGGCTCATAGGACCTTCTGCTCGCTTGAACTCCAGAGGAGAAATCAGGATAAAAATGTATGCGACTTTCCTCATAGTAGAGGGTTCCCGCCTCTCTCGCTTTTCGTAGGATTGTGTCTCTGTCTCTATAGTTGAGGAGCCGAGCAATTATGGTGCGTGGTGGCGCGCCTGGTTTAGGTGCAGGGGCCAGCGTACGGTGTGCTCGTTCCACCAGAAATTGTTCAGAGAAGGCCTCCGGTCCGAACAGGGTTTTAAGCAGTGTCTCAAGATGTGTCTCCATTTGGCCCTTTCCAAATGATTCCGCTACGCCCACAACACGAATGTTATTGCACCTGGAGCGCGATTCTAGGTCCTCGCACTTGCTCTGTAGCTTCGTCATGCTTTCCTTGATTTGGATGATATCACGGTTGTGGTGCGAAATAGTGTCTTCATTAGTGCTGATACGGGTTTCAGTTTCCATTATGCGTAGGCTTTCCTTCTCCACTCTAGCCTTTAAGGAGCCGATGGTAGAGACTATGTCATCCAGCTTTGTGTTTATTGAGCGAAACCCATTTTGGACTATAGCAGTTAGGTTGTCCAAATTCGCACTGGATTCAGCAGCGGGTTCTCGGTGTCGGCCGCGTGGGCGTCAGCCGACGCGGCCTGACCCTGACCCCCGGTGTAGGCGTCCATGGGGCCCTTCCTCAGCTTCCCCGGAGTCTTGGAGCCTTTTGCCGGCCTCTGTGGTTCCCCATGATTAATGGCGTTCCAGGTGGTGCAGTATACTGTATCCCAAATATTCTACAGTTTCCAGTAGGGGTCTGGTTTCCCGCCCACTCGGGCACTGGAGCCCACCGCCTCAATAAGGGTGATTGCGGGTCCGATTTAGCTGCTACCCAGGCTGACCATGTGGCATCCAGCGGGGGCTCCCTATCCGCCCAGCCCCGTCTCCTTACCGGTCGTCCATGCGGGTATTACTACTGCAGAGTTCCTCAGGCCGCGTACTGCGATTTGCACCAGATGCCTTACCCCGCACCGCCCTGTAGGGTTTGTAAGGAGTTCTCTGGGGCTGAGCAACTGCGGCAACCACCACCGAGGCCGGGTCGGGCCTTGGGCAGGTACGGGCCGGAGAGTCGTCCACGCCGTAGCAGCCCAGGATTAGACCAATTCTGAATGTGAATAGCTACTCAAATGTTAATAAATAATAGTTGTTATAAGAATCTTGATTAAAATGTGGGGATAGTAATGAATTGGATACCTGCAGGAACCAATGTGCTTTGAAAATGACTCTAGTGAATATGGATTCGAATTGTAATTTGTCCTTTGTTCTTTCTTTTTGTTTTCTGTGTGATATTTCATTTTTTACATTATTTCTTCTCAACCTAACATATAATTGGTCCGACCACAACAATCAATATCTCTATCTTGGTTCATACGAAATGTAATTTTATATTATCCTTATATGCATCTAAATGTATGTGCCATAATACCTTACAATATTTTTAATGTTTTCTATGATTTCGTGATATCACAATTAAGTATCTGTCTGGCTTTGAAGAAGGCCTCAGGCCCAAAGACATGTCGCCTAACAGACGTTACCTATGTTGGAATAAATTGATTTGTGACTGGCACAATTTGTGTGTTGGAAACTATTTTCACTGTTTTGGATGAGTTGCAGAGGGCGGAGAATAGAAGCAGGTAGATTTAGAAAGAGGCTGTTGCAGTAGTCTAGCGTAGAGCGAACCAGAGCCCTAGGAACAGTGAGCTTCTGAGGGAAGGAGAGGAAAGGAAGAATACCTCTGTGGAGGAGCAGTTGGTGGTTTGAATTCTTAGAGATATCAGAGATGTGAGGAGAAAAGGAGAGTGTGGAGTCGAACATGACCCCAAGGTTCTTAGACTCACAGGTGGGTGCAGGAAGAGGGCCAAGGGAGGCCAGCCAGAGAATGACAGCAAAGGAGGGTGCAGGTGTGGCGATGAGGAGAATCTTTGTCTTATTGGAATCAAGGGAGAGGTTGTTGACGGCACACCACTCCTGGATAGCAGGCAGACAGTCAGAGATGAGAGAACGAGAAGAGGTGGCAGAGGGGACCCTGGAAATGAGCTGTCATCCACATAGCACTGAAAGTTCGAGCAGAGAGCAGAAATGTGGTGGCCGAGAGGTGCCTGGTATTGGTTGAACAGCCTGGGAGAGAGGTTAGTCCCCTAGGGACCACCACAACTAGAGAGTGACATAGAGGAAAGGAAAGACCCAAGTTGGACCTGGGAGGGTAAATCAGAGAGGAACGAGGTCAGACACCATTCCCTTTTTGTGTCGCTCTGTTGCAGTGACCGCCATTTGAAACAGCTCACCTGAGTTGAGTCTAGTCCTGAAAGGGGTCCTGCAATGTGCTTTTCTGCATTCTGCCACTGAGAATCCTTGCAACAGCCAAAGACACCGACCGGAGATCTGCTTGAACCCGCAACCCCTGTGAACCAAGGACTGAGGCTGACAGCAGGAAAATCGACCTTGGACCTTCTTCCATTGACTTGCCAACTCCTATGAAGTATTAGAGTATGGGGATCGAAATACAATGATTACTATCTGCCCCTAAACTGCCTTTAAACGTTTTGCTAATATTTCTAAAACTTTTACAACACTTTGGCTTTGCCATTGCTTGCTCATGCAGGCCTTCTGAAAGTTGGTGACACTTTTGTTAGTTAGAAAAACGTGTCTTCTAATCCTTGGAATTGTTCACTGGACCCAAGAGACCCTACCTTCCTTTTTTACAGCGTTACAAACAGTGCTAGGACTTTTCCTGAACTTCCTTGGAATTGTTCACTGGACCCCAGAGACCCTACCTTCATGTTTTCCAGCGTTACAAACTGTGCTAGAACTTTTCCTGAACTTCTGGGCATAAGGCCTCAGACAAATTAGGTAAGGTAATTTGAAGCTAGGGCTAATTCTCTGTGGACCTGAAGTGCATAAGCTAATCTGTGCTTTCTTTTACAGGGGTTTGATTTGTATTATGCACTACTCTAGTGACTGCATATATGTATGCTATTATTTGTGTTGTGTTATACTTCTACCTGTTAGTAGTCATTTTTCATAGTGTTGGTTGGACATAAATAAATAACTGTATTTCTATTCATATTGTCTAAGTGTAATTTTTGACTCCCATTTTGTGTTCTATTGTGGACACTTTACAAGCTTACCACCTCTTGAGACTTAGCCTAGACCACTCGTCACTGCTACCTTGAACTGTTTTGGCTACAGCGCCGAGAGCTGTCCCCTGTCACGATATAGGTTGGCCTTCCATGCATCTGTCCCCCAGCAGGCCAGATTATAGAAAATCAGTCCTAACACCAATAGGTTTGGCAGTCCAAGAGAATGTGCAGGGAATGTGTCCATTCAGACCACTGTCATGCATTATTGCAGGAATTGGGAGGGTGATTCCCTTCTGAATCAGGCACATCCCATGTACAATGCATCGACCTTTATCGGCCAATCCAATCCCTAGTTCTTGCCACTCATAAACCAATGCCATTAGCTCTGTTACTCAGACACCGTTCTCTCATTGCAACATGAGTCCTAAAATCAGCAGTGCTTTGCCGGCATGGATGAAACTGTGGCACTGCCCCAAATTCCACAAAATGCAGGTAACTTTTGAATGAAAGTGTCTGCAGTTTTTATTAGAAAAGCATAACTTTATTTTAATTCAAATTCATGAGTGTGGATAAAAAACCAAGAGAACTACAACTTGCTAGTACAAAGAAACAGATAATTAAATTGAAAAGCAATCATATTTTGTATGAAGCTTACAAAAAAGGGGAACATTGTCTTTGTTAGGGGTTTTTACAAAAGTACTGTCTGAGACAGCACTTAGGAAAGCCCAGCTTGCGTGAACAGGGTTACATTACTTAAGTTACGCTACTGAAGTCAGAAAACATTAGTTTGATCAATGGATTACAGTTATTTGGTTTCAAAGAAGTCGTAAAATCACTGAGAATATGGGAAAGCAAAAAGTCATGAGAATTAAATCTTGACGAAAAAGAGGAAACATTAAAATAAACAGTCAATTTAGAGGCAATTAAATTGTCAAAGTGGAAATCAGAGGATGTGAGAGTACTTGCATGTAATCACATGAAAACGTTGCTGCCAACGAAGGAAAACATCCAACTAACTAAATTGTTAATGACCCAGGTGCTAGGCCACCATTTATATAATCCAAGGTCATTACATAAGATTGCTTAACACCTTATCATATTTCAACCAAGAATCAGGCCTTGGTCCTCTCGTCTTTACCTTCTATAGCTCTGCCCTAGAGAGACTTATCTTGTCCTTTGGCTTTCTCTATTATTATTTCGCTAATGACACTCAAACCTTTTTCTCCTTTCCCTCCTTCACTCCAGCCATCTCAGAACAGATTAACAACTGTCTTTCTGCAATCCCTCACTTGAAGGCTTTCCATTGCCTCATGCTACACTCTTCAAAATGAAAGTCATCTATCTCCAGCGATTAATGTTATTGCTTCTCATGGAACTCATGGTGGGCACAGTAAAGACAGACACAAGTGATCACAGTTCAAGGGTGTATATTAAACTGTATAGGTACGTTGGAAAAACACCTAATCTAAACCTAAATCTAAGATGGGAGCAAGCTACTACCATCAAATAATAATAAGGTAGTCCTAGTGGCGTCTTGTCAAATAAAAGGGTCTATACTAAAAAGAAAAAAAACTATTGCCAATCCTTGCAACTAAATACAAAAGAGTGTGGGATACTGTTCACAAGAAAGAACGCAGTGTTCACAAATGATAAGACAAGATGTGTAGCTGGGGGTCTCCCTTCCCCATGTTTTGAGCATGGGGCAAGGCAGGACTCCTGAGCGTAATACACTCTCGAGCTTTCCCAGCATGAGACTACAGTAAGTTCTCAGGTATCAGGATCTTCGGTTTTTAAGTCTCTTTTCTACAAAAAAGTCTCTTGCCTTCGAGGACCTAATGGGTTCAACCCCTCTTCCCGGCTCAGACCCCTCTCAAATAGCTGCCTCTCTCTGTTGGGTTAACTACAGCTCTTATTCACATTATTTCACCTGCTGTATTCACGAGGCGTTGGGGGATGGTTTCTCACCCTTGGATCCTCCTCTTTCGGGCTCAGACCTTTCTCGAATGTGGCATTCAAAAGATTTTGCCTGTAGTATTCACAAGACATTGGGTGAAGGTTCTTCACCCTTGGCTTCCCCTCTTCTGGGCTCAGACCCTACTCGAATATTAGCCTCCCTCCGTCGGGTTCAATACAGCTTTTATTCCAACAGATTTATCCTTTTCCATTCACAAGTCGTAATGTCTTTTTAAACAATTTACTGTGGACATTCCTCTTTCGGGTTCACTCTTGTAAGACAATATTTATTGGGGCATCATGCTTCACCCCGTTCTGCAGGCATCCCTTCGTCAGGTTCACTCTTGCCAACCACACAGATCTTTCTCCTTTGTCACTTTGCAGGATGTATCTCCCTTAGCTTTCCAATTATGTGCCGGTCAAATACTTTCGACTGTACCTGGGGTTTTGCTAGATGCCTGGATGACCACTTTGACCTTTTCCTTTGGCTCTCCAAGGGGCTTCTGTTATCTTTAGTTTCAACAATAGGGGAATCAATCAGAGTCTATCGAGGGAGCAACCACGTGGTGCCGGACCCCTCTGCAGCTGGTTTTCCCCTTCATTTTCCATTCACAACTTTGGTTCCACACAGTTCTGTTTCTTTTCAGTCCTCCCTTCAACTCACCAGCTGTGATGAACCACTTGGCTTTTCTTGTCTTTGCATTCAAGGATGATACCAGAGTAGCAAGCTTCTCTACCTGTCCCGATTATCAGTGTAGGAGGGCTCTGTGTACTGTTGACATCAGCTGCAACACACGCTGGCTATGGTTCATGGTCATATGATTCCTTCACGGATGCTTTGTGGGTCTGGGTCAAAAAGGGCACGCTAACCCTTGAGTTCTTGATGCTTTTCTTCTCCTCATGAACTGATGTCATGAGATAGCTGTCTTGTTGTGCGGTTTGCCTTGCTCGTAGCATGCTCTTGTGCTCCTCCTTTTATCCCTGTGGGGAAAGGAAAGGGCCATCAGGTGTGTGTGTTTATTATTAATTAGCTGACAGCCAGACCCTTATGTCGGGACATGTCAGGTGAACGGTTCTAGTGTTAGTTTGTTGGTTTTCACAGTGTGAAAATGTTTTTTTTGGTCTGAACAGGGGTGAAGGGGGTTGAGTTTCGAAGTATCCTACTGGCTAGGATGGGGAAGAGGTGTCATGACGAATTATATTCTTTGTCCTAGTTGGGATAGGTGAGTTTGTAAGGGTAAGTTTGGTAGGCTTTGTGAAATGAATAAGGAGGAGAGATTCCTTGGGAGGAAGGGAGACAGATGTTGAAAGCCTACAAAGGTCTCAGGAATCTCAGGAATCTCACCCTCCTCTCCTTCTTCCATGGTTTAATACTGAATCTCACCCAGGGTATTTACCTGAGCACAACCCCAGGTTCCCCTACCCCGGTGATCCTCCCTGGTTCGTCCATACCCACAGTTGAGATCTGAGAGTGCCAGCCCTTCCCTGGCAACACAAATAAGGGATTATTGAGGTCTATTTGGGAGAATATCCTCAGGTATCTCAAACTTCCATCCCCTGTCTTGCCTCCCTCCCACCAGACTTCTGGGTCCCACACCCAAGTCTCCCAACCTTGCGTTCCTCTTTGAGTGTTACCTCCAAATCAAATGCAACAAGACATAACTACCACTACTTCTTCTGATCTTACTAACCTTTTTGAAATGTGTAAAATGCGTCCACTCCTTACATACCACTGTATGAAAACTCTAATCACCACGCTTGTGCTCAGCAAACATGACTACTACACATGCCTTCTCCTTGGTTGGTCTTCCTCTCTACTACTCCCCCCCTCAACTTTGCTACCTTCACTCTCTTCGACCTGCTGTGAGAGTGTAGGAGTATGATTCTAATTTCAACATTATATATCTACTGTGTATGTAGATGTATGTGCATACCATGTAGAAAATGACACAGAAAAGAGCTTGTAGCGGGAATAGGAAACATATGGAAGGACATTATAAAGCAGATCAATTAGCCAAAATGTTAGCTTTAATGGAGTTATTTCCAATTGAACACTTTTTTGGTAAAATACAGGTAGATGCGATAACACGTTACAAAACTCCAAAAACTTGTAGCACAATGGAGTTTAGATACTCCAGATCAGGACTTGATCAAAGCACAAAAGAAAGATGTTATTCTAGGCCCATTTTACAACCATTTGTTAGATAGAGAACACAATCCTCTCACTGAAGAGGACTGCAAAGGAAGGAGGAATTGAGAGTGCTGTTAAAGAACAAAAGGAGAATTAGGTTACAGGATTGACTGATGATTAAAGAATCTGTGACAGGCCAAATCCAATGGGTAGTGCCTTTGTTATTTCAGGGATTGATGTTACATTGTGCCCACAATGCCATAACCAATGAATATGCCGGTCCTATAGCACAGCGATTAGACCGCTCGCTTTGGCATCTGTGCAGAGCCTGCTGAAGCAGGTTTCTGATCCCGGCAGGGTCAAACTCAGCCTTTCATCCTTCCGAGGTCGATAAATGAGCACCACACACCGTGGGTAATAATAAGCAGCGCTCAGACACCGAAGGGTTTGTAGCGCTATATAAATGCTAAATTATTATTATTATTATTATTATTATTATTATTATTATTATTATTATTATTATTATTATTATTATTATTATTATTATTATTATTATTATAATAACTGCAAGACACAGAGATTCACAAACATTTTTTGGACATTTTAAAAGATCACCCTTATTGGCCACACATGTCTCAAGATGTTAAGCTCTACACTAGAGGGTATTTAGTGTGTGCACAGTTTCAACTTGAGTCACCAGCTCATAGAGAACCATTGATGAAAAGGGGCTTGACGCTCCCCTAGTCTGATTTATAAATCGACTATGTCGGGCCTGTGAGAACATCAGCAAGGGGAAACAGGTACATGCTGACAGTCACTTGTTTAATGTCCAAATGGGTGCAGTGGATTCCAGCTCCAGGTTGCAGTGTGCAAACGGACCCCATTTTATTTATAAATCACATTTTTTAAAGATTTTATTTATCTCAAAGAATAGAGTCAGCCTGTGGAAGTCATTTCACTAGTGCATTGAAGAAAAAAATATGGCAAATTATGGGTGTGAAGAGGAAACTACACATTTCTTACCAGCCCTCCTCTTCAGGGGGAGTAGAACGTTGTAACAGGGCAATAGTTGATATGTTGAAAAAGTTTGTAGCTGAAGCAGGATCTAGTTGGGATTTGTGGCTTCCATTGGTACTAATGGCTAGAAGGTTGACACCCACTAAATAAACAAATCTCAGCCCCCATGGAATCTTGACAGGAAGAAAAATGGTTCTGCCACAACACATACTTTACAGAACAAATGAACAGGTGCTTATAAATGCATCCACGATTCATGACTCTGTGAAAGAATTGAGAAAGCACACAATATGTGTTTGCATTTGCACAACGAAATTTGAAAAGGGCCGCTGATGGTGCAAAGACCTATTATGATAGGAAGGCATATGAGAGAGAATATGAAATAGGAGATCAGGTATTCAAGTTTAATTTCAGAAAGGAGAAACATAAAAACTCTAAATTCCTTGCAGCATGGCAAGGGCCATATAGAATTGTAGATAATGTTTCACCTGTTGTCTACAGAATTGCTAAAAAGGAGAGAGGATTAAAAGTGGAATAGTTTGTCCATGTTAAGCAAATGAAGCCCTTTCCCCCGAAACATGAAATGAAAAGAATAGAGCAAGTTGAGACTAGCAGGGAGTGAAAAGGTTAAAAGGAGTACCTAATAAATAGAATTTCCATAGCAAGTGGATAGGTGTAAATAGTGCAAAAGATGCCAAAAGGAGATTTAAAGAGGTAAAAAAAGAATATAATATGTCAAGAGAGGGAACAAAAATGCAATTGAGTAAACAAATAATAGAAAGGAGTGTTGTGTTTGAGACTGTTATCTGAAAGTAACATGTAATGTTAGTGTGCTTAATTCATGTTGTTGTCAGTTAATCATTGGCTGCATAGCATGTTATTTGGTATAGTCTGCATGTGTGTGCATAACTGAATTTGATTTCAGATACCCCAGTGAGAAAAGAAAGGTAAAGGGTTTGATGTGCTTGATACTTATGTTGTCTTTTCTTTTTACTCTAGATAAATAGTTGTTTCCCCCGTCAGCGCTGGATACTTGGAGCGCTGGATAGCTGGAGGATAACACTGGATTGGAGTCTCCTGGAAAGCCCCTTGGACCAAAGAAGGGGGTGAAGATGATGATCCCTAAAGATGTCAATATGATGATCATGAAATAATTCCCATTAAGTCCCGGAATGGAGGAGTAGCAACAAGAATGGTTTCCTGTGTGATTTACATTTTTTTTTATCACAAACTATTTTTACTGTTATTATGAATTAATTTTTACTGGCTTTTACATCTGACTGAGGCAATGGCACAGTTGGATGAACTTATGTTTTCTGGAAATGTTAATATCTTTTCATTAAAAAAACAGATCACCAGTTAAAAGAAGATAAATAATAAAGGTGATCAAAAGATGAAAAACATGTAAAAATATACACACAAAAAAGAATAGAACACCACTTATAAAAAAAAAATTATGATAAAGACAGAGGTGATCAAGAGATTAAAAAAAGGAAAAAAAGATACATTCTTAAAGAAAATATGTTTCAATTATTTTCTTAAAGATGTTGTTTCTTTCTTGTGATCAAGAATCAAGACTCGTTTGCTCAAGACTAGTGGTATATACATAATGTTTCTCGTGTATGGATATTACTATTTGCATGTTATTTATTTTCGACTATTAAAATGTGGTTACTGGGAGAAGTGCATGTGTTTTAGAGCATATGTGTTTGTTTTTCCTGCAGTGATTTTGGGTTACATCCCAGGAGTAGATAAAGTAGGGAGTGTAGGAGTATGATTCTAATGTCAACAGTATGCTCTACATTTCAACAGTTAGACTCTTCATTTCAGCATGCATATTTTAGCAAGGGTTGAACTGCAACTGGGGCCCAGGGTGTGAAACTCATTGCTGGACTCGAGAATGTGAGTCTCAGGCAGAATTAAATTAATGCCAATGCACAGAGCACATGCTTGAAATTGCACTTCGCTTCAGGTTGTTAGTTCATTGAACTGAGCTTTACTAAATATAATCCTGACCTAAATAACATACTAATTAACCCAACCCATTTAACATATTACATATTCCGATAACAACATTTAGTGCAAATTAGCTCATGAAATAAGCTGGATGCAGACTGATGAAAATGCATAATGCTCTGAAAATGGGAAGAAAAATTGACTTCAGACTTGCAGGTTGGATTTGTGCTGTGAGGTAGCTGAAACATGTCAAATTCCGTTCTGCTGAAACATAGCTTTGTTTTGGAGCAGGAAGTGCAAGAGAAAAATGAAACATGTTTCTCTTCAGCAATGCAGTGAGCACAATAATGTAGGCACAGAGAAAGATTGCATGATGTCGGTAGGTCTGGAAAAGGGGAGATGCTAGTGCTTGAAAGGGGGTGTCATAGATAATAGTTTGGAGGCAGAATAGTTGGGCATTGGTCTTCTTGCACAGATGGACAAAGGAGCAGAGAGCTGGAAAACTGCAGTCTCGAGAATCCTTATCTGGGTCTCTCTGTGCAAGGCAGGCAGAAAGGCAGAGGAAGATTTCACCGCCAAGCTGAGTCAGTATAACTTCAACTGAGTTAGGTAAATGTGAGGTTAAGTGAGGTGCTGGTGATCTGAAAGGTACTGGGGAGCCCAGATCAAGTAGTTAACTTCATTTTAAGTGTTATATTAGATATTCTAATTTCAACGTGCATGTACTACTGTGTTCGTATTTCTCAAAGTTTTGCTGTTTTCTTAAAAGAGTATTTTTCTTGCCAAGTTTCATGAAGGCAATGTCAATTGGCAGGGCTTTGCACAGATAAAGCGCTGAAAGCTATTACAAGAAGAAATGTACTTGCATTGTGAAGTACACTGTGGGTGTAAGTGTCAATCTGTGGAACTTACATAATTCTATTTTACGATAAAGAACAAATTCAAAAAGTAATTCATTCTCATTATATTTATTTTGCATTCATTCCCTTTCATTTGACATGCTTAGAGAGTTGCAGACGCAATGTAAGAAGTATTTCAAATCAAAGAATCCGCAGTGAGCTGTTTATCTAGAGATATTGAATGAATAGGCAGTATTTCAATGGCATACTTTACACTTGTTGAAATTCAGCCAAAAGACCATAGTGTGGTATTGTAGAAAAGGTACCACCGGAGGGTATGAGCCATCTACTCAGACTGTATTAAGTCCAGTATTTGTTGCTGTTAGTGACCCTGGTAAAGATAATTATTAGGCAGTATTCTGAAATCAGTCTCACCCCTGTAATAATACCCCAAAAAGTTTACCACAAATAACACCAAATAGCACCAAATAGCAAAGATACCACAATAAAATACCAGGAAGTAATAGATATAATCCCAAAACATGTCCTACAGCCTTCTCTACTTCTACCTGCCAACACCATGTTTGTCGGCCTTCTGTGCACAGCCACTACCGTTTTAAGTTTGCCCTTCTAGCCTACAAAGCTCCAATAGTTTTTCTCCTCAGTGTCTGTCTGTTCTGCCACAAACTGTTTCATTCCCTATGCTCTTCAACTCAGTCTGCACTCGACCTTGCGGGCCTATGTCCTGTGGCTTGTATCACTTTGCTTGTTCTCTTTACTCATCCCACACCACAGAAAGCTGCTGCCTATCTCAAGCAAAACCAGCTGGACTTTGGATCTGTTGAAAGATTGGATAGCTTCACTTTCTTCGGGTAATTCCCTCTACTCTCTCCCCATCCTCCTAAATCCTACCACTCCCTCCAGTGCTGCTGAATTATGTAATTCTGAAAATGTCTACCATACTGATCTTTAGTTTTGAACACTTGACTCCGTAAGGTAAAACTACACGTGTAATTCACCTGTGTCAGATATTTGGTTTGTATGTTCTATATTGATTTCCCCCCTCCCCTGGTGTATGTACCATTTTGTTAACATCCTCAGAATTGGACTCTCCACTTATCAATGTGCTATTGTACAGGCAACCTTACTGGGACTTACTCTGCTATCTGCAAGTGTGTTATTGTAAGTCATTTCTGAACAGAATTGACATGCCTGTTCTTCAAATAAATACAACAATACGGAACAATTACGAATATTGCAAGCACAGACTCTTCACAATCACTAATTACAGTTATCATTACCATGCTACTTCTAACAGGAGCAAGATTTTTTACAAAATGATCTATAGCAAAACATTATTTTGTAAGAACAATGATCACAATGTTTTTAATGTGTTTAATCGTTTTTCCATCAAACCTTGTTTTTATAATTATCCATTGAAAGGATGTACTAATTGTTTGGAACGAATTAGAAAGAATATATGACGTGCTGCTGCATGATAACTCCTGAGGACAGGAATCTGCAAGGGCAGTATATTAGAGATGTCTGCTGTGACTTATTTACTATATCTCCAAGCACTTGCACGTTCTGAATGCTCACAAGGCCTAGAAGTACCGCCCTTTTCCTGTTCATCAGTTGTTCTATTTGCTTTTGTTCCCATGTTCCTTCCCCATTGCTGTGTGGGGGCGATTTGAAAGATAATTGGCCTCATTACAACCCTGGCGGTAGCCGTGGCTGTAAAACAGGCATGGCTGTCACCAGAGTTGCATTTTCTCCAGCGGGCAGAAATGGGCAATTACCGGGTACTTTCGGCCTTGCCGGACCCGGTATTTGCCCATTCCTGGGCACCGGAAAAAATTCTTCCCCATTCCCATTTGAGCCGCATACGGCTCAAATGGGAACGGGGAAGCCGGATGCACAGGCACCCTTATCAACGGTGCCTCTGCATCCGAAATGCTGTGCTCGCGGGTGCCTTTCATTCCGCCAGGCCAGACCTGGTGGAATGAAAGGCACCCGCGAGCACAACTCGGAGTTTGCCGATCCGGATACAACGGTAGCAGCAAGCTTACCAGTACCGTTGTATCCGGACCGGCAAGCTCGTAATGAGGCCCAATTTCTTGATGTATTTATTTATTTGTAAAGCGGTGGATGGTGGCCCGGAGGCATGAGAGCGCTGGGGCAGACATAACAACATAAAACAGAGAGTCAGGGAACCTAGCGAGAACACCAACAGAGGAAAAGAAAGAGACATATAGAATTAGATCAGAAGTGCATTCAAAGAGAGTGGTTTTCAGAGTCTGCTTAAAGCTAATAAGAGAAGAGCAGAGTCTCAGGTCAGGCGGCACAATATTCCAAAGACATGGGGTTGAGAATGGAAAGCATCCCTTTTCCACCAGAGACAACTTTACTTTTGGTGCTTGCAGTAGGCATGTGTTGTTTGACCTTAGACTGCATCTGTTAGGATCCCAATTAAGATGAGCTGTCAAGTAACTCGGACCTTTGCCATGAAGACAGGAGTGCGCAATGTACAGGTCACAAAACATAACCCTTTTTGCTATTGGAAGCCATTGTAGTGATCTCCTAGTAGCCAACAAATGATTCGTTTTTCACAAGCCGGCAACTACCCTGACTGCATTCTTCTGAACAACTTGTAGTCGGTTGATCTCTCCCTAACCTACCCCTAGTATGATACTGGCACAGTAGTCCACACGACTGCCTATAATTGCTCTCACTAAAGCAGCACAGCTGGGCATTGAAAGGTCTGGTCTCAATTGAGCCAGTAGCTTAATGTAGTATGAGCAGTTGGACACAAGACCGCTGACGTGAGCCCTCATAGATAACTGTTGATCGACGGTAACTCCCAAGGTTTTCACTTTCTTAAGGGTGGGTAAACACACAATCAGAAATTTGTAAGGAAGAGTAGGCTTCGTCAAGTTTATGTAGTTTATGAGAAGTGCCTAGGATGATAAGCTCAGTTTATAAGTTGTGCAGTGCCAGGCCATTGTGTAGCATCCAGTTTACATTTTGTTGTAAGTTGCATTGATGACCTCAGTGTCATTGATGCAATTCCCAGTAAGTGGGAAAAGACACAGAGTGTCAACAGGATTGTTGGCATACCAAGTACCCAATGTATCCAGTTGATCAAACAATGTCAACATGAATAAACCTGTGGCACTCTGCAGTCCAGGGCATAACCACCTGACATGGCCTCTTCATGGTAGACCCTAGCTGTGTGATCTGAGAGGAAGGAAAGCACCCAGCTTGCTGCTTCTCTAGAGAATAAGTCTTTCTCACATAGCCTGTTAACTAAGATAGAGTGATCTACCAGATCAAAGGCCTGCAGCATCAATAACAAAGCTTTGCCTTTCTCCATTTGTAGTAGAATATTGTTTTTAAGATCTAGTGTGGATAGTGTGGATTCAGCACTATGAAGGCTCTGTAAACCTTGATTGCTTCGGGCTTAATAGGCCATACATGCTCAGAAAAGCCTAGATCGGGTCATGTGCCATCTTGTCCAGGATCTTTAAGAGAAAGGGGGTGTTTGTAATCGGCCGATAGTTATTCGCCACCCCATGGGTCCAAGGATGGCTTCTTTAGAAGTGGAGTTATCAACGCTTTTTTGATGTCCCTTGGGACTAGCCTTTCATCAAATGAGTCATTAACAAACTTTGTAATAAAGGGGCCAAATAAGCACCTTCGAAATGCACAATAAATAAATAATAAACAAAATCATTGAGATACTCTGTTATAGAAGGGCAATTTTGATTTCCTTAAGGAAAACACAAGTATTGGTCAGAACTGTCTCTGTGATTGTCGATTTGTCATCATTATATGGGATAAAAGACATCCAGTACTGTGGAGAACATGGCTTCTTTTCACCAAGAAACAACACTACCTTTATGCACATTAATTCCTGATCTCTTTACTTTGCGCAGAGAGTCTCAGCTTCCCAATATGCAGAGCGTATTTAGCCAAATGTTCTCTCAGTTTGCTCTGGGTCTTTTGACGGTATTTTGGAGCATACAGCATTTCTGCTGGCACATAACAGTTTTCTATTGAACGTGTAACTTAAGTTCCCGGCATGCAGCATGTCTATAGAAAAGATTATTTTGGGACCTGAAACTCAGTTTCTCAGATGTAGCATTCCATCAAGAAAATGTTCTCTCAACTATTTCTGGGTATTGTTGTCACTCAGCATCACAAGATGCAACACACGTGCTCTGAGACATAAGACTAAATGTGACAACATGCAGCATTGCTTTAAGACAATTATCTTAATTCAATAAGGGTTATGTGACTCTGTTTTCCAAAAAGCAGGATATCTTTAATCACATGTTCTCTCAATTCAGAATTGCTTTTTTAAGTGTTCTGTAATATTACTCGCACCAAGACAACAATCACACATTCAAACGCGTTAACATATTGCCATTAAGCGGTATTATCATGTTTTTGCTTAGCGCTTGAAGCCGTATGCTTCCGCTTCTAAGCACTTTAGGAATAGTTGTTATTGTTACCAAATATGACAGGAATTCAGTTTATCATAAACAGAAAAATGATAGCGCCGAATTGGCGCTGCTGGGATTGGAACCTGTATTTCAGAGGATGCATATACATGCCTGTATAATGCTTATTGAAGTTAACCTCTTTCTGCTCCCCCTAGAATGGTTTCCTGTGTCTGGGAAAGGCATGCATCTATGGCAGAAATGCTATTTCCCGAGACTCTTTAGTAGACATTTCTTTTCTGGTGATATTTTCTCAGCTCAATTGCATTTCAAGTAATGTGTCAATTTCATAACAAGTAAATCCCCAGACTCTGTTTTCAATCTGATATTCCAACCCAGATAAAGGGACAGCAAATGTGTGGCTCTGCCAGCTCTCCCGCAGAAATTCCGCCAGCCGCAGTTAGAAAACGGATCTATTTGAGTAGAAAGATCACCTCAAACATCTGATTAGATTTATTCGCCCATGCCCGTTCCAATTATTAAAGTAATCTGTATTTCCTGGAGAAAATAAATCTTATTGCCAGTAGATTCAATAAAAACAAGACCCCTGCTATTCACCTCTTGATGCAATTGTTGCCACTTTCAAAAGAAATGTAGAAAGCATCAACCCCGAAGATGTGCTGCTCACAAAATTAGCCTGGCACCTGGTGCACGATTTTTACCTGCAACAAACCCAGCTCTAATGCAAAGCCGGTAGGGCAGCTGCAACGGAGACAGAAGCAGGATGCCGGCCAATCAATCATGTGTACTTTTCAGTTAGATAGCCACAGTACATACCCACATGCTCATCACCACTTAAGCCAGCACTATTAAAATGCCAATGCATGTGGAAAATGAGGAAATATACAAACATGTCGTCTCCAGAATTCCGACGGCCAAAAATTCTGATTTTCTCTACTGACCACCACCCCCCACTACACCACATATATATGTGGGTGGGGCGCATGGGAGATAATACAAGTTATGGGGAGTGCGGGGGTGGTCTCCCCCATCATATGTATGTGGTGTAAAAGTGTGAAAAAAAGAAGCTAAAAAAAAGAGTCCGCATTTTCGGACGTCGCACTTCTGGGGGTTGCAGTAATGACATAGATCCGAAAAATGATAATAGCCAATGCAATCTGATGCTCACAGCTCATGATAAAAACATACTATTTGAGGCGCTAGATTGTATGTATATTATGGGGCCGCGAGAGCTGCCCTATAGTTAAGTTGAAACCTATCATTCATAGGAAAAGCGAAGATCCTATGGCTAATAGCTTTTGAGCCCTAGTATGAATCAACAAGGCATTTGGCATTTTGACTCAAATCCATCCCGTGTTTTCATTAAAATCTGGTGCATAGCAGGGAGACCATGTGACCAAAAAGTTAGTCATATGTCCCATGATGCATTGCTGTTGCCAAGCATTTTCATTTCGGAAAGTCGGCCATTACGCAATTTGAGAATCAAGATCCAAATCGACAATGAAAGGTGTCCTAAAATGATATAAATGGTGTGAATTAGCGAGTTATGAGGGCAGTGAGCATGTGCGCAGGGTGAGTAAGGATGATTGGTGAAGGTTTCGGGCTGGTGCTTAGCATTGTCTTTTTTTATCGTTTTGTTGAGATCTGGATCCGGCACACATGGGAAAAAAAGAGTAAATACTCGAAAACTGTCATACATTTAGATGTGGTAATCAGTTTGGTTGCAATTTACGGAAAGATGAGTATTTCAAGTTAATATAGGATTTTTTTTTAAAACATATATTTTAAATAATTCTTTCTAAATTAACATAATAGTGTGTATGGTATTGTTTTAAGGTGATTTAACACCCCACATTTGTGTAGTGAGACAGAAAACAGTTATTTACTTTTTTTGTGTGAATGTAAAGAGCATCACTTAGACACGTTCATGGCTAACCCATGGTGATAATGTGTTGTGTTTTGTTTTGATTGGATGAGGTTTTCACATGATCATAAGGCACGCTTCTTGATTCAGTGTTCTCTTCGGGCGATTCTTGAAACTGGGCTTTGTACAGAAGTTCTAAGATTGTAAGATCTTTTAATGTTTGATTTGTTTTACGGTTGGATGTGATAGGTATAAATGAGAGATATTTTAGTTGTAAGTTTGGGAAATGAGCAGTAGGCACCGAGCTAAAACTGCACTTTCTCCTAGGATTTCTCGATTCGTTAGGCATCACTAAACGAAGAGTATACAATGTAAAAATGGTGAGGCTTGAGACAGTGTTCTCAATGGCACGTTTCTTGGAGTTGGGAGTTGTTGAGAAGTTTGAAAAGCTTGTTTTAGGATTGATCAATGTTTGATTTACTTAAGGGGTGGCTGTGAGGGGTTTGAAAGTGGTAGAGTAGGGTTGTTAGTTTCGGCAACGAAGCAGTGGGCACAGAGATATATTTACACTATTTTGCTATGTGTAAGACTTGACTAATGAAGAGATTACAATGTTAAAAGGAGAAGTTTATTTTCCAAAAGATAAATATGTATGAGTATTGGTTTCAGAACTATGATTCTCGATTCAGATTGCATATATGTATATTTGAAAAAGATGGTGTTGTGTTCACTTGGTATTGTTTATATTTATATGACAAAGAAAAGAGTTCTGGAGGATTGGGCAGTGGTATAGCATAAGCTAAAGGTAGGTTTTGCTTGTTTTTTCATTATGTGCCTGGAAGGGGGCGCTAGCAAATCAGAATGCTTGGAACATGGGCTATATTCTGCGGTATAAGCTTGCATTACTTCCCCTGCGCATCCTTCCCCTTCCTGCTTCTCCCTTGCATCTTATTACATGTGCAGTTTCCTATGAGGGTGCTAAGCGTGTTTAATAATGATTCAAAATAAAAATAAATACAAATATGATCTTGTGGTGAGGATCTGTGCCATGCCAGACCTTTACAAGTTTGTTTCCCTGCTGATGATGTCAGTGCTTAATTTGTGCTGGTATTGTCCGGTGGGCAATACCAGCACTCTTTTTTGGGTATCGGAACACTATTTGATGCGGGCCGGGGTTTGTAATTGTTTTGTTTGTTAATGTTCTTCGATCTGATCTCTGTCTTGTGCGTGCTCTGCAGGCCATGGCTGGGTTGGGACTGGGACTACAGCAATGAAAACACTAAGCAGCCAATGAAAAACGAATATTCTGTTGTTACTATGCAGTATTTGCTCAATTCTGTATAGTAACACAAAATATACAGTTTCATTGGCTGTTCTTCTGGCCCAATGAAATGACATGGTGAGTGTGGGGTGGGTCACATGGGTGCTATTGTTGCAACTTGCATGCAGTGCGGCACCACAATGACTTCACAAGTTGCTGTTAGTTAGGGCATGACGAGTCTGCGACGAGCCGTGTCGTGTTTGACAGAGAAAGGGAGCCTGCAGCCCAGCACGTGTGGTGCCGTGCCCATGCGGCCTAGTTGTGCTTCCCCCTCGGCCTCAGCAGTCACAAGTAGCCCTTATTTTTCATTTTGGCTGGGCCATCGGCCTCGACTTGAGGGGAGACTCTGGCCTCTGGCTACTCCGACTCCAAAGAAAGCAGGAGCTGGTAAGCGGGCGTAAACCTGAGTTGATGTCGGTGTGAAGAGGTAAACAGTGAACGGGTGAAGTGATTTTGAGATTGTGCCGGCCGAGGTCTGACTCCAAAGAAGTAGGATGCGGCCTGACACATTTCCAAGCATCTGAGTGATCTGTAGCAACGTGGCCAGGAGATAACCAGTGAAGACCAAGACAGCAGACCAGCGCTGCCGCTTTCTCTTGGAGTGTATTGCAGGCTCCAAGGTCTTGGTCATATGATGATTAGAACTCTGGTAAACTATTGTGGGGTGGGAGAACGCTGCATGATTGGTGATTCATCTGGTCAATAAAATGACTTTATTACAATATTGTGAGTGAGCCCAGATCCATACAAAGTAAGCGGTCCATCCAGCGGCCGTTCCTCCACTCATAATCAACAAAGAATATGATGGCCATAAGGTTGTGACTGAGGTAGTCCTGGACTTACTAGGGGATAGAGACTCATTATGAAGTCACTGGCATTGCCACATCTTTGGAGGGTGGTGTTATGACTGGGATTCTAAAGCCTAGTTGTGAGGTGAGCCATGATCAGGGTATCTCCCCAAAAAGTAGCACCTGATTTTCTGAAAGAAGGGTTGGCAGAGCTGTTTCAGGAATTTACCAATAAGTAGTTTCTTGTCGTCCACCATCTGCAGTCTCCCCCTTGTGGTGTTAAATATATGACTCCGCCCCCTCCCGCTGTCTTGGGCTCTCTTCTAGTCTTTTCACCTGGACGTTATTTAAATTTTCATAGTGGATTGGCCTTGCTTAATAGAGTCAATGTCACAGGTGGGGTAATGGTTGTCTGAAATGTTGGATGTAGCAGGGGCTTCAAGAGCTGAGTTCTCCATCTTGTATTTGAATAACAGGGTGATGCACATGAGTTTGGCTCAGAGAGTGTAGCCGCGTTTTGGTCAGTAATTGTGTGTATAGCAAAATCTGCAAGCAATGTAAGTGTATACGTTATCGTGGCTTGTGCTTGATGCTGCAATATTGCATGATAACGTGTTTGGGGAATTTTTGGGCTTTCAAGTGGGAAGGCTTTTCTGTTAAAGGGACACAGACACTCTTAGTCCTTCAATTGTCATGTTGGGCACCACCCTTGTTGGTCTGTAAGGTACATGCAAGGTGTCTTATGTGTTTAATGGAGTTGGCTAGACGAAAGATAAAACTGCTGGCTTTAGCAATGCTTGCTTATGGTAGCATGACCCCATAGCTCTTAACCTTTCGCTGGTGAAAACACCCAAATTTGTATTTGACTGGTGAAAGCCTATTGATTTATGTGGGCGTGTAATTGGCTTGGCGGGTGAGAGAGGAGCCTAAGTCGCGGGTGACACCCGCCAAAATCGTGTGAGTTGAGAAGTATGCAACCCTCTTATACCTTTCATGATACATACATGGCAACATGCTCCATTTCAGTTGGTAGCTTCTGATATTTTTTTAAGATGAAGTCCTGGTATTATAATGGAGAAATGGAGGCCTACAAGTCCCAGAATGCAAAGTTAAAACCAGGACGGTGGACTTGTATCTCCTGTTTAGAATGGGGCATGTTGATTGTTGCATATTAACCAGTATGTGGGTTTTGGTTATGACCAGTATATAAAGGGGATGGGAGGTGGGATTGTGTAATTACTTAATTATAATTGCTCTTTTATAACGCACTTCATACCAGAGAGTGGTTTCTACAAATGGGATCAAGATTCAAACTCGTGTTGCTCTTCGTTGACTTGCGTCCAAGACAAACCTGTTGCCCTTCGCTATCCTGGCTTCCTCCCCTCTACTGTGTACAGTACTAGCTGGCACACATGCGCATATGGTTTATACGTCTTGACATTGCACCACTCCTATTGGCAGCAGTGAGGCAAAGTAATTTGTCCAGAATTGCATGATTCTTCAGCAGCTGTAAATGCCTGCATTGTGACCCAAGTCTCCCGGTTCAACGGTCAGCAGCTTAGCTGCGACACAGCATCTTCTACACAGCAGCAGATCAATAGGTACCCAAATGCCAGCAACTGGGTTTAGTAGAAACCATTCGTAACCTCTCCTGTAGAATAGTGATGGGCCTATCCAACATTTGTGTCCCCACGACACAAAAATAATTAAGAGGCAACTCCCCATGTAAGAACTTGTTTTCAGTCCGGGCACTATAATGAGGCCGTCAAAAATAGAACTCTGTTTAGTTGCTATGTAACTGTATTTGTAAATAAGCTTAATTGTTGCCATATTATAATTACAATTTTGGGCTGCAATATTACATTTTTCTTTCAGAAAAGTTTGAAATCCATGCCTCAATATTCTGTGTGGGGGACTTCAGTTGGGGTAATTTTCATTGAACAAGTTTTCCGCAGGAACTTTGCTTTCTGCCTTTTCTCAACAGCTTGGGTGGTGTGGGAGGCCAAGAGCCCAGGCAGTACAGGGCTTCCTGAACTCATATGTGCCCTTCCCCATCCATCCTACTACTAGCATGTTCCAGCAGTTGCTGCATCGCCAAACATGCGGCATGGAGCAGCAGCAGTTTGATAGGCTGGTGGTGGTCCGATCTAGGTCTAGCACTGAACCGGCCTGGGCCGTCCGCACTATGGGCGGCGCTTGCCAGCCCAGGGCCGGTTTTATGGGGCCAAGACTTTTTGAGCCCTGGCACTTATTTTTTTACAAATTAAGCACTGGTCGCAGCCATCAACAGAGGACAGTGATTTCAGGAACTAGGCTGTGCTGCCGAGGTGTGCAGCCAGGTAAGTTTATTTTCTTTTTCAATTAAACATCCTTAGCACTTGCATATGAAGCTACATGGGAAAAACGTTCTTAAAGGGACGTTAAGGTTAAGTTGCACTAATTACAACCTATTAAATTCACAAAAGAAACGTTGTTAAAGGGATGTTATTGTTACAAGCAAAACCGAAAAACCTCTGAAATTTGCCATTAATGGTAAACTAAGCAACCATAACTCACGCCACCACCGTGCACTGCTAAGACTAACACCCAGGACATCACTGCTGTCACGAGGGGTCCAGACCATTATCCCCTTTTCCAGCCCCTGCAATGAGGGATGAAGGTCATTAGCACTCCGGGTTGCCAAAGCGGTAACGCTTAGTGCTAGAATGCTAAAAAAAAGATTTTTATTCCTACAACAAGACGCGCGCGGCATCCCACTGTTGGAAGGAAAATCCTTTTCCAATATGGCCACCATGGAAAGGAAAGGCAGGGCTCTGTAGAAGGCAAAGAGAGATCCCGATGACCATATTACCACAAGCACATTTTTTTCCCTTTCAAGCCTATCCCAATTTCGAAAAACATTACCCATGGCCACTTTATCCCCATTGGTTGTCCCTCATGGTCATGGCCAGTAGCCAGATTGTCCGAGTCATGGCCTTATACCATGACCCGGACAATCTGGCCACTGCCCATGGCCACAAGCTATACCTCAGTCACCAAAGCTATTTCACTATTTTTTGTACCTACATTATGACACTTGTCAAAAAAGAAAACATGGGCACATTTGCAAAATCATGTTTTCAGTTCCTTGCCAATGCTCCTTACATGAGTTTGCTAGTAGAACTCCACCTGTATTTTATTTTTTCAAAAGTGTCAAACTGTACATACATAAAATAGTCATATAACTTAGCTCCCACTTGACAGAATCCATTCAGACTTTGCACACACATTCAAGGCTGGGCCTCTAATCTTCCTGAAAACATTTG
This sequence comes from Ambystoma mexicanum, assembly GCF_040938575.1. NCBI lineage: Eukaryota > Metazoa > Chordata > Amphibia > Caudata > Ambystomatidae > Ambystoma > Ambystoma mexicanum. The sequence goes on from NC_090933.1 coordinate 1,205,008,746, forward strand.
TCCACATTCTTCAAATGGCAACAAATGTATAAGCCACCTAAAACAGTTGTGACCCCCATCTTATTTAGCCCCCTCTTGACAAAATCCCACCAAAGTTTGCAGATGCTGCCGAGGGATTGCAGATGCTGCTGAGTCTATAAGTCCATGGTCAATTTCGATGTCTGCGGATATCATTTTCGATTGCAGGGGGTTCAGGGTGAGTTTTATTAGTTGACTGTGTATTGCACATACATGTTATATGTTTAATTGTGTTGTGGTGGTTGTGGCCAGCGGACAGATTCTTGGGGCTATGGCCCCACGATCTGTCCGCTGGCCACAACCACTACAGTAGTAATATGTATATAATAATTATAGGTAATGTAGTAGTAGTATGGGCAGAATCACCACAGTAGTCATATGTGTATAGTAATTATAGGTAATGTAGTGGGAGTATAAATGGTTGTAATATGGTGGAATGAGAACATTGAACTGTGTATGGTACTGATGATTGTAGTTCAATTGAGAAGAGTGCGTATAGAATATGTATTTCCTTATACTTGGTATGGTTACTTAGTTCCATAGCGTTATGATGGTGGAATCTCGCACGCACATGCGGTTACGAGGGTCTGCAGGAAGTCCGCTCGTGGAAATTCAGTGATTCCGTTTGTAGGGGTCTGCGGGAAGACCGCTTGCCACCAATTGTACAATCTGCTGTACATCACCTGTTCTTGGCGCATTTACTTGCACAATCTGTGCCTTGAGAAGGCAACATTGTGTGTATGTGTGTGTAGGCGTGGCATGTTGTGAATGCTGCAATTTTGGAGGACACACATTAACGCTTGTCATTTCTTTTAGCTTGAATCTCTGAGGAGAACATTTCACGGACGTGCACAAGGACTCGACCGCTCTTCATGGACAAGACTCTAAAGACCAGAGCTAAGTCTGCATGCCATTTGTATTGTTTAAAACTGTGTGCTGGTCTGATTGGCATAGGGTTAGATAGTGTAAGGGTGTGCCTGTGTGCAAATTGGTGCTCATGTAAAAGAATAGCTACTAAGGACTGAAGACACCTGAACAAAAGTGCACAGCAATCAATCTACCCTATATTTCCCCTGCCCTGTCCATAATCTCTACCTTACCCTCAATCCGGTTTACCTAACTTCTCCCTACCCATCCAACCATCGAGACCCTAACCCTCCTTCCCTGCTCTGGTCAAAGAAACCGGTTTAAGTCTTGACTTGCGGGCTCCGCGACCATAGTGGGGGTGGTAGGTATAGCGTGGCTCCTGCACCTTGGATCTGGATATCGTGACACTCTGGTTCATTTTCTGTGGAAAATAAACAGTACAATGTGTTGTGCAGGATAGTTTAAAAGCTTTAATTGTATACAATTTTACATATACATTTACTTTTTTTTAAACCTCATAAACAGTACATTCTAAGTACTATGTTTGGTATACCATTAGTGTGTGACACACTGCTGTTGTATTGACATTAAATAATGATTTGGTCATTGGGAGAAAAAAATCCACACTGGATCTAAAAATCCTGATTACAATTATGTGAGTGTAAGTATGATTGTATGTTTGTCTGAAGTATGTTGTGATAAAGGGAATGCTTAAAATAGTCAAATACCTTTTGACATATGATAACTACATTATAGTTTACACAATGTTTAGTTGTATAAGAATTGTGATGGCATGTATGCACAATGCCACTTCATGTTGTATGTATTTACGTGACTACTGTAACTAAGATATGAACATCTACTGTAACCAGCGCCACAATACCCATGGGCTGCTGGCGCTTAACACATGTGAATAAATAAATAAATAAATGTATGGAGTGTTTTGCAATGGAGGGAATTTTTTAAATAGTTAGATACCTGTTGACGTAGTATAACTATATTGACGTTTTAAAGTACTATTGTGATATTATGGATGTAGTTTGATAACTGTTGGTATGTTGTAACTGTTAATTGTGATACAGTTTAGTGAGTACATTTGGGTTGAAGGAATATTAAGTAGGCATTTGTTGGATTTGCTGGTAGCCTATGTTTTGGAGTAACAGAGTTGTTGTTGCATTCAAACCAACCAATTCTTTTGTTGGCATATGCAGTATAGTGTCTTGAAGTGGTTCTGACACCAGTGTGGTATGTTAAACCTACTGTTGTGAAGTTTTCTTTCCAAGAAATACTTGGGCGTGTGTTAAGCCTGCAAGGTTACAGTTAATTTTGATTCCATCTTCATTGCACCTTAGAAGCATTATTATGACATATTGGCTATGTGAGTTAATTTGTATGGTAGAATGATTGTCTGAATTGCAAATGGGGCATAATATGCCATGATTTGAATTGTTCAAATGTTGGTGAAATGCAATGGATACAGAATTTGGTATGGATACAAATACAATCGTACATTAGGGATGTGCTCTTGCGAAACATGGTTGCAGAGAGTGCATGTGTATTTCCACATGTGTGAAATCTGGAAGATTTCATTTATAGGATGTTTTTGGTTTGCTGTACATGTTGTGAGTACAATAGGAATTCTTGTGGATCTTCATGTGTGTTTATGGTAAATGATACCATTCCTGCATTGTAGTCTAATTCCTGACTTATACATGAGACACTGTAAGAGTTGTCAGGATTATTTGTATAAAGGGCAAGCATTTGCAAACACAATTGGTGGCAATTGAAAGAGAAGAATGATTGTTACATCAGCATGCCAATTTACTTCAGTTGTGTTGCTGAATTTAAATGGACCAAATAGTTCTGTTTGTGGATCATTTGATGGGCCTGCAGATTTTTCTGGAGAAGAGACATGAGTGTCTTTGTTTTGTGATGGGCATGCAGTTGACCTTGTAGTACACATTTATGTGGTTGCATTCTTTGATGCAGAAACAGTTGCTTGTTGTTTCTTTAGTGGTATTGTTGGAGATCTGTTACCGATTATGTTTGTATTAGTTTTCTTTTTAAAAGTTTCCTTTTTTGAGGTGCAGGGGACATACCTTTATGTGGGGTGTATAGTGCGCACAGCCTGTTGTATTCTAGGATGCATGGAATGTCAGCGTGGACTTTTTTTTCATCAAAGTGGATGTTGACATACTGAATGTTGTTGACAAGTGGATATGTTTGGAAGCCAGCAACTGTATCAATTTCTCCATTGACAACACCTTTTTCTACAACAACGTTATGTTTTAAAATGACTGTGCAGTTTAGACATTAAGTACATTTCTTTTGTTTTAATTAAATGTTTTATTGGTTTCATGGCAAAATATCAAAGCAAAAGAAACCTTTAACAGTACCTTCTGTGTCCGTTTAAAACATTACATTCATATGAAAGGAAAAGCATGTCATTCCCAATGGAACACACAATGTCCACATTTTGATTGGGAATCTAAAAAGGCCTAGCCAATGTCTATGTACATCAGTCAGGATCTACAAAATTCATCATTTCAACAAACAGGAGGAATATTTCCAAAAGAAAGGATTAATCAACACAGCCATATTAGATCTATTAATCAATGCTTTCAAGCAAGGCCTATACAGTTTTCACCTTCAGTCCCAATAGGAGTTTTACAAATCTAAGCATTCCCAGAAACAAACCCCAGCCTTCGGCCCATCAGCAGCCAATCCCATCGATCATCCGCCGCTAATAATCTAATCTTTCCCATGTGTTTCCCCAAATAAAGTGATTGGAGTTCAACAGGAGCTTGGCATTCCAGCACCACATGGAACATTGTATTCACCTGTTCTTTATTTGTGCAATATCTGCAGAAAGCACCATCCACCCCAATCTGATGCCTTTTCAACTATAACTCTCATGTGGGAATGAAGCTAAGGTGGCATTTTAGAAGGAGGTCCCTAAAGAAGGCTGAAGTGAATTCTGAAGGTATAAGGGGAGATCATTTAACTCCTTTATCTCCTTCCACCATCTAAAAGTCCCAGGATCAATGACCCTAGCCTCACTCATCTGAATCCAATCTGCCTTCTCTATCATGGTCTTAACTTTCTGTGGATTTTTCATGAACAATTCTGTGTACGCTTCATGCTGCCACAACATCTAACTCATACTTACAAACCATGTAGTCAACGTTCTCTACTTGGACAATCCCACAGTTCTCAAAATCGAGAAAGGAAGTGGACGATCACTAGCCACGCATTTCCGACATAAGGAGACAGATTTTCATCGCACTCTCAAACTCATGGAAGGCAATCACAGCTCATGACGGATGATGGCTATGGGTAGGGACTTTGGCAATCTCAATATTCTCTGCCAAAAGTACCCCTCCATTTTCCGCCATACCTTCCACTCTTAGTTAGTTAGGGAGCACCTCTGCTCCACAGGTAAGTATGTGCATCTCCTTCTGTCTATAAAAGGTAATAACCGCTATAGGTGAAAAGGTGCCATGTCGCCTATGAATGACTAAACCTTGGTTTGTATGTTTTTTCAGTTTATCTCTCAGCATACCAATATTTGCACTTTCACTTACAATTTAATTACAACTCCAAGGTAAATAGTTATCTCTACAATTCTAGATAATTTCCCTCCACCTTCCACTTAAAAGGGGCCCTCTTTTTACTACACACCCATGTCATGATCAAAACTTGTGATTTATTTGCGTTAATTTTCATGCCATTGGCACTCAGATAGTCAATAAATGCGGCAATCCTACACTGGGGGCCATTGGCTGTTTGATAAAAAAAAAACAATATCATTGGTGTATAGCAACCACAGGAGATCATAGTCATTATTTAGTTTGGGTGGAAAGGCTTGGATATTTTATCTGTGAGCTCCCCAAATCAGACAAGTAGAGGCTGAATAGCAATGGGGCCAGGCCACAGCCCTGCATCAACCCACAGAACACCCTGATTCCCTTCTGTTCCCAGCCTGTTCTGAATGGATATTTCAATATATAAAGTTTGCATAGGCTCCAAAATGTCTGGGGGGCAGCTTCACCTCCTCAACCTTTCCCACAGGCGATTTCGATCCACTCCATGAAAGGCCTGATACAGATCTAAAAAGGCCATATAGATTGTCGATTTATTCCCAATCGCTCTGTGTTTAAGTAGCTTCAAAATGAGGAAGTTTAGCAAAGTCCCAATGCCCTTTACAAAGTCCGCCTGACATGGGTCAAGAAGCTTAGAGTCAACTGCCCAGGCTAACAGGTCCTGGAGGACCACAGAGGAAAACAATTTGCCCAGAGAATCAAGAAGAGCGATAGGGCGATAGTTCTTTGGATCTGCCCTATCGCCCATATTGAATATCAGTACCACCCATGCCTCTCACCATGAGCCTGGCACCTGTTTGGTTTTCATTATTTGTTCAAATAGTACCATTGTCACCTCAGCCCAGGCATCTGGACTTGCTTTTGAAGCAAAATTGGAAATGCCATCAGGGCGGCCACTCGGGAGGAGCTTAGCTTCATTATCATTGATCTTATATCTGCCCATCTCCTGGACCCTGTGGCGATATCGATGGCCTTCAAGACCTCCTCCTTACCAAATATTGTTGAGAAATGGCTTACCCAACTCTCCTCGGTCACGCTACCCATCATGTGTGCTTTCCTAAAGTTACCCTGATTATTGATGAGCTCCCATATATATATATAGAGTTCTTCCCGCAGACTGCTAGTAGCATTTTTACTGCATCATTCTGGTCTCTTATAACTTTGGATTCTTTGACCCAGTTTTTATAGGCCTCTCTGCGTTTGCAAATTAATTCTTGTGAGCCCCAGGTGTTCTGCTGCCCAATACTCCCCACATCTGCTCTACATGCCGGTTGGGCTTTCACCAAATAACTGTTATAGGCATGTTTCTGAGGATTGGTAGACACTCCTCCACCAACATCCATCTGTTTACAGTCACTCAACATCTACTCATAGTCCACCAACCTTCGATTATTAGCTATGCCCTGAAGAAGACGAAATGATAATTGGGGTAATATAGAAGATGGAATTTTCTGTCTATTTTTACCCCAATTTAGCTCCACATTTGGCATTTGTTTATGGTTGTATTTCAAAGGGAGCATTTATAGAGTCATTGACAACATACAGTGGTCGCTATAAGTCATTGCCACCACCTCAAACCAGGATACCTTTTCACTGAGGTTAGCTGATACAAAACAAAAATCCAAACATGCTGTATATGTACCGTTACTCCATGTTGGGGCCCCAGGGTGATTGCCCTCCGTTTGTCCATTGAGACAACCATAATACGTTCAATCTTACTTTGTGTGTCCACAAACTGGCAGTTCGCTCTAGCTCAGCCATCGTTAATGGGAGCCCCAATTTGGATAGCAATCGGAAATTAAAGTCCCCACAAATTATTATTTCTGGGTTTACTCATTCTGATAAAGCCTTGTCCACCCAGGCCATTATAAGATCAACAAATTCTCCTGCTTGTGATTTATTGAGCCCCCCGATATACATTTATCAAAAGGATATTAGATTCCCCCATTAAATGTTTCATGCCCATAGACAACATTTGAACATAGGGTTTGGGAGACATATGGTTGTGTATGACAAAACCTCTATCCACTTTGATAAATTTAAGAAGGACAGAGAAGGGTCGTTCCACAGGTCCTTTTCAAGCTGGGGTTCACAAAAACTTCATAACCGTCACATGCAGGTTCAACTCAGAGACAGTTTCCCTGCAGGCAGAGCACATCATAGACGCCTAACCTTTGCACTTTTTCCGTGAATGAAATCTTAAACACCTTATTGTTTCATGATCCTACCCTCAAAGAACACTCAGCTTGGTTCCCATCAGTCAATAATTTTTCCAATCCATCTGTGTTGGAGACACATTTGTGGAAGCTATTTAGTCGTGCTTTTGCTTGTTGACACATTGGAAGTATCATGTAGTACACTTCTAGTTTGTCTGTGGAGCTGATATGCAGTATGGGTTGCATTTCTTTTATGAACATTGTCTTGTTGAATTGACTACAGCTTGTAAGGGTTGGCATTAAGGGCATGTATTTTAGATTTCTGTTGAGTTAGTTGTTGCATGACATCAGGAGCAGATGTGTTTTGTCCATATAACTCATGGATTATTCTGCTATTTAAGGCAGATTTTGCATCTTTAGCAAGCCAACCAGTTCTAATGCTTTTTAAAATGTTAGCATAGGTGACATCTGCAGACTGACACATGTTTTGAGTTAGTTTTCTGTAGTGAAAATGTTGCCATTTGCTGAGCACATTGCAGCATTATTTGTGTCAGAATGTTTTGAAAATAGGTTGACCTTTTTACTGGTGTTAACTGAAGGAGGTGTCTGAAAACAATAACATGTTTCCTTACAAACAGTTCTTCAGAGTTGGTTTTTAGGACTTCTTGCATTCTGAGATGAATTAAAGCCAAAATGAGGTTGGAAAATATGCTTACTTCATCTTTCACAAGAACTTTCATTTGTTTCAGAATTCTGCATACTTCAGTAGCAGCTTCTGCTGATAATGTGTAGTTCACTTATTTATTTTGGTGTTCTACGGGAAGGAGCAATGGATGGTGTAAAGTTATACCTAATATGTTGCAGGCAGCTAAACCTGTGGTGGCTGTTACTACAGTTTTGTAGACATTTGCTGATTATTTTAATTAAGAATGTTTTACCAGAACCAGCTTCAGCACTTATATACATAATGTTTACAGCTACAGGTTTTAGTTTCAGGTTTAAAACTATGTACAATTTCTTGAGTGTCTTCTAGATAAATGGTGAGTTGTTCATCATTTATCTGTTATTCGAGCACTGATAAGTCTTCCTGAGATTGTTTATATTGATACATGGTATTTTCTTCCTCAGTCATGGCTTTTTCTACTTCATTTAAAATGAGTGGTTCTCCAAGTGGTGCATGCCTTCCTGTAAGGAAAGGCGGACTGCCCTCAAGAGTGTCTTTATATAGTTGAACGTTAATTTCTTCCTACTTTTAATGTTCATCGTCCAACATTTCATTGTATTGTTTGAAATTATCATTTGTTAAACTGCTTTCATTTGCTTTGAATGCAGCTTCAAACGAGCCATAATCACCTAATAAGTCTTCTTCTTTTCTCCAAGATTTAAAAGGTTGGAGTAGTGCCATATAATACCATTCTCTATGTTGTGGAGATTTAAATGATAACTTTATATGATTAATTCAACTGTGTTTGGTGATTTTAGTAGGATTCCTTCACACATTGAGACTGAATATTTGACAGTTGTTTCATTTGGTATAGGAGTAGTTTTGGGCAATGTCGTACAGACACATGTTTTCCAAATTAGTACTTCTGTTTGAGTAGTATGTGTCAATTAAATGATTTTCCAACATGTCCTGGCTGTTGGGATCATTTGCGGCTATGGTTGCTATCTTTTGGTTTGATTTTTAGCACTCACTTTTGGATGAAGCTGGGCCAAGGTTGAGCCAGACAATGTGTTCAGATTTCCCATATATGGCTGTATCTGTTAAACAGTCTGCAACTTTGTTGCACCCGCATTCACTATGGGAGAGCATTTTTATACCGCAGCGGTACAATTTCTGTGATAGTGAATGTTAGCATGTGCCACACTTAGAACTGTGAACACCAGCCTGCGCCGCTTCTAGATAGGATTGTGAAGGCCAACAAGTACCACACTTAGACAAAACTGTGAATGTTAGCAAGCTAAAGGTCAGGTAACCCACTAACCAATATAACCTCAGAGGGCGCTAGAGAGCCGTCCAAGATGGCGGCCTCCCTGTGAGCTCCGCGGAGCTCCCCTAAAATCCTGACTAATCGAGGCATCTGCGATGGGCAATGTGTATGCTGCCACCCCCAGTTTGTAGCCAAGGCGATTCTGAACGGAACGAAGTACCTCTTTCGTCGAACCTCGGACGCTGGGTCCCGATTCCTCGACGACGAGAAACCATCCCCCACCCCTGTCCGAGTGGAGCGTAGACACGGACCGGACGCGAGGCGGTTGGAGGCGGGGCGGGCCGAAGGCGGAGGAACATCCTGCAGAGTCTCGGAGGAGCCATCCCGAACGAACGCCGAAGGCCAGGTACGCGCGCCCCGTGCACCCTCGTCCATACACCCCGGGGTGATATCCAGCCTGTGAGAAGGCGCGAGGCGCGGGTGACCGCAAGCCTGGGTCCACACGAGCCGACCCGGGGCCTCCAACAAACGGGCTGCGCAACCGTTAACCAGCTGTAGACAACGCCTGGATCCGGCGTCACCCCCGCCTCCACAAACTCCTATCCAAAAGGGGAACATTGGGGGGAATCCCCACCGGTAGCGGCGCAACAAAGCACGAATCAACCGGGCCTACTTCCCGTTACCATCAGGGCCCCCGCAACGCGAGCATCAATGGCGACTTCAAAGAAAATGGACAGAGCTCAAAAGAAGCTAAACTTTGAGGGCAGCTCCACGACCAAACCAATCACCTCAAATGGCAGAGCGCTGTCTCCCATCCAGGCCGCGGCCCAGGACGAGGAGGAGGCCCACGGGTTCGACATCAGGGAAATCCTCCTAGAACTAAAAGCCGGGATAGGCGGTCTTGGAAGCAAACTCGACACACTCTCCTCCAAGGTCGATCTGCTCCAGCATAGGTTAGACAAACACGCTGATAGACTGGACACAGTCGAGCAGAGGGTGTCGGACCTTGACGATAGGGCAGTGGCCCTAACATCCAGAGTGGCCTCCCTAGAAGTGCAAATGAAAGCGGTAAACGCCAAGAACGAAGACTTGGAGGGCCGCTCCCGACGCAACAACATCAGGATCGTTGGAGCTAGGGAACAACAACTTACCATAAAAATGGAGGACAACATTGAGAAACTATACGTGGACCTCTTCGGCACGGACATCCTGTCTAAATTCTTCGTCGTGGAGAGAGCCCATCGAATTCCCAACACCAGACCGATCCCGGGGGCGAATCCTCGCCCAATCATAGCAAGAGTGCTCAACTACAAAGACCGAGACGCCATCCTACGGGCGGCCAGGGAGAAAGGAGATCTTCAGTACGACGGCGATAAGATTCAGTTTTTCCCGGATTTCTCCCAGGCGGTCCAAGTGCAAAGAAGATCGTTCACGGCGGTAAAGCGCAGGCTCCAAGAGAACCAGATACAATACGCCATGCTCTACCCGGCCAAACTCCGAATCCAACACGAGGGTAAGACCAAGTTTTTCAACTCTCCAGAAGAGACAAGCAACTATCTGGACCGCTCGGGCTGCAGGCCCGCCTCCTCCAACGGAAGGCCACAAAGGGGGGAGAGACCGAGAAGAAATCCACCGTAAAATTCGCCCACAGGGCACCCAAGGGGACAGCTTGTGACTGCATGGCTGACAAGGGAAGACCACCGCAGCCCACTATCGAATCCGGGGAAGGGAGCTAACCTCCTCTTGGAGGGCCACTTGCGCCCCGAGCACAGCAATGCAAGTTGTTTTGATACTATGGGACTGTTTACCACGGGCCAGTTGGGGGTTGCCCGTGCAGGGGAGGGAAGTTAATTCAGCAACGCCGCCTCAACCCACATACCCCCGATCCACGACAGTCATGCGAGGAACCATATACCTAACAATCGCCAAGTCTTCCTGGCCCCATCACCGAAAGCGACCCCAGCCAATTCCGCGGGCCCCGGCCCGACAGGATCACATCGACGCGTACAGATGGCAGCGACGAAGTTGAAAATCGCTACCTGGAATATACGTGGTGGCAACCAGCCCACGAAAATGAGGAAAATCCTCCAATATCTGCGGAGACACAAAATTAACATTGCAATACTCCAGGAGACTCACCTGCTGCCCTCGTCGGAACAACATTGGGCCAGATCATGGGGATGCCATCGGTACTTCTCGTCTTACTCATCGTTCGCCAGAGGTGTGGCGATCCTGATCGATAAAAGGTCCAATTTTAGCTTCATCGAGTCAAAGAAAGACACTGAAGGGAGGGCCCTAATGGTGAAAGGAATAATCGCAGGAAAGGAAGTGGTGGTGGTCAACTCTTATGCGCCAAACACAGATGGACCTGACAACTTTAACTGGATAATGTCCCACCTAGCCACAACCGACTCGTCGACTGTGGTGTGGGGTGCCGACCTCAATACCACACTGGACCCCAGGCTCGACAGATCCCACAACACTTCAGGAAAACCGTCTAAAGCCAGTACACAGGTTCGAGAGATTTGTCGGGCCTTCAACCTTTCCGACATGTGGAGAAGACACAACCGGGACAGCAGAGACTACACCTTCCGATCAGCGGTACACAACACCAGTTCTAGAATCGATTATATCCTGGCATCTTCCCATAGCCCTTTTAGGTGGGACGCGTGCCAGATCCTACCAAGGTCCTACTCCGACCATTCGATGGTGGTGTTGGAGACCACTCTAGCGGGCGCAGCAGTGCCAGGCCTCAACTGGAGGTTTAAACCCGGGTCACTCACAGATGCCGTGTTTGCAGCAGAACTGCGACAAGAAATAATCTCCTTCATAGACACCAACCAAAACTCGGTCGACTCCGCATGCACCATTTGGGAAACATTCAAGTGCTTTGTAAGAGGAATCTGCCTGACTAAAGAAAATGGGGTACTAAAACTGATCCGAAGGGAACTGTCCAACATTGAGGACCGTTTGAAGGAATTGGAACAGAATCTCCTCAATACCCCAGATCCATGCACCCAAGCCGAGCTTAAAAAAGAACTCTTGAAATTTAAGGAGACGGCAGACCGTGAACTGAAGTTCCTGGGTCGTAGACAGCAGATCAGGCAGTACGGAGAGGGGCAAAAACCAGGTGCACTGCTGGCCCGACTATTAGCGATAGACAAAGTCCCACCCCATATTGAATGTGTCACAGACGCGCTAGGACAGAAGGCCTACGCGGAGGAGGAGATCTCCAACGCCTTCCAGGAATTCTATCAAGACCTGTACAGCTCAAAAGGAACATCAGATCCCGAAGCGATACGAGAATACCTCAATGACACAGAACTGTACTGGGTAAGCCAAGACTTGCGCGAACCCCTGAACGCGCCCATTTCACTTGAAGAAATCCAGACAGCAATCAAATCTCTACCTAACACCAAAGCACCCGGTCCCGATGGGCTCAATGGCGAGTTCTACAAGGCACACATGGACATAGTGGCCCCCCTCCTCTTGCAGGTCTACGAAGAGGCGGTGGGTCGAGGAGCACTTCCCCCCACGATGCGCGAGGCCAACGTGATGATGCTGCATAAGCCCGGAAAACCTACAGAGAACTGCGCCTCGTACAGGCCGATCTCACTGATCAATCTGGACAACAAGATCCTGGCCAAAATTCTAGCGGCCAGACTGCTCCCTCTGATGCCGGCACTGGTGCTGGGTGACCAAGCCGGGTTCATCCCGGGGCGCAGCACGACGTTCGGCATAAGGAGGTTGTTTGGTGTCATCGAAGCCATAGACCCGACACAACAGGCAATAGCAGTACTGCTAGACGCCGAGAAGGCGTTTGACTCAGTGGAGTGGCCCTTCATGTTCGCGACACTGAGGCAGATGGGTCTGGGTAACTTCTTCCTGAAACTGGTAGCTCTGCTCTATAACAAACCACGCTCGTACATCACGCTAGGGAACACTAAATCATCGGGGATCACAGTAGAACGCGGAACGAAACAGGGTTGCCCACTTTCGGCCCTTATCTTCGCCCTGGTGATGGAACCCCTAGCCTCGAGGTTACGGGCCGAGCAGTTAGAGCGAGGGTTAAGACTGGGTCCTCACAGGCTAATCGTCTCCCTATACGCGGACGACGTCATGTTGTTCGTCAGCGACCCCCAAGTTAACCTTAACCCCGTAATGCGAGAGGTGATAAAATTTGGGTTGATGTCAGGACTGAAAACCAACCGCTCCAAATCAATAGTATTCCCCCTGACTCCTTGCACCTCAGAGTTCGCCGACGACCATGGGTTCCAATGGGAAACCTCAAAGGTGCGCTACCTGGGGATCAAGATGTCACGTAACTATCATGAGATATTTAGAGACAATTATGGAACCACACTGCAGATATTACAGGAACGTATTCAGAGATGGAAATCACTCCCATTGACGCTGTGGGGCAGGACCTCACTGACGAAAATGGTTATTCTCCCCAAACTCCTATATCTCTTCACAAATATCCCCCTACTTCTCCCCAAGTCCTTTCTGTCAAAAATCAAGAGCGCGATCCTAGAGTTAATATGGGCGGGGAAGCCTGCTCGGGTGGCATACAACACACTCACTTTACCAATATCGAAGGGTGGTCTGGCGCTCCCCGATATAGAGAAATATTATTGGGCGGCTCAGGCCCAATTCCTGAGCCACTGGTACTCAACCCACTACATAAGACCACATGTACAAGTGGAAAGAGCCCTGGCCTCCCCCGATCTACTAACCGCAGTCATAATTAGCCACATCCCCGTGCCGCATAAAACGCTGAACACGGTCCTATCCACATATGCGATATGGAAGAAGATAGCTAGTGAGTACGGTGTGGCTGTACGATTCTCCCCCATACTACCTATAAAATTTATCCCCGGCATCCCACTCACGAATGAAAAGGTATTCCTGCTATGGGTAGACAAAATAGGAGTAAAAACGCTAGGAGACCTCTTCCTAGAGGGCACCTTTCTGACCCCCCAAATGGCCAGGGACAAGGGAGGGAACACATCCTTGGACATCTTTCTCTATTTCAGACTCCGTCACTCTCTACAGGGGCTATTCCCCTCTTTCCCAAAGCAACCCCCCACGTGGGAGCTGCTTCATAACACAATATTAGCACAAGGAGAGGGTAGACTGGTGTCAACCCTGTACAAAACCTTGGTAAGTGACACAAGAAAGCTCCAACCTAAGGTGCAACGCAGGTGGGAATCGGCTTTACAGGAACCAATTAATGAGGATGACTGGGCCTACATTCTTCGACAAACCCAAAAAGTAGCGCTAAATTCTCGCTACAAACTAATCCACTTCAATTTTGTGCACCAAACATATTACACACCCGTCAAAAAACGCAGGCACCACCCAGAGGCATCGGCTCAGTGCGAGAGATGCGCTTGTCCCAACGCCGATTTTCTTCATTTGGCATGGGTCTGCCCCGGTATCCAGCAATTCTGGTCCTCCGTTATACAAACAACATCTGAGATTATAGGAGAGGAGATGGCCCCCCTGCCGCTGGGCCCGCTTCTTGGCCTCACAAGACATCTGCAGCCAGCATCACGCAAGTTAGCAGCACTTCTCATGGTACTAGCACGAAGAAGAATAGCCATGTCATGGGGCAGGGGCCCACTCCCTAGAGTAGCCGACTGGGAGAAGGATATAACTTATTGCCAGGATATGGACACCGAATTTATTCGTACGCTGCCTCTACATGCACGCCCTCCTGACATCTGGGGACCATATATCACCTACCTGATGAAAAAGTCTGTTACCTCAGACTCAGATAATCCGAACGCCCAGAACACGTGTCCATAGGAGAGAGAAGCGGGAGGACAAGGCGAGAAACCTTCCATTCGACTAAGGCGACGGTCGGGAACATTCAGAGACACTGTGGAAATGGGAGATGGGGGGCGGAGGGGCGGGGGAACTGAGGTTGGGTATTGCATTCGGCAGCTCCCTGTTGGAGCTATGCCTATTGATTACTGTAAAAAAATATAAATAAAGTTTTGAAAAAAAAAAAACCAATATAACCTCAAACTCTGCATACTTATCGCACTCAAAAACTCACACAACCATCTCTCGCACCACAAGCCGCATGCACTTCACAGCACTGCAACAACACATAAGCCGGAGCAACAGCACACGCGGACTGACACCGATCCAATACCTGCACCAAAGCTCAGCACTCGGTGTATACCGAGTTGAAGCTGCCAACAGAACACCACTCCTCTCACTATCCTACTCCCTCTTCCCCTTACTAACCCATCCCACCTTATCGTTTACAGATCCGCCAGAGCGCCTGGGGACCAATTCCGTTGGTGACGGTGCGTGATACAAATACCTTTAACATTTAACATTTAACATTTAACATAGTGTTTTGTCAGATGATATGTCATCCAGAGGTCTTTTAGCTCTGTTTTCTCAGCTTTGGTGAGACATATCTTGCAACTGCAGTGGCATTGTCTGCAATGTATTATATGTCTGTGTTTGCATTCCACAAGAAGGCAATGATTACATGTAATCATTGATGTACTTGATTGCTTCACCCCTTTTAATGTTGTATGTGTTTTAGGGGATTTGCCTTTTACGCTGTGTATAACAGAAGACATCAAATGATTTGCTTGTCCTTTTGTGCAAATTGGTCTAGGGAAGCCAAAGTGATTTGGTATAGTATTTGCCTTTATTTGTATATTTACTTATGTTTTGGGAAGCATAAGATTTGTGTACGTAGGTCATTATCTGTGGTTTCTGAAGGGATGTCACAGGTAATGTATTTTTCAATACATTGTAAAACAGTGACGTCACTATCATGGCCAAATTTACGAGCATCTTTTACCCACAAAAGCATGTGAATGCGTGGTGCTCCTCTGAATTGATATTCTTTTCTCCAAAATAAGTGCTGCACTTCTCATAGAAGATGGGTAGTTTTATTGCAGATAAAGTGCAGCATGGCAATGAAGCGATGGTGAAAGTATCTTGATACATTTACAGGGTTAAGAGAACAGAGTTCTCCAGGTGTTTTTATATATATTCCGTCTTTATTTTGGTTTGCAGTGCATAAGAAGTTGTGCAAGTCATCCCGTGCATACTCTGCACAACTTAAAGTAACAAACCATGTAGGTGGGCCTAGGTCAGCATGACATCGTAACCAGTATTTTTTTGTACCACGCATGTTTGCCAAGAGATTTGTGATACCTGCCTACAAAATATCATCTTTGTCTTTTATCTTTAAAAGCAGTTGGGTAGTGGACATGTTTAAAAAGTTAAACCCTGTTTTTAATGTGTGTGCAACTCCATATAACATAGAGTTGCTAGTTCACTTTCGAATAGGAGGTAGAAAATGTACTTGACATTTTGTCTGAATCTGGGGTCTTCTGAATACATTCTTAAAGAGTGATATTCTGATGAACTCATTTGTGTGAACCTTTCATCATATCTTCCTCCTTTTCCCGTAGGAAAGAGCAGAGGAAAGGAAAGTGCGTCTACACTGTTTTACCATATGCTCACTGGAGGTCCTTAGGTTTGATGCATTTGATATGTTTCTAATGCATCATCAGTGATGTCTTTAGAGTGCAGTGGGTGAATTGTATACTGGTCTAAAATGTTGGCTGCAGTAACAGGATCGACATGTTGAAATTTGCAGTTGTTGGTGAGTCTTGAATTATTCGGGTGATTTCTGTTAAGTTTTCCTCCATGTTTATGTCTTTGTATTATTCATTGTTTTCTTTCAGATATTGTAGGGCTTGTCTAATGTTGTTTAAGTCGACTAATTGTTGCCTTCTGCCTTTTTTTGTCTTCGATTGGTACACCATTAACAAGTACAATCGAAGATAGATCTATTGGTCACTGTACTCCTAGAGTTTCTACATTTTCTTTCAGATATAATGACAAATATTCTACTTTGCCGTGGATACCCTTTATTGACTTGGATGGAGGTAATTTGATTTCTGTTGAAGGCGTATTTAGGCAATACCTGCTCTCTGTCTGCACTAAGAAGAGAGCCCACATCTAAGCACGCGTCTCTGTGGCATCTAACAACTCAGCCATACTCTTTAAAATCTGCAAGGAGTTGGCCAATCCTGTTCCCTCCCAGACCCTCGGCACGGCACTGGCTTCCCATTTCATCTCTAAAACCCAGGACATCCTGTTCACCCTCTTGACCTTTCCTCAACCTCCCTCTACTCTCTCCTCTACCTCCAGCCCCCCTGTGTCCATCTCTCCTCCCTCTCTCTCTTCCTTTCCTCTGTTTTCCCTTGAGGAGGTTTCTAGAAAAGTCAGATCAATGAAAGTCTCTGTCAGACTTGCTATCAGACTCCAAGATCACCGCTGCTCCTCACCCGAGTTATTCGTGAGTGTCTTTTTTCTACCACAATCTCGATAATCTTTTTTTTAGGGAGGTATGGTCTATCTCGGGAGGACGCCACAAAGGTTGCTTGGAAGACAAGCAGGCCAGTGACCCCGGTCCTGCGATAACCAGCTAGGGGAAAAAGCCTTTAACAAGACAAAAAAAACTTGGATTGATTGCTTTGTAATGGTGATGCAGGATGCTTCCCAGAATGTGAACACCAGAGGTACTTGAGACTAGCTATGGTATGTCCCATCGTAAGGACCCCGTAGAAAAAGGGTTCTGGTTCTGGTAGAGTGATGAGCCGGCTGACAGGTGCAATGAGAGCAGAGCAAGGTGGGGAGAAGGCGCACGTAGGAGTATGGCAAATCAACAAGGATGGGCAGCGAGGGAAATCCTGGCCGGGAGGTAGCGGGAAGAGGAAGGAGGAAGAGCAAGGCCAGATACAGGAAAGGGAAGCACAGAGAGAGGGGAGATAGAGAGCAACCATTCCAGAGGAATGGGGAGCCAAGAGAGCCGCAGAGAGGGAGAAAGCACAAAGCCGCGGGAAGCGGTGAGGAAGAGGAGACAAGAGACAGGGCTCTGCAGAGCCAAAGGGAAATGACCAAAGCGTTGAACCAAAGGAAGAGAGGAAACTCACGGTTTTCAACGCGCTGACCGCCGGGAGGACTGGGAATATGAACCTCCCAGTGGTGGCCATGTTGAAATAGACTAGACCGCGCTAGATTTGCAGAAGCAGAACATGAAGGAACAATCAATGGTGTACCGCTCGCCAACGGTCCCAGATGCGCCAGGTGGGAGAGTGCATTACAGTCTCATCAAAACGCTTCTTCCCAGCTCTTCCAAAACCTTGAAGGACCACATTGACACCCTCACACCTGCCCTGGCTGACATTTGCAACCACTCCTTCACTACTGGAGCCTTCCCTTCCCCCCTGAAGCACCCTCTTGTGCACTCTCTTCTCAAGAAAATCTCAGCTGACCACTCCTGGCCGGCTAGCTATCACCCAATCTCCATTACTCCTTTCCTGGGCAAACTCCTGGAAAAGTTGCCCATCTCCCAGCTTAAGTTTCACACTGAATCTGTTGGTTGTCTCCATGACCATCAGTATGGCTTCAGAGCAGCCAGAAGCACAGTAACTGCTCTACTGAACATCTGTGAAGACCTGCTCTCTTACCTTGATTCTAATCTTCCCTCTGTCCTCATCTTACTTGATCTCTGTTCTGCCATCCTATCCTGCTCCAACGTCTCTGTGATAACCTGGGTATCACTGATCAGGACCTGACCTGGCTGACCTCATTCCCTTCTGATCAACCCTCACAGGTCGAATTTGGGTCCTTTCTTTCTTCTATCTCACTCTCTACCTGTGGTGTTCCCCAGGGGGTCTAAGCTTTCTCTCTGGCTGTTCACCAATACCTGGCACCTTTGGCCCACTGCATTGCCACTCACTGCTCCAACTTTCAGCGCTATGCGGATGGTACTCAGCTTTTTTCTACTCTCCCCTCTGCCACCTCTTCTCCTTCTCTCATCTCTGACTGTCTGTCTGCTATGCAGAAGTGGTGAGCCACCAACGATCTCGCCTTAATGCCTGCAAGACAGAGATTCTCGTCATCGGCACACCTGCACCCTCCTTTCCTGTCACTCTCTGGTCGGCCTCCCTTGGTCATCTTCCTGCTCCTACTTGTGAGGCTAAAAACCTTAGTGTTATCTTTAACCCCCACAATCTTCTTTTCTCCTCACATCTCTGAAGTCTCTAAAAAGTCAAGCTATCAGCTGTACCTCCTCAGAGGTATTCTTCCTTTCCTCTCCTTCCCACAGAAGCTCACTGTCTCTAGAGCTCTGGTTCTCACTAGCTGGACTACTGCAATAGCCTCTTTCTAAATCTGCCTGCTTCTACTCTCTGCCCTCTGCAACTCATCCAGAACAAGACTGCGAGACTTGTCCTTGGCCTCACGCCCAGGGATCATATCTCTCCAGCACTGAAATCTCTGCATTGGCTCTGAGTGGCTGCATGGATTAAGTTCAAGACCCTCTGCATTGTCCATAAGGCCTTCTGGGGCCTGTGTCCTCAATACCTCCAACTCTCTCTCAGTAAATGCCTTCCTACTTGAGCTCTTCACTCCTCCAACTCCCTCAGGTTCAGTCGCTTCCCCAAGGAATGGTGGTATATCTCTTTCTTCGCTGGGTCGTCCATCTGGAGCAGCCTCCCTGCCTCTCTGAAACTTGAGGAGAACCATCTCCGGTTCTGGAAGCACCTCAAGATCTTCCTCTTTGTTTCTGCCATCTCTTCCTTTCCCCTGCTGATTTCCCATCTGATACTGCACTGGTCACCTGGCTTCCCCCTGATTTCGGGCTCAGGTCCCTACCTGCCCAGTTGCACACCCACACTGCCTCCCGGCAACCTTTGCACTTGGGTCTGTATCTGTAATCCTACAGTCCCCCTACCTGCACTTTTGGGTACCTGCTGTCTGCACTTGCCCAAGCACTTGCCACCTGCTGGCCGCACTTCTTGTTATTGTTTTGATCTCATGTAGCTCACTGCCCCTCCCCTTTCCCCTGCCACTTTTCCTTTCACCCCTCCCCTACACTTGCACAATCGCAATGTCACTTGGCCTAGTAAGATCGTTGCCTCTGTCCTCCCTCTGTTCCCCCTTCCTTGCCTCATCATGCCTTGAAACACTTGTGTATAGGCACGTTACAAATGCCATAATGTATCATGTCAAGGCTGAGAAACGGGATATTCTTCAAAAATCACAGTAAAATACACTCCAGCCCGTAGACTCCATATCCACTATCCCCCTCACAGTACCCTTTACAGTTAACCCCAGTGTTCCTACCTAGGCACATTAAAAATGCCATATCAGATCATATAATAGCTTGAAATGGGTGTACGGTTTGGATTGTAATGCTTGCATAGAAGTTAAGTTGTTGGAGAGCTTTTGGATGTAGGAATATTATTGATACCACGCGATGGCATTGGTTACTGTCAAGCGTTGTGTTACAGTACGTGCAAACTATTGAGGGCTCAGTTATTTTGTATTTACTCTCTGCTGTTAGATATAAAGCTAACTGGAACCATTGGGATTCCTCATTGTCCTCTATTTTGTAAGCTATATCTATATCTACTATTTTTGTGATCTTTTTATAAACAGTTCTGTGGCAACAGACAAATACTTGTTCTGGGATTTTGAAAGTTAGGCATTTCTTGTTTGACTGTCTTTGTTAGGACGTTGGTGTTTAAGAGGTGTTAAGTAATGTTTTCTGAAGTTACAGCATTTTCTAAGTCAACTTCAGTTTCAAAGTATTTGCTTTGGATGTGCTCTATTTCTTGAAGCAGTTCTTTGGCTGTTCCATGTAGGAGAATGTTATTTAAATGTTGCAGTTCTAGAGCAGGACTATAGTCTATGCACAATATTATGAATAGCAGAATGGTGTGATGCTAACATTTTGATCTGGTGGAAGGTGCTTTTACAAGCAGTTACTAAAATGCAGGCTAATTAATGTCCTTGAAGTTCAGTTTGGCTGTGCACTGGACAAGAGTCAATGGTTTGTAAAGTTTACATTTTACTTTTGTCTGTTAGTTTCACATAGTGATTGAGGAATTGTTGTAAAGAGCTAAATGATTGTTAGGATATGTTACACATTGAGCTGCATGTCCATTTGTAGACTGTATGGTTTGTTTGGGTCAAAGGAGTATTTGGTTGAAAGTTTGTGGTGACATTTTTCTAGAAGGGTTTCTTTTGCCTAATGGTGTCTTCTACCATGTCATACCCTTGACTATTATTGGTTATGGCTATTGTTCTTTGTTGTTCTTGTTTATAAGCTTCTTCATTGAAATATGGTTCTGTGCTGCTTGTGTGAATCCATTTACCATCACATAAATTTGAAAAGGTCTCTATATTGACACTGTACATGTTTAGAAGTACTTGCTGTCATTTATTGATTAATTTAGTTACTGTTTTCATTCTGTTTAAAATCAATATAAACTATTTTCTGTTTAGGAGATAATTACTGTCAATTAGAGCTTTGAGGGGGAGATTGTGACTTTTCAGCTGTTTTTATAAGATTGTGAAGAACTCTGCGGTGGAACATTTTTAGTAACATACATTTTTTGGATTGCTTTAACGTGGCTAGGTTAATACTGATAGATACAGTGTTAGGTTTTTAGTAGGTCTGCTTGTCTTTGTACATGTTATGTTTTTACTTTTAGTTTTTGCAAGCAGGGCCTTACCTTTTTTAGTTGTGGCTGGTTTAGTTTTGTTGAGTGAAGTTACAAGCTCTTTTGTTTTAATGTTTTCTATACATTGTTTTAGAGGTGGATGACTATATGGTTTGGTTTTATTCTAATCTGCTCTATTTTTCCTTTCTGTTCTACTGGGATGCCTTTTTAGTAGGCATTTTGTTGTGTCTGTTGGGAAAATAGAAAGTTTGGGCTTGGACGTTGTGCAATGTAAATGCATGTATTGTGAATGGGTGTGATTGGAGAGTTTAATACAGTGCTGCTTGATTGTGACAGGTGTGGTTGGGAAGGTTGTGAGAGTACGAGTCTGTAGAGGTCTTTTGGCAGTGGTTTTGAGCAAGGGAGTAGTGGTGGGATTGAATCAGTAGGGACATTGTGCTGTTTTCATTCAGTGTATGTTGCAATGGCAGTGTTTAGAGTGGGAATAGGAAGGATGTGAATGGTGCAATAAAATGAGCTAGAGTGAAAGAAATGTTGGTTCGAAAAGAGTAGACTTGGGTAATATATGGTAGAACTGTGCTGTTGTAATTAAAAAAATATACATGATACATTAATGTACTCATTTTGTAGGATGTCAAGGGTATTCTTTTTTCTAGTTCTTGTCATTCTGCAATGTAATTGTAAAAGAAAGTTAGTGGATATATGTGGTAATGGTGAAGTACTTTCAGTAAGCAAGGTTGTTATTTATAAAGGTAGAAGGAGTTGTTGGGAAAAATAGTTAATGGAATGGCTGGACGTTTACAAATGTTTGCTTTTAGTAGCATTTTCATGAAAGTTAAGAAATGCATATGTGCATTCATAGAAGCTTTGTCTGTAACATTTTGTAAAAGAGAAGAAAAGGGGATGGAAGTTGGTGTGTGGAAGTTTAATGTGTTACAAGTATACGCATACTTTCCGAGAATATGCATTGTAATATGTAGGTGTTTATGTAGCCCTAGATTGTAGAGAAAAATTAGGAATGCACACAAAGCTAAAGATTGGAATGGGTTATGTTAGGAAGTACACTGATCTCAAACACCTTAGTCCACGTGTAGGGATCACTATCTTCTTACTACATGGTTATAATGATACAATCTACAAAAAGAAGATTTAGGTAAATTGCCTCTATAGGTTAGGCACCAAGAAGATTATGCAATCTTGTATCTTGCCATTATAGATATTCCCATATCTTTATAATAATCCAAATTGTATTCAGCAAAAGTTACACAATCATACAATGATCACATCAAGTAAAACCTTATATAAAAAAAATTTTTTTTTTAAAAACAACACAAGGTGGGGAGGGAAATGAGCAAAGAGGCACCAAACACTAATATGGAGGGGCAGGTGGACAGAGAAAATGTTGCGCGTGTGTTACTTCTAAGGCAGGGGGCAGTGTTTCTCATGCTCCTTGATTACAGCAGTGGTGGTGTCTCTTGGGGAGGAGGGATGGCATAAGCTGATTCTATTTTAGATAGAGTTTTGCTAAAAGTATGTACTGTGTACTAGATTGTTAATGGATGAGTAGGAATAGGTGTTAGAGCTGTGCAAGGGAAATTTTGAAGTTGAACGTTCCTAGATCAGTAAAAAATGCAGTTCCGAACTGTCCGCGAAGCACAGATCTTATCGTGAAGTGCGTATGGGTTCTCGGACACGTCATCATGCAGTGCGCCAGCATATGGTCATGTGGCACTCTCCGGAAGGTCTGCAATGAAGTCAGATGTTTGTAGACATTGGGCCTCATTACATGGTAGGCGGTAGGGGATTGCCGGCACCGGTAAGGCACCAGTGCCGGTAATCCCCTACCGCCCTACTACGAGTTCCCTTTGCGGGTCCTCTCTTAATGCCTGTTTTTTTTCAGGCGTTAAGGACATGACCCGCAAAGGGGCTTTAGTGCTAAGCGGAGTGCCTATGGGGGCTCAAATGGGAATGGGGAAGGGCCCTGG
The DNA here is from genome assembly GCF_040938575.1 of Ambystoma mexicanum. Lineage (NCBI taxonomy): Eukaryota > Metazoa > Chordata > Amphibia > Caudata > Ambystomatidae > Ambystoma > Ambystoma mexicanum. The sequence continues at coordinate 1,205,031,826 of NC_090933.1, forward strand.
TGAATGGGGAATTACCGGCCCCGCCAACCTTGGAATGGGGCGGTAATAGCTCCATTCACCAGGGCGGAGTCGGTAAGGTTTTGGAGGCAGCCATGGCACTATTGAGGCCCATTAAGTTGCACTGATAAAAACCTATAAAATTCAATGAAAAAACTTTGTTAAGGGGACGTATGGTTAAGTTGCACTAATAAAAACCTATGAAATACAATGAAAAAACTTTGTTAAGGGGACCTTATGGTTAAGTTGCACTAATAAAAACCAATACATTTAACTGAAAAAACTTTGTTAAAGGGACATTATGGTTAAGTTGGACTCATAAAAACCTATGAAATTCAATGGAAAAACTTTGTTAAGGAGACGTTATGGTTAAGGGGCACTAATAAAAACCTATGAAATTCAATGAAAAACTTTGTTAAAGGGACGTTAGGGTTAAGTTGCGCTACTAAAAACCTATGAAATTCAGTGAAAACACTCTGTTAAAGGGACGTTATGGTTCGAAGTAAAACTGAAAAACCCCTGAAATTCGCCAGTTATGGTAATATAAGCAACAATAACTCGCGCTACCACCATGAACTGCTAAGACTAACACCGAGGACATCAAAGATGACATCACAAATGTCATTGATGACATCACTGATGACATCACATGCCTGGCTCACTCTTTTTTTCATTTACTGATATATCTAGGCCAGTAACAGTCAGGAACTAAAAAATCACTATACTATAGTACAAAGTACTATATTTGTAGACTTATACTTCAAATATGTTCTTACAGTAATTCACTTAGGGTCCACTCAAAGCATATGAAACATATACAAAGGGGAAAACACAGACTTGGAAGACAGCAATGCTTTCTATGTATGAAGATGATTAGTAACACTGTCTTATAGTTCTGTTTTTTTTTTTATTACTGTACTTTCCCTGGATATGCTCATATTTGTACACATTGCACTTACAAATAACATTGATGACATCACTGATGACAACATATGTGAAAATAATATTCCATAAAAAGTCCCTACCTACAAGGGGTTCTTTCTACTATGTTGGTAGCAAGATGTGAGGGGTGATTGTGTAATGTTACTCATGTAAAAACTAGCTCACAAATCTAGACTTAATACACACTTGTGCTACAACAAACAATACATATGACGACCCAATGCATATAAATGAGCGGCACATACAGGGAAACTGAAGTAAGTTAGAAAGAACTAGTAGCATCCAACAGTTTATATTCCTGTATACAAATTAATTGTGTGTTTGAGGCCTACTATTGCCCCATGCATGTGAATCATGAGCTGACACCAGACCCTAAGGAAAGTACTTTAAAAACACATGACAAGGGTATCGTTTTGCTATACAGCACCTTTTCAATTTTCATATTGTGCTGGTCAGTGATTAAAACCACCTAGCCTACATTTTTCAATGCACCAAAATAAGTGAGGCAAACATGTGATGTCATCAGTGATATCATCAATGTTATTTGTGACGTCATCTTTGATGTCCTTGGTGTTAGTCTAAGCAATGCACATAGATGGTGCGAGTTATGGTTGCTTAGCTTACTTTAAAGGGGGAATGTGCAGTGGTGAAATCTTTTTACTGAATGTACATATATATGTATGGCAGGGAAGGGAAAGAAAGGGGCTAAACAAGTTTTGTTGTCATTGATGGCATCATTGACATGTGAGATGATATCTTTCATGGTCTGGGTGTCAGTGTTAGCAGTGCATGTATTCTCAGATTTACATATTGTACATCTGAAGTGTTGAACTGAGATTACAGGATTATGTGTAGGGGTTTTGGATGTGATTGGTGGATGGATGTGTGACTCTTTGAAAGCAGCCAATGAGGGAGTGTTCATAACTTGAAAGTGGAACTGGTAGAACGGCTGCTCCTGTGTTTAGTGGGTCCAAGGACACTGCTGTAGTCTGTGGACAGCATTAGCCACTTACAGGTCTTTCAAGGATGCCTGGCATGGAAGGGCACTGTGGGGATTAGCCAATGAGATGTTCTGATTGTGGTTTACATGAAGGAGGGTAGTAGGCATTTTGATTGTTGTGTGTAGAGAAGATGGATGTGGCTATTGCTAAGAAAAATCTCATTGTGTGGATGTTGAGATATTGTTCAATTAATAATTTGAAAAGTTACACTGAGTTGCGTGGCATCTCTAGTACGAATGGTTTGAAGGGAGTGGAGGTTTGGTGGTATACTGTGTCTTGAAAAAACTGGGTGAGTTTACTATCATTTTGAAAAAACTATGACTCACTTTCAATCCCCAGATATTATTGTTGTTCACTGTGGAGGAAAAAGTTTCGGCTACATCACTCTACTATATTTTCAGGTTGCATTCAAAGATATGTTTCGAAGCTTAATGGAACTATTTCCATGTGGAAAGATTATTTTTTCAGAAATACATCCACACAAATATATTGATGCCCAAATGTGTTTTGTGCACTAAATATAGGTTTATGTGCTTTTTTAAATAGTGTAGGCATGCCATCATTTGAAAACGAAAACATCAAGTTGGATGGTGCAAAGAATTTTCAGAGTGATGGATTGAATATTACTGATTTTTGGAATCAGATGTTTCTTATAAATATTCAAAATGCACTAAGAAAGTTTATGTGAAAAATATGTATAGTGCATATGAAAGTATTTGTAAGTAGTTCTATGACATACAAACCAGAAAAGCAAAAAAAAATCAATCCTGAAAAAAGGCTCTTTTAAAAACTAGCATTGTACAATACATTTTTTAAATTAAGTGTAAACCTCTGAACCCCCTTCAATTGGACGATCTGTTTGCAGACACCACAGTAGTCTGCAGAGGGTGCATGCAACATCCAGGTTTTTTGAGGATGGCTAGCATAGGAACAGGTCTACGGAGACTGCAGAAAGTCATGGATATCCGTGGACACCAGGGGCTCAGTCAATCAGGTTTCTTGGGTGTGGTGTGCAGGAAGAGAGGGTAGCAGGAGTGTTGATAGTAGGAGTTGTGAGAGCACTGGCAATAGCTATGTGTTTGAGAAGGCCGAGTCTGTGGATTTTTGGGGGCCTCTTGGATCCATTGGTTGAAGGTCTATGCAGAGCAGTGTGGATTGGTGGAAAATCTTGGATTCCATGAATGTGATGTTTCATGATATGCAGTGCGAGGGATCAAGTGGGATGGCTTGCTCCCATTTTCTTCAAATATGGTTCAATTAAAACATCCAGACATTATTATTCTTCATTGCAGAGGAAAATGTTTGTGTTATGTGACTGGAATTTCGTTGAAGGAGACATTGGGAAAGTTGAAGAAAATATTCCCAAATTCAAAAGTTCTTTTTCTCACATTGCTCAGAGACAGATGAGGATGCGTTCAGGTTTATTTGGTCGCCAAATGGAAAAAGCGAGGCGCAACGTCAATAATGCTTTGTGTGCTTTTCTGCCAAATGTTGGCATTACATCTTATGATAACGAGAACATTACATTTGATATTGCCAACATTTTTCAGAGAGATGGAGTCCATCTAACTGATGTGGGTAATCAGATTGTTCTGGAAAGTTAGAAGAAATAATTAGGTTCAGTGAAATGTTTTTAGTTCAGTTCATAAAATGAAAAATAAAAAGTAAATATAAAACCAAAAACGCAAAAAAAGGTTCCTTTAAGAGCTTCAAAATTATTTTAACTCTCCCATCCGACATCTGCAATTTTATTCAATGTCCATGGACTACCACGCTGTTCGTGGGCTATGCAGGCTCCGTAGGGGCCTGTGACTATTTTTCTCACTTCTATTTTTTAACTGTGAAAGGGGGCATATAAAGGAGCCATTTTTGTGTTTTTTTGGTTTTATATTTCCCTTTGGCTTTTTTCAGCGTTATTTGCAGGAGAGCCCGCTTCAAAAGCACATCAAAAATGCTCCCCCCTGCAGAGCGGTGTATCACAGTATATGCAGAACACTATGACCCTCGAAAGGTAAGCATCTACAACATCCTGTATGGCCGGTGAGGTGGCCAGTGGGATCCTCTGTCCCAAAGGAGTACCTGTGTGCCAGAAGGAGCTGTTGAGGAATCTGGCGCAGAGGAAGATAGCCTGCTTGTCCCTGAGAAAGGGACAGCCTTTCTCAGTGGTACTGGGTGCTGGTACTGGGTGCTTAAAACAGACCTGGCGGTGCATTGATGTTGTCCCAAAGGATTAGTGCCCCTGTTGTCCATGACTGAGTTTCACCCCGCACTCAATGCAGTCAACACCGGCCGCCTATTCTTTCGGGACCCCACCAACAGTCTTAAAGAACTGCAACACTCAGGACTCACTACGGGTGTTGAGGTAAGCATTTCCACTACCTCATCTTCATCTTCTTCTTGATCCTCTACTATATTATTGTGCCTGTTCCCCTATCAAGGCCCTCCAGGTTGTTGTGGTGTTGTGGTGGTGGCCCCTGAGAAGGAGGGATGGCAATGAGTGAAGCCATTGCTGCAAATAAAAGTGGTCTGCAAAGCAGGTGTCACTCCAGCTGCTCTCTCCTGGATAGCCAGATTAAGAATGAGAAAAGGTAATGGGTGAGTCCCTTCTGAGGAACTATCCGCAGACAGTCAAGCCATCAGCGGACAACCGAGTCACAAAAAGGCGTTAAAAAGTTGCCAGATGAACCAAAAATTGGTCTGGGAGCTGTGGAATGGTAAAGTTTCAGCTTCAAACACCCTAGATTGGCTGAAAATGCAGTTTTAAACTGTCCCTGCAGCTCGGACATGTTTCGTGGACAGTCCATCATGCCACATGGGTGACAGTCACATGATGACACCCCGGGATGTCCGTGGCCGTGACGGCCATCCACGGACACCCATCGGGTGGCAATCAGAGTGTGCATACCTGGGTTGTAGTCTTAGCAGTGCACGAAGGTGATGCAAATTATGGTTGCTTAGCTTAACATATTTGGCAAATTTGAAGGGTTTTTCAGTTTTATTTGTAACCATAACATCTCTTTAACACAGTTTTTCTATTGGATTTCATGGAATTTTGTTAGTGCAACTTAACCATAATGTCACTTTAAAAACGTTTTTTTAGTCAATATATATGTTTTTTTTGTATTTTATTTATTCATTTTATTTATTTATTTTATTGAACAGTCAGGTAAAACAAACCTGAAAAGGGGAGTAAAAACATTTTGGCCATGTACCACCTAGGCATCCTCAATTACCTCAAAGGTTGTTGCATTCAGTGCTATCGTCGTATAGCCCTTGTTGCAGGTGAAAATGCCAACTACTGGAGACCTGTGTCGGTGCAGAGGGTTCAACGCTGGGGTGGTAGAGGCCACACTCCTATCATTGTCAGCAAATGAAATAGATGAAAACGGTTCAGATGATGGTGCAGCTGGTGGGGTGGTTCTGCTTCCTCTGTAGCCTGTGGCATTAAAGGTCTGGGTTGCAAATCATTGCGTCCAATCCAGAGAGCATGCTTCTCCTGAAATGTTCATCCACTTGCCACCAGTGGTAAAGCATCAGGTGATTGATGAACACAATGGTGCCAAAGTTCTGTGCAGGACCTGCTGAGATTCCTCTCCTAAGCATCTCACCACAAAACCTGCATTGTCCCTATTCAACTTCTGAAATCGGAGTTTCTTTGGGAAGTGTGGTGATTGGGTTAGAATAAAGAAAGGTGTGGTAAAGAAAAAAGGGGATCCGCTATATTCAGATCCACTGGTTGTGTATGTGGTTCTTAGTCTACAAGAGTGGTAGCACATTTTGAATTGGGAATTTGTTAGCATTTATGTTCAATCTACTCTTCTACGATAGCCAAGTCCCTGCAGCAGAGAGACAGCATTTAAGATATTCCCCACATTACCCAAAACTATGATGCTCATGAGTCGCCCATGATGTTGGCAGGGTAAACTCTAAAGAAAAGCTTTGCCTACACTAAGGCATAGTGCATGGTGCTGTTTATGATCATCACAACTGCCACATTCCAATTGAAATCACACATATGTCATCTCCTGTGAGCCTTTTTCCCTATGGAAGATGATATGTGTTCTGGACAGCTGGGTGTGGCCTGCCAAATGTAAGGATGAGAACCTGGAAGGCCGGGCCTCCTCTTTGATCTCTTTGTGAGGGCAGGTAACACCCTCCAACAAAGTCGCACAGCAGACTTGCACCCAGGCATCAAGGGATCACACCCATTCAAATAGAGTAGCCTGACACACGGGTGCTGCATCTCTAAAAGTGTTTATACTCAGTAAGAAGGGAAGGATGCAGGATGATAAAAGGCAGGAGTGCTCTGGTCAATGGGAGAAGGTTTGCACCATAAACCACTTGGGTATTTTGACGTTTGCAAGCTTGCTCAAGTATTTGGCTACCAGGAGATTACTCAGGTTGTCATGTTCCCAGTGCAGACGCCTACTCACAAGGCCACACACACTTGTTTTGTTTCAGGATTTAGTTTTCCAGGGAATATTTCATGACAGATTGCTGGGTTTACAAGGTGAACACCTTTTATACTTTGACAACATATTCATTGGAACATTTCTTCTCTCAGGTTATTTTTATGGTGTTAATTACTTTTTTTTAAAAGTCCAATGCTATTTTCTCTTGTGCCCTTTGTTCTAAGGGGAAGGCCAAATGAACTACATTTGTATATTTCACTTTAAGATATATGTTCACTTACTGTGCGTATATTCATGGGGCCAGCTTTTGATTTTTGCTATGGGTGCAGAAAGTACCTGGGCATATGTTATTCTTGCAGATGGTCATTTCTTTCCCATTTCCATGCTGCTTAAATGTGGTTAGTTTGGGTCATGCAATGTATTACACCAGTTCCCAAGAGACCAGCCATAAAAGAAGGGGCTTGCAGAATGCTGCTTAACCAAAGTGTGTGGTACATGGCAGATAATTTAATCTCACTGTGCATTGCCTAAAAACATTGTGAGTTTTCAAAGCCTGCAATCTTTTATACATAACGATACCACTGTAATAATGGGCCAAAATCAGTTTGGGATTTATGAACATCTTTGAGCAATGGGTTGCAGGTGTTTTAAAATATAGAGTGGCTGTGCCCACAAGCCATGGCCGAGTGCCATAGCTATTGGTTTGGTAATGTTTGGCCGTTCCCACCAGCCATGGCCAAAGGCTTGTTGTCTGGAAGCATTTTAAAATGGACAGTGGGCACGGCCAAAGACCGTGTCCACTGACCATGGCCAAAGACCATGATAGTGGTCTGGAAGCATTATAAAAATCTATGGAATAACAAAACCCTTGAAATTCAAGAAAAAAAAAATGTTATTTGCAGGTACATTAAGGTGAGCAATACATTGTAACAAAATCTTTGAAATTCAAGGAAAAACTTTAGTTGCAAGGACATTAAGGTGAGAACTTAAAGCAACAAAACCCCTGAAATTCACCTTAACTTCGCACCCTGTGTTGTGCAGCCTATGACCACATGACATCATAGAACACATCACTGATGACATAACTAATTACATGTTGTATAAGAACACTGATGACATTACAAATCACATCACTAATGCCATCACTGGTGACAACACTAATTACATTGTATATAACTCATTACTCATGAGCCCCCCCCCATCCTCATTGCCGCCGGATCCTGGAGTGGGCAGGAGCCCCTCTGAGTCACAACTCTAAACTGGCCAACCACGCGGCGAACCACGCTGCAGGAGCAGCTTTTCACAGCTGATCCCTGGATTTCGAAGAGGGCAGGAGCCCTTCCCAGCAACACCTCCCCATCTCATACCTACGCGGAGGACCGCGCTACAGGAGCAGCCAGAATTTGCAAAACACCCCTGTGCTTCAATACCGAGAGGTGAGCAGTCGCTCAACAACCTGACTTTACCATTTTGTATGCGGTCTTGCATCCTGTTCGAAGTCTTTGTCTTTACCATGCCTGCCCCAATAATGGCCACAGCCTCCTACGACACGGAAATGAGACTGTATACATTTTGCTGAGCAACGTTCCTCACATTACCCATAGTTCTCCGCCGTCAGGTGGAAGATGGCCCTCTTACGAGAAGGCACGTTACAAAAAGGCCCTGTTCTGTGCCTGTTTGAGCACTGGTGCACGGGTGCACTCCACCAACTCTGTATCCAATTGAAGGTTAGAGTCTATCTGCCTTCCCTAGGTACTACTCTTTTGCCAGTGATCCTTGTTACGCCTAAGAGCATTATTAAAACAACACTGCAAACTGTCTGCACATCAGTGATCCTTATTGTTGCGAACATCGCTAATTGCAATGGAAACCACTTGACCTACCTTTTTAACTCTGTCCATGGCATAATCGCTTGTTGCCACCCCCTACTAAGGGGTTACAACATTATTTTAACCTTAATAACAGTTTGTTATAACTACCGAACAGAAACTTTGTTGAATATTTTACCTGCAGGCTTCAGCCATTCCGCAATTTGTAAATCTGTATGCAACCTAACTCATTACTGAACAAAGTTTGCCGATCCACAGATGCATACATTGACTTGTGTTGTGACTGTCCACATCTTAAGGAGTTCTTTGCCTGCTAGTCATCATGCTTGAGATCGCATATTGAGTAAGTTAACACGCAACACTCCAACATGCATGTGTTCATTCATTATAAATTGCTGAATTTGTCACATGTGCTAGCTAACACAGCTATTGTTAGCCCCACCTTATGGTTATGTAACTTAACTATCTACATTATCAACTGTAGTACTTGTGTCTTCCTCCTTGCTAACGATCACCTCACCTGTACAGCAGGTCAGTCTATTAAAGACTGTTTAGTCAACATCACCGTCATAAGCAGATGCACTATTTAGTTGGTGACTTGCTATGCCTATAGTCGTTCATTATTAGCACACATATTAACATTACTGACTTTTATCATACCTGCTAAACAATCTAATGCCTCACTGCTAACCAACTAGTTCTCTCTGCACCTTCTCCTTTAAAGCTCTCTCATTAGACAAATACTGTCAGCTGTCCTAGCCACGTGCCTAGCTTCTATCTAACTATGTACTAGTTCCACAGCACATACAGTCTACTCCCCCTGCTTCTCTCCACAACCTTAATGACAAGATTCATTGTGAACACTAGCACATACTCCTTGCACTCCTACACGGCATATAGGCGTTACAATATCTTAAGCATGCATTACATCCCCAATTGCATTCATCCATCCATGCAGAACCGCAATCCTATACCCTCACCCACACCTACCTTGCATTCTCACAGCACTGAGCCCAATTACATCATGCCTTGTATCAACCCTTACCTGAATTCCCCGGCCCTATGGCTCGAACACTTTGCGAACAAACATACGCCTAACCAACCACGTGCTCTCAACCTTAGGAACATGAGATTAGGCTACAGATTTAGCCAAAAAACTCAACAACATTACCCTCTCTCCAATACCAAAATCTCCTCGCACCAGAAATATCCAACAACAGCACCCAACGACAGAGGTACCATTACCTATACCACCAAAAACGCCTCGACCCTCCACGCTAACTGTCTGCCTACGGTAAAAGATACCTTGATTAAAGGTGCCCTCGTCAACGTCAGATCTCTCCCAGCTCACACGCTTGACATCGCTGACTTCATTGTAACTGAAGACCTTGACTTCCTAGCTATTACTGAAACATGGCTACATGCAGCAGCCGGACCGTCATTGGCCTTAGCAATACCTGACAACTATGCCATTATCAGATGTGATAGGAACTCCAACCAGTCAAAAGGTGAAGGTGTTGCCTACTTAGACACATTCCTAATGATGAGATTCCTTCCGCAGAGCTATTATCTGTTAAATTGCCTTTATCACCCAATCAAACTGCCACAGTGCATCTTTTCCATCAGCCACCAGGACCTATTTCCACCTTCGCCAAAAACATTTCATCCTTCCTTGCCGCCAATACCAAGCCTAATTCCCAAATTATACTTCTTTGAGACCTCAATCTTGGTTACCAAGATCTGAATGATCTCAAAGCCCTTGACCTCACTAGCACCCTTGTTGACTTAGGATTTATACACCACATTCATGAGCCTACATAAATCAAAGGGAGAACTCTTGATTGGCTCGCTGATCTGAACTGTAGCGTCAATCTAATGTCTATCACACCGTGCATATGGTCTGATCATCATAAGATAACCTTTACTGTTAAAGCTAACCCCCAAAGTCCTGAACCAAACATTGCACCTTCTATCCAGACCCGTAATAAGAAGGATATTACAAAGGACAAACTACTCCCACTAATCCTTCCCCTTCTCAACAATGCCTCAGTATCTTGCTCTGACCCCACAGTCTTAGTAGATATCTATAACCAAACTATCTTAAAAGCATTAAACTCTATAGCCCCACTCTAATTGCGGAAACCAAAACCATGTGCGCACCTCGATTCGTGGTTCAAACCACACCTGAGAGACTTACGCAAAGCCAAAAGAAAGGTAGAGTCGCATTGAAAAAGTCTTCAAACGGTGCTAACAAAAGTACTTTGATTATTGCCTCCTACAAATACAAAGAAACGATATGGCAGCAAAACAGGAAGCCTATAATAAGCACATCCTGCAGGCTGAATCTAACACTAAATAGCTTTTCAAGATTCTTAACGAACTTGAATTTCTCATAGCCCCCATTGACACGTGCATTACTGACAGCACATGGTGTACTAACATCCAAAAAGCATCTCTCGATAAAATGTCCACACGGAAGACTAAAATCAACAACAAAAAATGAAGCCTACTTTTAGATCCACTATCTAATGCCCCCGCTCACAACTTCACAGCACCTGCACATCCCTTTAAACCATTCAGTTTTTCAACTTTGTCTACTTGGGAAGTGGAAAACATCATTAAAAGCACAAACCTTCTAATTGTCAAGGCGACTCTTGCCCTGCCATTAAGGAAGCTGCCCATGACCTAACCCCATTCATTTCCACCATCATTAATGCTTCTTTCATATCAGGTACTGTCCCTGACAACCTCCAGGATATGGGTCATCCCTCTCATCAAAAAACCTACCCTTGATACTGGTAACCCTTCGAACTACAGACCTATTACCATGGTGCCTTTTCTTCTGAAAATCTTGGACCGAGCAGCCTTTTTACAAATTCAGGATTATCTAGAATCCAATAAACTCCTTGGCCTCCAAAAATCGGGTTTCTGTCCCAGACACGGAACAGAAACTTTTAGTCAACCTTTCGGCAGCTTTTGATCTGGTTAACCATCAAATCTTTGCCATCACCTTAAAACCGTTGCCCACTTCTCAGATGAAGCCACCTCCTGGATCAGATCCTTCTTGGCAAACAGAACCTTGCCAGTCTTCTCCCCCTCCGCTTCTGCTGATCCGTCACCAGTCCTGTGTGCGGTCCGGCAAGGGTCCTGTGTCTCCCTCACATTATATTCTCAATTATCTGGGTGTCATTTACTATATTATGTGGATGACACTCAGATACTCATCCCTATCACTGGTGACTACGTAACTGATTCAAAAGCTCTGAATGATGTATACACAGTCATTCAGGCCTGGATGGCGCATCATGGGCTTTGCTTAAATGATGATAAGACAGAGTTACCCATCCTAGGCTCCCATCCCAGACTTAACAAATAATTTGTCATTGATGGGAATACCATTAAGGTTTCCAATGACACAACAACTCTAGGCTTCCACTTGGACTCTACTGTATCCCTTACGAGACAAACTAATGCGGTGGTCGCAACCTCAACCTATACATGCAAACTCTTAACAGTTTGCAGACCTTTCTTCACTGCCTCAAACTGTATTATCCTTGCCAGAACCCTCATTATGGCTAAATCTGACTACTGTAATGCCCTCTACCTGTGGACCAGTCAAAGGAACATGAGAATAACCCAGAATAAGGCTATCTGGGCAGCCCTCAATATCCCTAGGAAATCTCACATCTCTGACTCGAGACAAAGTCTTCATTGGCTCCCAGTCGCGCTCAGAATATCACTCAAAACCCTTGCACTAACGCATAAGTGCCAAACCAACCATGCCCCTGAATATCTTGCCAATCGCTTCGCCGCTCACACGTCCACCAGATCACTCAGATCTGCTCAAGCACACTCACTTTCCATACCCAAATTTAAGCTACATAAAGCAGGGGGGTCTAGATTCCCAGTCCTTGCATCCAAATTATGTAACACACTCTCTAACATACTCAGAATTGAACCATTCTACTTTTCATTCAAGAACAAAGCCAAATTATGGCTCATTGAGCAGGATTTAGCTGCTTCGGATACATAATGTAAATTTGTCCCACACCTTTAACGCACACTGTAATTTCCTCAACACGCTTACATCCCTATGTATATACATTATGTAAACTTGACCTAAAATTGTAACTTACACCTCGTAAGTTGTCCTGCATCACCATTGTATTCACCTGTAACGTACATTTTATAATTTTTTCAACACGCTTGTATCCCTATGTATGTACATTATGTAAACTTGACCAAAAATTGTAACTTACATCCTGGAAATTGTCTTGCATCACCATTGTATTTCTATTTACATTCTGCCTACATACTTTACCTGTTATTCTACTGCAATCTTGCCCGTTTTTTTCCAGCTTGTTGCTGTTATCATGAAGTTTATTGCACCATGTAAGTGCTTAACCTGTCGTGATATATGTACCTTTCAAGAACTGCAATTTCTGATGCTATCTGTAACTTTTGCACCTTTCAAGAAATGCGCCCAGATGCCTCCTGGCCAGGCGTGCAATACAAATAAACTAAATGCAAATACAAATACATCAATAATGAAATTAGATACGAGTTTATGGCCCTTAAGTAACGTGCATGCAATGGATGGTGTTGCAGAATAACTCAGACTCCAAATAATCGAACCAGCTCAGGAAGATGGCAAAGATACTGTTTTATTAGCAATTATCTAAAAGAGGGAGTTACAATGGACATTTGCTCAGCCTCTCAAAGATGTTCTCATAAAAACATCCTTATTTGCAAAAATTACATCAGAGATGACGTCATACTACATGGCAAATAATAGAAAACCTATCAAGGGTTGGGAATGGTTAAGGGAGACATCTAAATACACTTTCTATAGGGACTAGGATTGTGATTGGCTGCCCACTGTCAGGTGGACAATTTATGCCTACCTCTAAAACAAATGTATTGGCAGAGCTCAAGACGCGAGAATTGACTGTTGATACTTTGCGCGCACAAGGAGAGAGTGAGTGGAAGATATCATCTTGTTATTCACGGAAAGTAAAGTTAAGTGTAAATATGGAAATAGAACATCTAAAATATTGCAAAATATTGCTGAAGTTACAGGGTGTAGTGCACAGAAAAAACATAGGTACCTGGATAAGCTGTATATGTATTTTTCCCAATACATTGCTAGTTGAAATAACGATAAGTGCGAGCATGGAAATAGGAAGGTAAAATACTGCTTAGTTATGCGACACAGTGTACAGAAGTGATATTGACACCTTCAAAAGCACTGTATGGGTTGTTTCCGTTACACTGCCAGCTGAATCCCAATTTAACATTGTTATAGTAGTGGCTTGTGGGAGTTGTAGTACTGTTTTGATACAGATTTTCTTAAGAGCTGAGTAATAGTTAGTTGATCATACTGTAGCTCATTAAGAGTTTTTGTAGAAAGAGGATCTATAAAGGACCCAGGAGCAATTGTGTAACAGGCTAATTTCCTTTGAGAAAATAGTGTTTCTCATTCGTAAATATTGCACAATATGAATTGGTTTGCACATGTCACTTTTATGGAAATATTTTCATTGTGTTTGATATAAATGAATTTTATGTCTTTGTTTTTCTCTTTTAATAATATAAATATATTTTAATAATGTGTGATTACTAATTGATGGATCATGATGTAATGTATCTACAACATTTAGTCTGTAATGGATGAGTAATGTTATGTATGTTGTAGGACTCATGTGTATCTAGTGACGATAGAGTTACAACTGGTGGTTATATATCCTGGGTAAAACATTGGGAATCAGTCAAGAGGTGTTGGGATCATTTTTGAATATTTAAGGTCATTATAAGGGCCCAATCCCAACCTCTTTCTTTTTAACAAAAAACCTTGGTCATATTTTATTGTTTTGGTCTTTACCTCTAAAACATATCATCTTCAACATTATTAAGTACACAGTTTATCATTGGTCTTAAAACTGTAAGGCCATTCTTTATATGGCCCTGTACAATTGGTTGGCACGCTTGTGCCATGTCTGGAGCATTCGGTTCACTTAGCAGCACGTAAACCCAGACTTAGGTGCCAGCAGGTGGACTTGACTTTACCTCCCCAACCAATTAGCCCTACATCTCTCATCACCCATGCCCTCTGCCATGAAGATTGTCTTTGAACTTGGCCTTGCAAAGTATCCTTGTCTCTGGCAATATATGGGGGTGGAGGCACTCACTGTCGTTGTTTTAGGATGCCAAGCTCAAATCTATTTCCAGCCCTCGCTCACGTGACAGGAGGCCACAAATTGGTCTGTTTTGCAGCATTTAAATATCTTAAATGAATACAACTTGGCACTCTTGATGTTCTTTCTTTGCATCTTAACAAGGGATGATTAATCCTTTGCACGTTCACTGCTTTCAAGAATAGATAACCAACCTTGGTTGCTTCAGTTTTGATACCAGGCCAGGCAGCCTCCCCATGCGCCTCCACGATCTTAGCTTATTCTTGCTGTGACACAATTCTCGCCTTTTCTCTCCATGTGTCTTGGCTTACAAAATTCATGACACAGATGTCCAGATTCTATACAATGGAGGCTTCGCCTGCAGTCTATTCACTGCATATAGCCAGCTTCTATAATGACTTAATCTACCTTGCATTTCAGCATCTGTCATCTGTATAATTATTGAACAGTTGATTTTCTGCAGCACGTGCAATCTTCGTCTCACATCTGAAAGTTTACTCGATTGTTAAATGTGTCATTAGTTTCTGTAAGATCCATGCATTCTCTTCACCCAGTGTTCTTCTGGATATCACACATGTCTCTTGAGATGTCACTAGCTTCTCTGTTTTCTCCTTTTCATATTTCTCCCTCAGGTTGTCATCTCTCCGGCAAACACTTGATAGGGTTGTCTCAGTGGGTACCTTCTTTTGAATATTCACCGTGGTATTGGCACAACTGCTGGTGTCAAACATGGCACAATCTCAGGCTTCCAATATATAGGAGGTAGGGGGCGGGATTTCCTACAGAGGTATGTAACTTCTCCTCTACAGATATAACATCATTTATAAGTTAGCTCATAAAAACTTTGCTTACCTTAATAACAATTTAGGTCACAGACTTTACCATGACAAAGGCTGGGGTCACTGACCAGCACCAAAGGCCATAGCTAGTGGTTGTTTAGAGTTCAAAAATACCAATGTGCATGGTTACAAGCCATGCCTAGTAGCCCATTACTGTTTTAAAATATACAGTGGGCAACATTGAAAGCTGTAGTCAGTGGTCATGGCTAAAGGCCATAGCTAGTTCCCATTAATATGTTAGAATATACAGTCAGCACAGAGGCCTTGGCCACAGGCTACTATTGTGTTAAAGACCATGGCTAGTGGCTATTAGGTGTATATAATATACAGTGGGCACGGCCGAAGGCCACAGCTAGTGGCTTGTTAATGTATAATTTACAGTAGGCACGGCTGAAGGCTTATTGCATGTTATTTTAAAATGTACAGTAGACATGGCCAACAGATGTACAAACTGTTCTAGGTCAAAGGACATGGCTTGTGACCCATTTATATGTTAGAATATATGGTAGGCACAGCCAAAGATTGCGGCCGCCGTCCAGTATTTTGTATTTTGTTGAAGTCCATGGCTAGTACCTGATCAGTGTATGGTTCATACAGTGGACATGGTTCAAATCTGTATCCACTGATGATGATAATGATAATGATAATGATGTGTTATATACATAGAACCTTACAGAGCATATATTTATATACAATATTACCCAAATGAAATTGGTACTCATTTATCGACCTCGGAAGGATGAAATGCTGAGTTGGCCTTGCCGGGATTCAAACCTGCGACCTGCAGATCACGCTCAGATCGCTTAGTGTTTTAAAATATTCACTGCAGATGGGTGAACGTTGTGAGTTCTGTCCATAACTGAAGGCCATGACTAGCACCCATTCATGTGTTAAAACATATATTAGGCCATGCACACTGACCATAGATGAAGGCCATGCTTAATACCACTTACTGTTGTAATGTAATTAGTAATGTCTTCAGTGATGTGATCTGTGATGTCATCATTGTGGTTATAGGCTGCGCAACAGGGGCGCAAAGTTAAAGTGGCTTTAGCTAAATTTCAGAGGTTTTGTTGAGATAAATTCTCCCCTTAACATCCCTGCAACTAAGGTTTTTTCCTTGAATATCTAGTTGTCCTTATTCTGCATATGGGAAATTAGAAATTGCTCCCCTTTAACAGCAAATGATGTAAATCTGCTAGGGTTGACTTTACAGATAAGCCAGGTACAGCAAACATCTCACTGTGTACCTTTTAATAGGAGATATAATGAATCAATGTTATTATTTAATGATCGATTTGTTTGTATAATGCAGAATCAGAAGCAGTGCAGTCAGTTCCAGGAAACGAGCTGAGCAGGAAAAGTGCTCCATTAGGAATCCTTAGCAGCGTTATGTGCTGGAGGGAAGGCGGTAATTTTCAGCCCAAGCACCGGCACTGCTTCCCTTTGACTTTCAAAGATCACCTCCCTGAAGTGTGCCTATGTTAAAAAGAGAGAGGCAGGCACTTTAAAAGTTTTATAGCCCAATTGTTCACTTCCTATAAGTCCTCCTCGGGGAATTTAAGGGTTCAATTTGGATGAAAATGTAATGCAAAGCAATTGGGAGCGAGTAACCTTTCTGCCATGAGCCGTCTTCTCCATATGCTCACCCGCATCAAATGGGCCTTTGGCTAAATCCTACCAAAATATCACAGCTGTCACCTTCCTAGAGGGGAACAAAAAGAATTTGCATCAAACTGCTTTTGTCAGCATTAGTAAAATCCACCGGTGACTGCCACGAGGGACATACAATACTGCTTCATAAATGTATGGAAAGAGCATGCCATGCCTTATCTGCCTGTTTATGCCCTGCGGAAAAAATATTCCACCGTCAGATGTTATGGGTCGCCTCGGTATTTGGGGATAGCATAATAACTCTGCTTAATATACCATTATTTTAAGCTTGACCTGCCTTCATCTTTATTATAACTAGTACTAGGATGAAACGTGATATATGTAATTACATTTAAAAAGCGTTTTTTATCAATGCCTCAAGGATTATTTATTTATTCGAATGTAGGAATCCCATTACATCATTATAAAATGTAAGGTAACGATAAAAATACATGAAGAAGCGGCAAGGCAATTAACAGACTATAATTGAAGCAGAGCTGAGGTATGGATCAAGAATAGGCTGCCTAGCCTAACATAGCTGACTCTGCTATTTTGCGCACTCGTTTCACTCGATTCTCCATTAAGGTACATGAGGTACCAGCATGTTCCAAGATGGCTGCCTGCCCTTTGTTGTCTGCCTTTAGAGCCTAACCAGGCCCCCAACAGCCATTGTCACCGTCCGATTGGCTGCTTCTGCCTTCTACTCCCTGATTGGGCACCGGCAGGCGAAGCCGGCCCACTCGTCCCAAGGCCCACGGCAGCAAGGCTAACATCTGTTCTGCGCCTGTTCGTGCCGCTTCTGCCGTCTGCCAGACCCCCTGGTCCTCGCACGTACGCCTGAAAAGGTAACTCTTAAAGCAACTATCATGCGCTTTTTACAGCTACAGCTGACACGACCACAAGCGTACCCGATACTCTGCTGACATTGACTCTGGCACCTGTGCATCTATACTTGTATTACCTGTGACTGGTATGTGCTTTAGCACACTCAACAGCCAAATGTTAATATGTTCGCTCCCTGCTGCCCTTGATCAACGCATGACTCGGCGCTAATGTGTCAGCCCGATTCCTGACACTGCATAACCTGTAAACCTAGCGTACTGGCCTCTAACAATCTCTCTAACTCACCTCATTCTCATGCTCTACCCTTTAACTCAGCTCCCTCATTGCCATCCAGCCTACTGCTCTCTCCTTGATTATTGATACTGTCCACTTCACCCTATGTCCATTTGGCTCTTCTGAACTAGGCGCTGCCCAACCGCACATTAGCCTAATCATGTCATGTACTCTGCTTAACTGTGTCTTATTATGCCTCGACTCTGCTCACTGCCTCTGAACACTATTATGCTATGCATTCTCCTTTGCTCTACTGTACCCAGTTGCTACCTAGTGCATTTTAGTCTAATTATGCTATCTCATATTTAGGTGTTACCTTTTGCATTTCAACCTAACGGAGGTACTCTGATCCTAGCTGCTGCCGCTGTGTTCAATTGCTAGTGCCCATCCCACAGCACCTCTCACCTCCCATAGCTCAACAGCCCAACCTACACTGCAGTCACAATTATGCCCGCCTGGCTCCTCCTCATCATGTTCGCTGTCATGCACAACAACACGCCTTGCAGCAGAAACAGTTACATACCATTCAGCAATGGACTTGTCAAACTCTGCTGCCTGAGACACCACCCCGTCCCATGTCCCACACCTTTCTTGCCTACACTGCCACCTTTCCCACACAGTGCCCACGCATACCACACCACCACAGTCAGCGCCACATTAGACAACCCCCTATCCAACTCTCCTAACACCACTAAACATGTCCATACCAAGACTAATCAGAACCCGCTCAAATCTCTAGATTACTGGCCCACAGCCAACACCAACCTCGCTACCCGTAACAATAGACTAGGCTCCCGACTTACCTCACCTAATAAATCACCTGCAACATTTAGGACTAAGCCCATAAACAAGATCACCACCAATGCCACCAACATCACCCCATTAAAAGGTGCTCTACTTAATGTCAGATCCCTTATGGCTCATCCCACCGAAATTGCTGACATTATCCTCTCAGCAGATCTCGACTTCCTGGTCATGACAGGAACCTGGCTACATGATGCAGCAGGCCCCTACCTAACCCTTGCGGTTCCCGACAAATACACTATCCTCAGGGCCGGCAGACCCAATGCCCGCGGAGGAGGTGTAGCTATTATTTTTAAATCCTCACTCGATATTGGATCTGTTACCTCCCTTCCACTTAAATCATGCAAGCAACTCACCATTAAAATACAGACCACCCCGCAGAGCACTATCACTTTGGAACTAATATATAGACCCCCACGTCCCGCAGGTACCTTCGAGGAAGACATCACTTCTCTCATAGCTGAGAACTCCAAGCCTCACTCACAAAACATTATCCTAGGCGATTTCAACCTGGGGTACAACGACCCAAGCGACACTCCTGCGTCATCCCTTGCTAATGCCCTTTCCGAACACGACTTTACTCAACTCATTACTCTACCCACCCATCAGAAAGGTAGAACCATCGACTGGCTCGCTGCCCACAATTGCAATATCACCTGTAAGGCCCCCCAACCTCTCCTATGGACTGACCATCTCCTCATATCATTTGACATTAGCATTAACAACCAGAACCCCAAACAGTGCCCCCTTGCACCAGCCTGTCTGACCAGAAACAAGCGCAACATTACCGCGGAAACCATTACACCACTGGTTATCCCAATCCTAAATATGCTCCCTGCCACCACTGACTTCAACCTTCTAGTCAGCACCTATAACAACGCCATGACCAAAGCCGTTGAAGCCGTTGCCCCACTAAAGCTACGCAAAAGCAAACCTAGAGCTCATCTGAACTCTTGGTACACACCTGAACTTAAATCACTAAGAAAAAACTAAGCCAAGATGGAAACCCTATGGAAAACAACTCCATCAGCTGAAAACAAATCCAATCTCTTGACCATTTCCTCCCTTTACAAAAAGTCGATCATCTGCACCAAGAAGGAAGCATATAACATCAGAATAGACAACGCAGCCTCTTGCACTAAAGAACTCTTCACCATCCTAAAGGAGTTAGAAAATTCCAACCCTCCAACGGATATGTCTGTGAAAGACAAACCTTGGTGCGCAAGTATCCAAAATGCCCTTGCTAACAAAATGACTGGCCTCCAAACGAAAATTGAAGCCAAGAGACTTCAACTCTCCAACAGTAACCTGTCCACCCCTAGCATACCTACCACCACTAATACCACCACTGGTTTCACCTTCAAAAAGGTAACCATACCAGAAGTCCAAAAAATTATAACATCCCTCAAACTGCCAAATTGCAAAGGAGACAGCTGCCCCACCCAGATCATCAAAGATGCAGCAAGAGACCTCTCCCCCTTCATCTCCAAGCTAATCAACATATCCTTCTCCTCTAACTCAGTACCCAATAACCTGAAACAATCATGGGTTCTCCCTCTCCTAAAAAAACCAACCCTAGACCCAGCCATTCCCACTAATTACAGGCCAATCACTACGGTTCCAGTCTTGTTAAAAATCCTTGACAGAGTTGCCTACCTGCAAATTGAGGATTACCTAGAGACCAACCAACTGTTAGGATTGCGTCAAGCTGGCTTTCAACCTCAACATGGAACAGAAACTGCCCTTGTTGACCTCAAAAGTCAGATTGATGACATAAAAGACAAAGGAAAGGCTGCCATCCTACTCCTCCTAGAGCTCTCAGCAGCCTTCGACCTGGTCGACCATAAAATACTCTGCAACCACCTCTCTCCCGCCGCCCACTTCTCCCCCTCTGCCGTCACGTGGATACAGTTCTTCCTAGCCAACAGAACCATGAGGGTTTTCTCATCAGCGGCAGCAGCAGACCCTATCCCTATCACCTGCGGCGTCCCACAAGGATCCTGTGTATCCCCCACCCTCTACAACATCTGTACAAAGCCTCTTTTTGATAAACTGGACCATCTGGGTGTCACCTACAACAACTACACAGATGACACCCAGATACTCCTCACCATCTCTGGCAACTACAGTGTTGATGTCATTAGGATTAACAAAATCTTCTCCATCATTCAGGCATGTATGGCCACACACGGCCTCTGCTTGAATGATGAGAAGACCGAACGTCTCCTTGTCGGATCACCTAACAACTTACAGAAACTCAGCCCGGACTACACTAACATCATTATCGATGGCAACACTAGCCCCATCGCAAAAAATGTGAAAACCTTCGGCTTCTATCTTGAAGCCAACACTAAGCTCACTAAACAAGTAAACACGATCGCCTCAGCCACCGCCTACACCGGGAAACTAATTAGAGCCTGCAGACCTTTCTTATCCACTAGCAGCTGCCTCACGCTGGCCAGGGCGCTCATACAATCCAAGTTAGACTACTGCAACAGCCTTTACCTAGGCGCCAACCAATCCATCATCAACAAACTACAGGTCCTCCAAAATAATGCACTACGAGCAGCATGAAACATCTCCAGGCGCGAGCACATCTCTGCCACTAGAATCTCATGCAAATGGCTCTCCATTCAACAAAAAATCGACTTAAAGACCCTGTGCCTTACCTACAAAGCCTTAAACCACCTAGCCCCTCTCTACCTCACGAGCAAATTCACTATGAAACCGGCCACCAGAATCACTAGATCCTCCTATACTCTATGCCTCACAGTGCCCAGATTCACCTCTAAAAGAGCCGGCGGCTCAAGCTTCACGGTCCTCGCCCCGCAACTCTGGAACACTCTGCCTCTGAATATCAAGCTAACCAAATCCTTCCAATTATTTAGGAAACTTGCCATTGGATGGCTTCTGAATAAAAACCAACCTGATTCAGCACACCACAAATTGTATATATTGTACATGCCTAAATACTACAACTGTATATCTAATTACCTCTGACTGTATATATTGTATATATTCTTACAAATGTATCATTATAACTTCTATTTTCTGTGTCTTGTAACCTATCCTTAAGCGCCCTTTTACTCCTGGGTCTGGAGCGCTATATAAATAAAATAAACAAGCAAACAAACAAACATGGTATCATTAATGCTGTTCTTAAACCACCCAATTTTAAATGAAAAAGACATGATATCATAAAATTACCAATTAGCACAAAAGTAAGGTTAGTGAGAAAAAAGAAATTAAACTGTAGTGAGCACTGAGTGAAGAGAACAGGGAAGAGCATTCCAAAATTCCGAAGCAAGAAAGAAAAATGAATGAGAGTGAGAGGCCAGAGTGAGACCACTTACAAAGAAGAGAGAAGAGATGAGACAGACAAAGAGAGAAGATGGACAAAGGGGGTACGGGGAGAATAATTAGAAGTAAAACAAGGGAGATAGAAGGGGCTGGAAGCAAGTACATATTTGACGACAATACAGATGTATCGAAAGGGAAGATGGGCTGAGAAAGAGCACCAGACGATAGAAGCTAGAGAGGACGGGATAAGGAAATGTACAGTTAAACATTGATTTACAGAGAATTAGTACCCAGCGAGGGCTGTGTGATGGTAATCCCGCTGTCCTGAGCCTCCTCATGGCCGGCGGCCGCCATCTCCCCTCGCTGGGGAATGAGATAAGTCTTCTCCCACCCACCTCCCCCATCCACAGAATTTCCTTCCCACCCCCACTTACCTTCTATTTGTCAATTTTGAGAGTGGACGCGTTGGGAACACTTCAGTGCCCGGTGCGTCCGCTCCCGATCTGCAGCAGGCCATCATGAAAAGCAAGAAGGTACTACGTGTAGTACCTTTCTCCCATCCCATGGCGGCCATTTGGTTTGTTTACTTTTTTCCTATCTTTATAATGGCTGCCATGGAAAGGGAGAAGGGACTTCATTTCCCCTTCCCCGGTGGCCATTTTTGTTGACTTTTTTTTCTGTCCCAAAACACCCGAATGTTTCAGAACAGAAAAAAAAATACCTGTAGTACCCCAGTGTAACGGTTAGGGGTACTAATTTGCAATAAGCCCCTCAACTGCTGGCCATTACCACATATGGTAATGCCCCCTATGCAGTAATGGCCCACAGTCTCGGGGCTTATTGCCTAAGTGAGGAACAGTAGCCAAGATGGGAGAAGATCAGTGTGAGAGCCTGAGTCTAAGTAGCGGAAAAGGTGAGAACTGGAGGAAATTAGCATATGTAAGTTGAAAACGGCAGAAAGAAGCCATGTAAGAGATGGCAGAGCTAAAGGTTTATAAAGGATAACAAACGACACCCAGATTGTGAGCAGAAGAAGAGAAGGAGAGTGGATCTGGGGAACGAGGCATTGGGCCAGTGGGAAATCAGGAAGGGGAACTTTCCAGGAAGAAAAGAGTTTCAGTCTTAGTCAGGGACTTCATTTCACCAAAATGCCAGGGGTAGCGGAAGTGACATCACACGGCCCTTGACACCCTGATGACATCACAGGAAGAGAAGTAATTTGACCCCACCTCCAAGTGACATCTCAGGAAGTGATGGCAAACGACCTTCAGATTTTTTAGATGCACCTAGCACCCGTGTTTCCAGGTGCTCTCATTTCAGCCACATGTAAGAACCGAAGCACAGAGGTAGGCATGATTTGTCCACGATTATGCATTTGGCAAATGCCATTTTCCAGATTCGACGTGGGGTCTATATGTAAAACATACATAATGCAGTATTTCTAACAGGGTAACCGAAATCTGTAACGCAGGTTACACCTAGTGTATGAAATATCTATAGATCAATGGACACAGAAGTACGTGTTATTTGTGATGTTGCTGTTAAACAAGTAAAAACAAAAATTGACCTGTGGAGGCGTGTGCTGCTGTTTTAACAGGAGGAAAATGCTGCACGAGCAAGACCTGAAAATTAAATCATTGCCCAGGATTTAGTACCAACAAAATTCCCTGGTATAAATGTATATATGATTCAACTACCAAGACTGGTGTGCAGCCACAGAGGGAAATGCACCTGATAATGTTATCTTAGCTGGAGTACAATACATGGCAAAGGTTATTTCAGCATACTCAAGACCCCCATAGTTTTTATTATCTAAGCGTAATACTGTGTGCCAGAGTACTTTAAAAAAAAAAACACCATTTAATGTAATATCATTGTTGCACACATAAATGCATAGCATCACACAGTTATTTAAAATGTAAAACACCCATGAGTTGCTTCTCACCCGGGGTCTCACTGGCAGACTCCAAGGCACGCACTGAACACTACCACTTTGTGAGACCCAGTGGTGCCCAATGGCATAGCACAAAAAATATGCCAGCTCCCCTGTGAGCCATGATGTGGGGGCACTCCCAAGCTCCTTAACAGAGCACAGGGCACGCCACACACCGACCGTTCCTGACCACCACATGTGCGCAATGTCCATGATGAATATGTTACTGCAGGGGCATGCACTACTACAAGTGAAAGAAGTAAATATGTTTTTCAATCAAAGATGAAATCTTTAACGCAACATAGAGAGATGGGGGTGGTGCCTGGTCCACATATACACCAACCACGAGTGGTGGTTGGTGAGTTGTTTTTTTTGGCGGGTGTAACTATTTGCCACACGTATGTCATTGCGACTGAGCATAGCGAGAGAGCCCGGACTAACGAAAATGGGTTGGCGGGACCTCGGGGGGATTCTTCTCCCTCCCCAGGGTAAAACTTTTGAATAATGGGTTAAAATGGTGCATTGCTGTTAGGCAGAAACCTGTGCAGTTCCCTCTGGGACCACTGCAAAAGATTTAAGACTACAGGTGTTTGGCAGTAAACCCACTTGGTAGCAGTCTGTACCACACAGATTCACTTGGTAGCTGTGGCTGAGCAGTCAGACTTCCCTCAAGAAGAGTTAGGCAGTATACAGAGCATACAGAATAGGTACAGAGGCACAGTAGCACAAGCAAACACTGACCACAGCTTGTGTAAAAGTATATAATTATTTATTTAAAAGACACACTTGTAAAATTACACTAGCACAGAAAAAGGTAAGTACATTCAAAACACAGTCCTAATTACTATATGTACATCCCTAGTTATTTGTTGGACAAGTCTTAGTTAACACCACTTATTTCCAGACAGAGGTGAGCGCTTAACGTTAGATGGCACTCCAACAAGTTGTTTAAAAAGGGAGGGAAAAGGCAGAATTAAGAAAGCAATACAGCAAAACACTTTTCAGAGAACCACAGTAAGTATTAGAGAAGGCAGTCTATTGAGGAGCAAGGAAGTTCAGTGCCAGGCCCACTTTAGGGAGAGCCAGGCCAAATATGCCCAAGATCACACAATGTCACAAAGTCTCAAAAATCTTTACAGGTGAGTAGAAAAGTTCTGTTAAGCTTAGAAAAGTTTAGTTAGGGTGTCCCAGGCTAACCCAGGTTCGAGAGCCGAGGGCTAAATCTACCCCGTACAATCGGTGGCAAGGGAAGCCGGGCGGAACACAGTACCTTCAAAATGGAAAGGATCCTCCAGCGGTGGCAGTTGTTCCTGGTAGTGGGTGCAAGTTGGGAAGTGGTGAGACGGTTCCGCAGGGCTCCACCGGTGGTGTCGTCGTGGCAGGTCGGCTCAGCTTCTCCCTCTTCGGCTTCTTAGGTCTTCTGAAGTTCCAGTCCCCAAAGCCCTGCTTTTATGCAGCAAACCCCCATTCACCAGTCCTAGCTGTCACTCAAACATGCTAAGTGGTGAGCCGGAGGGCTCACCACTGGGCCAATCACACAAGAGTCCGACTTGAGTTGCCAAGGCAACTCAGTCCAGGGTGCCTAAATCCCCCTCCCACACATCCTGTAGACCCAGACACAGTGGCACAACTTTCAGGTTCAGGGTTACTGAAGTGAACCCAGACGCCATTTTGCCGGCGAGTTCTGGCAAAAAATCCCAACCGGTGAATTAATATTAAATAAATAAACCGGTGGTATCTTTAACATTGCACCAAAAAGTGGTGCATTAAAATCAATGGGAAATCCCATTGGGAAATATTCTGGTGGAATATTTCCGTGGTATCCACTGCCACCAGCCAGAAACTCGGTGAGGGGGGACGGGACAGTACCCCCTCGACAAACAGACCCAGGGGCAATCTAATTGCCCCTACCAGTACTTCCACAGTATGATGGTTTGTACTGGTTCTGTTCACAATTTAAGACTAGTAAAGTCAATGGTGACTTTACATGCCCAGGGAGACAGTAGTCAGTCCCAGGGTATGGAGTCTATGTTTGGGGGTCACTATGACACCCCTGTGTTGCTGCACTGAGGGTGCTGTGTAACACACATACACAAACCAATGATAGCCTATGGGGAGAAATACCCCAAAGCCCATAAGCACATTACAAGTCACAGGAATAGACTTAAATCATGTCCAAGAGTGAGGGTAAAAGAGTCCCACTCTTGGCAGGAGAAGAAAATAAACCCCAAAAATCCAGCAAAGCTGCTGGGGGACTCACTAGGTTAGGAAATTCAGCCTAAACAGAGAATTCTCCCTAACACTCGCCCCCCCCCCCCCAGACTAAGGGACAGGAGGATTTAATCCACTCCTGGATGAACCTCATACCTCTAGTCGATGGCATACATCCTAGAGAGTCCATCAGCATTTTGATGGTGACACCCTGACCTGTGGAGGATGTGGGTAAAAGGCCAACAATGTGGGTAAAAGACCAACAATTGGTTTTGTAGGGTGTAGGGTAAATCATGGAAAATTGTACAATATATGTAAATCACCAAAAGTGCACAGCGCATATCCCAATGCATTATCACGCCCGTCCCTGCAATGTATGCCAGTATTAAAAAAAAAAATTAAAAAAAACATTTGTATGATTCCTGTGCCCATGCATTTCCATGCTGGCACCACCAACATATGCTAGTATGCCCATATAAGACCATACTTATGTTTGCTTTAAGACGTTTTCTATAATATCATTACTGGCACTGGGCACAAAACTGGCTCTGCCAATATATATGCCAGTTCTATGTAAGTACATACTCCTTGGCCATTAAAAGTGACATGTCACAATATGAAAACCTGTCCAGACTGGTTTCAATGTAAGCCAGTCTAGACCCATACAAACACTTACCTTGCTTGATTCATTATAGATGCTCAGTTAATAAAAAGCCATGCAACAGTGAAGAATATACAGGCCGATACACCAACACATCAGTCTAGCGAGGTAACACTACTTATCATGATTGCTTTTTTAAAGCTGCTGAATAATAAATGTCATGCCACAGTAAGCAATGGCTAGACTGACTGCACCAAAATGCAGGTCTAGCCAGGGAATGGCAGACATGTACTTGCCTTTGCCCAAAAATACTAGTAAAACATGTAAATTCAATAAAGAATGTGGCAGAATTGCTCCAGTGATCCCCCGTCCCCCAGGGCTTTAAACACACATGCATCCCCTTTCACCCCCGGGTCACTAGCCTATACATCCCCTCGTGCACTCATTCACACTGGATTCATCACACAGGCAATGACCAAACCCCACGCAGAACATTCAAACACACACTACCATATATATGCTAAGTAGCACAGGTAAGGGTGTAACAGGTCATGGTGCACTAGGTTATCTGAGTCGTTGTTAGTGGTCTACTGCAGCAAAAACAACTACAGAGGCCCCCCTGAACCGCTCAAAGTAAATTTCGACACAATGTAGTGTTGTTTATCTGCACAAAGACCCTAAATCAATTCAACCGAATCTTAATCAGTAAATACATGAAGTCTTGATATGTTAGATCAGAATGTCTGTTCCCAAGATGTGATTTATTGGTCAAATCCAATAGGTCAATAGTTCCATCCAGTCTAAATCCTGTGTTGAGGCTTGTGTAGTGCGGCATGAGCCTCAACAGTGAATTTAGCCCGCATGGAACTTGTTTCATTGGTAATTTAACCTATGATTGTCAAACTGGACATATTACCATGCAATGTCCTGCATTGAATTACAAATACTAAATGGGCAGATCAAGAGGAGGAACCCTTTTGCTGCTATTGCGGCTTTGAATATATTGAAGCTTTCTCACTTGTTAAGTGTTTGAAAGCTGTAACAGCACACCGACTGCACAAGGATTGGGCTGTGCTACACATCACTATTTGTCTTTCCTTATTTATTTATTATTGTCTTAACTGTATAAAACAATTTTTGCAAGATTTTTGAGTCAATTGTCAGATATTGGATACAAAAAATGTGATTACTAATGATATCATGATTCCTCTGTGCAGACTATGTTCTTGGTAATTTTCCAGGAGAGCCATTAGCCACACTGTCCAGGCCCAGGCTTTGAAAATATCTTACAAAGGTGATCATAGTTCTCGTTCTTTTATCGCTCATCAGCTGGTTCCACCAGAATGTTTCGTCTAGCATGTAAGCATCTTTGAATAGGTGACCCATGTGAATTTGTCTGTTAGTGGTTGTACCTTTACACGACAGGAGTAAGTGCCTTATTGTTTCCACAATATCTTCTCTCTTGCAGAATCGACAGTAGTTGGTTATGGAGCTTCCTCTTATCGCTGTTTGTTTTTAGCAGGTTTAATCGGGCTCTTAAAAAGTTGACCCACCCTGCCTCATCCTCAAGACCAACTAGGACCCCCTATGCCAACCTACTCACCGTACCCATGGCAAAAAGAGCAAGAGCAGGTGGTGCCAGCTTCCCCTACCTAGCTGCCCTGCACTGGAATGCCCTCCCCACTGGCCTGCGAGCTGAACTTTTACTCACCGCTTTCCACAAAACCTTGAAAACCACCCTATTCGCCTGATCACCATACCCCTGCCATGACGTCCATGGATATGCTAACTATGCTTGTTTTATGTATAACATGTACTACATCTCTGTGCTCCAATGTTGTAACTTATGCAAAATGTTAGTTTGCTGCAAGTAAAAGTGCCACAATGGCCCTGGGCTGTCTGTGCGCTATATTAATGTAAAAAATAAAATAAATAAATGCCGGTACCGTAGTTCCTCGACCGCCATACTACTTGCTCTGCTCGCGGGTGTCGTTTTACCCGCAAGGTTTTTCCTGGCGAGTGTAACGGCACCCTGGAGCAGAGCACGTCAGATGCACCGGCACAACTCTGCATGTGCTGGTGCATCCGATCTCCCCATTCAGCCCTAACGGGAGGCACTTGATTCCGGCACCCGCAAATGGGCAATTACCGGGTCCACCGAGCTCGGCATGACCCAGTTCTTGCCCATTTGCGGGTGCCAGAAAAAATGTAACTCCGGCGGCAGCCGTGCCCTTAATAAGGGCACGGCAGCTGCCAGAGTTGTAATGAGGCCATTTGAGTTTGGAATTTTAGGGATACCAGACTTAGTTCTCTCATCACTGAGGCCATCAGCGTTGATGATGGTAAGTTCAGTTTTTTTTTCCCCAGTAATACCCTTCTAGTCGTAGCCATATATTATCTGAAATAGCAGGCATCGCTTCTGTGCCATAAGTAATGGCTGGAATGACTTTTGATTTGTAGAAGTTAATAGCAGGTTGCATGGAAAATCAGCCATATTTTGTGTCCATTTTCTTTGTTTGCAATGTTAAACATTTTGTTTTAGCCCGCAGGGATTCTTGTATTGCTGTTTCTTGCGGGTTACAGTTGACCATTTCTCACAAATATGTGAAAGATGTCACCTTTTCCACTTTTTTCCCTTCTATAAACCATCGTCCAGGCTCTTTATGTTTACAGTGTTTATCCATGATCATGATTTTTGTTTTGTTGGTATTTATTTCAAGATCGTGTCCTCTTGTGTATTCTTGTAAGACATTGAGTCTGCTTTGAAGGCCAATGGCCGTTTGATCAAGCAGAATAATATCGTCTGCGTAAAGTAGACAGCTGATTTTGTCATTTCCAAGCTTTGAAGGGAATGCTCTTGAATTGTTTTCGTGGTCCTCAATGTCTCCAGTATAAGCGTTGTATAGGGCTGGAGCTAACGGGCAGCCCTGTTTGACGCCTCGTGAGGTCTTAATTTCTTTTGATAGTTGACCCGCGCCACTAAGGCGTACTCGCATTGAGGTGTTAGAATAGAGACATAGGGCCTCATTACGACCCAGGCGGTAAGTTACCGCCTGGGTCGTACCTTTACCACCATGGCGTAAACTACGTTTACGCCATGGTGGTTGGTGGACTTACCGCCCCATTCCGAGGTTGGCGGGGCGGTAAGTCCCCAATCCCCATTTACCCTTCCCCATTCCCATTTTTGCCCCATAGGGCATAATGGGAGTGGGGAAGGCGTTAATTACGCCACCGTAAATTACGGTGGCGTAATTAACAACAAGGTCCCTTAGCGCCTGGATTTTAACACCTGCTAAAAGCAGGTGTTAAATCCTCCATGGCGCTAAGGGACCTCGGAATCAGGCGGTAAGGGTCGGCGCTGTTTACGCTGCCGTAAACCCCTTACCGCCTGGGTCGTAATGAGCCCCATAATCAGCTCTAGAATTGGGTCAGCGCATCTCCACGTTGTTAGCTAGTCCCATAGCTTTTCACTGTTCACTCGATCAAAAGCTTGGCTTAGACCCACAAATGCCAAAAATATTGCCAAAAATATTCTCGGGCCACCCTCTAAGATCTTTGCCTTCATAATGCTCAACATCAGGATCTTTGCCTGTGTTCCTGAGTTTTTAACAAACCTTGACTGGTATGGATCCAAGCGCCCTGATGATTTCATCATGATTGGAATCTTACCAAAAGCAAGGATCCAAATAGCTTGCCTGGCACATCCAGCAATGCTATATGACGGTAGTTCTCTGGGTTCCCATTTTCGTTCTTCTTGTAGATAGGCACTACATTTGTGGTTTTCCATGAGGTTGGTATGGACTGTGTCCTGACGCAGGTGTCGAAAATGTCAGATATTACCGGGGTCCATAATTCCGGGTTGTTTTTTAGATCTTGATTAGTTATCCCGTCTGGTCCCCGCGCCCGAGACGCTTTTAATTTCTTGATTTTATCTTATCTTCGATCATTGTCGTGATCAATGGTCCAATTTGTGGGTATAGGCTGATTAGCTTTGTGACACCCGTCATTTACTGGTTTCTTGAAGAGGTCCGATAAGTGAGTTACCCATTTATGCTCTCCAATATTGTTTAAGAGTGCTTCTTGAGTGGTGTTAGCACTTGAGTCGATTAGGGACCAGAAGTCTCTTGTTCTTTTTCCACTTAGGCATCTTAACATGGCCTCCGAATCATCTTGATATAAAATCAGTTAAATGTATTTTCTCCAAGCTTTTAGGACTTTGCTTATTTTGCGTTTAGTTTGTTCTTTTCCGTAGGCCGAGTTTTAGCAATTCTTATGTTTTGCCACATGGTTCTGCATTTTTCCACCAGCAACTGGTTCCTGTTATGTAAGTGTAGTTTAGTTTTGTAATTCTTTTCTGCCGGGTTTGTTGGTATGGTTGTAATAACGGTCATTACTCAATTTGCACCAACTCTAGTTTGTTTGTTATGTCACGTTTGACTCTATGGTATTGTAATGCAATGTTTTATATTGCAGTGCTGGTTAGCTTTAGTCTTGTGCCCTGGGTCATAAATTCAATCTGGTGTTCCATGTATTGATTGGTAGTTTTGTTGGTACCACCCAAACTATGGTTAGAATGTTGTGGTCACTGTTGCCTCCCCGATGTTTTTGGGCCCTGTGTGCTTGCCCCTGGACACCCTTATAGTGATGCTGGGCAAGCATACCCCACGCATGCACCCCGCCATCTGAATGTTGCACAATGGGGTCACTGTACCAGCATTGTCCTGATGTGCTCCAGTGATCCCCCGTCCCCCAGGGCTTTAAACACACATGCATCCCCTTTCACCCCCGGGTCACTAGCCTATACATCCCCTCGTGCACTCATTCACACTGGATTCATCACACAGGCAATGACCAAACCCCACGCAGAACATTCAAACACACACTACCATATATATGCTAAGTAGCACAGGTAAGGGTGTAACAGGTCATGGTGCACTAGGTTATCTGAGTCGTTGTTAGTGGTCTACTGCAGCAAAAACAACTACAGAGGCCCCCCTGAACCCTTCAAAGTAAATTTCGACACAATGTAGTGTTGTTTATCTGCACAAAGACCCTAAATCAATTCAACCGAATCTTAATCAGTAAATACATGAAGTCTTGATATGTTAGATCAGAATGTCTGTTCCCAAGATGTGATTTATTGGTCAAATCCAATAGGTCAATAGTTCCATCCAGTCTAAATCCTGTGTTGAGGCTTGTGTAGTGCGGCATGAGCCTCAACAGTGAATTTAGCCCGCATGGAACTTGTTTCATTGGTAATTTAACCTATGATTGTCAAACTGGACATATTACCATGCAATGTCCTGCATTGAATTACAAATACTAAATGGGCAGATCAAGAGGAGGAACCCTTTTGCTGCTATTGCGGCTTTGAATATATTGAAGCTTTCTCACTTGTTAAGTGTTTGAAAGCTGTAACAGCACACCGACTGCACAAGGATTGGGCTGTGCTACACATCACCATTTGTCTTTCCTTATTTATTTATTATTGTCTTAACTGTATAAAACAATTTTTGCAAGATTTTTGAGTCAATTGTCAGATATTGGATACAAAAAATGTGATTACTAATGATATCATGATTCCTCTGTGCAGACTATGTTCTTGGTAATTTTCCAGGAGAGCCATTAGCCACACTGTCCAGGCCCAGGCTTTGAAAATATCTTACAAAGGTGATCATAGTTCTCGTTGTTTTACCGCTCATCAGCTGGTTCCACCAGAATGTTTCGTCTAGCATGTAAGCATCTTTGAATAGGTGACCCATGTGAATTTGTCTGTTAGTGGTTGTACCTTTACACGACAGGAGTAAGTGCCTTATTGTTTCCACAATATCTTCTCTCTTGCAGAATCGACAGTAGTTGGTTATGGAGCTTCCTCTTATCGCTGTTTGTTTTTAGCAGGTTTAATCGGGCTCTTAAAAAGTTGACCCACCCTGCCTCATCCTCAAGACCAACTAGGACCCCCTATGCCAACCTACTCACCGTACCCATGGCAAAAAGAGCAAGAGCAGGTGGTGCCAGCTTCCCCTACCTAGCTGCCCTGCACTGGAATGCCCTCCCCACTGGCCTGCGAGCTGAACTTTTACTCACCGCTTTCCACAAAACCTTGAAAACCACCCTATTCGCCTGATCACCATACCCCTGCCATGACGTCCATGGATATGCTAACTATGCTTGTTTTATGTATAACATGTACTACATCTCTGTGCTCCAATGTTGTAACTTATGCAAAATGTTAGTTTGCTGCAAGTAAAAGTGCCACAATGGCCCTGGGCTGTCTGTGCGCTATATTAATGTAAAAAATAAAATAAATAAATGCCGGTACCGTAGTTCCTCGACCGCCATACTACTTGCTCTGCTCGCGGGTGTCGTTTTACCCGCAAGGTTTTTCCTGGCGAGTGTAACGGCACCCTGGAGCAGAGCACGTCAGATGCACCGGCACAACTCTGCATGTGCTGGTGCATCCGATCTCCCCATTCAGCCCTAACGGGAGGCACTTGATTCCGGCACCCGCAAATGGGCAATTACCGGGTCCACCGAGCTCGGCATGACCCAGTTCTTGCCCATTTGCGGGTGCCAGAAAAAATGTAACTCCGGCGGCAGCCGTGCCCTTAATAAGGGCACGGCAGCTGCCAGAGTTGTAATGAGGCCATTTGAGTTTGGAATTTTAGGGATACCAGACTTAGTTCTCTCATCACTGAGGCCATCAGCGTTGATGATGGTAAATTCAGTTTTTTTTTCCCCAGTAATACCCTTCTAGTCGTAGCCATATATTATCT
Organism: Ambystoma mexicanum; assembly: GCF_040938575.1. Classification (NCBI taxonomy): domain Eukaryota; kingdom Metazoa; phylum Chordata; class Amphibia; order Caudata; family Ambystomatidae; genus Ambystoma; species Ambystoma mexicanum. The sequence goes on from NC_090933.1 coordinate 1,205,065,434, forward strand.
GAAATAGCAGGCATCGCTTCTGTGCCATAAGTAATGGCTGGAATGACTTTTGATTTGTAGAAGTTAATAGCAGGTTGCATGGAAAATCAGCCATATTTTGTGTCCATTTTCTTTGTTTGCAATGTTAAACATTTTGTTTTAGCCCGCAGGGATTCTTGTATTGCTGTTTCTTGCGGGTTACAGTTGACCATTTCTCACAAATATGTGAAAGATGTCACCTTTTCCACTTTTTTCCCTTCTATAAACCATCGTCCAGGCTCTTTATGTTTACAGTGTTTATCCATGATCATGATTTTTGTTTTGTTGGTATTTATTTCAAGATCGTGTCCTCTTGTGTATTCTTGTAAGACATTGAGTCTGCTTTGAAGGCCAATGGCCGTTTGATCAAGCAGAATAATATCGTCTGCGTAAAGTAGACAGCTGATTTTGTCATTTCCAAGCTTTGAAGGGAATGCTCTTGAATTGTTTTCGTGGTCCTCAATGTCTCCAGTATAAGCGTTGTATAGGGCTGGAGCTAACGGGCAGCCCTGTTTGACGCCTCGTGAGGTCTTAATTTCTTTTGATAGTTGACCCGCGCCACTAAGGCGTACTCGCATTGAGGTGTTAGAATAGAGACATAGGGCCTAAGTTACCGCCTGGGTCGTACCTTTACCACCATGGCGTAAACTACGTTTACGCCATGGTGGTTGGTGGACTTACCGCCCCATTCCGAGGTTGGCGGGGCGGTAAGTCCCCAATCCCCATTTACCCTTCCCCATTCCCATTTTTGCCCCATAGGGCATAATGGGAGTGGGGAAGGCGTTAATTACGCCACCGTAAATTACGGTGGCGTAATTAACAACAAGGTCCCTTAGCGCCTGGATTTTAACACCTGCTAAAAGCAGGTGTTAAATCCTCCATGGCGCTAAGGGACCTCGGAATCAGGCGGTAAGGGTCGGCGCTGTTTACGCTGCCGTAAACCCCTTACCGCCTGGATCGTAATGAGCCCCATAATCAGCTCTAGAATTGGGTCAGCGCATCTCCACGTTGTTAGCTAGTCCCATAGCTTTTCACTGTTCACTCGATCAAAAGCTTGGCTTAGACCCACAAATGCCAAAAATATTGCCAAAAATATTCTCGGGCCACCCTCTAAGATCTTTGCCTTCATAATGCTCAACATCAGGATCTTTGCCTGTGTTCCTGAGTTTTTAACAAACCTTGACTGGTATGGATCCAAGCGCCCTGATGATTTCATCATGATTGGAATCTTACCAAAAGCAAGGATCCAAATAGCTTGCCTGGCACATCCAGCAATGCTATATGACGGTAGTTCTCTGGGTTCCCATTTTCGTTCTTCTTGTAGATAGGCACTACATTTGTGGTTTTCCATGAGGTTGGTATGGACTGTGTCCTGACGCAGGTGTCGAAAATGTCAGATATTACCGGGGTCCATAATTCCGGGTTGTTTTTTAGATCTTGATTAGTTATCCCGTCTGGTCCCCGCGCCCGAGACGCTTTTAATTTCTTGATTTTATCTTATCTTCGATCATTGTCGTGATCAATGGTCCAATTTGTGGGTATAGGCTGATTAGCTTTGTGACACCCGTCATTTACTGGTTTCTTGAAGAGGTCCGATAAGTGAGTTACCCATTTATGCTCTCCAATATTGTTTAAGAGTGCTTCTTGAGTGGTGTTAGCACTTGAGTCGATTAGGGACCAGAAGTCTCTTGTTCTTTTTCCACTTAGGCATCTTAACATGGCCTCCGAATCATCTTGATATAAAATCAGTTAAATGTATTTTCTCCAAGCTTTTAGGACTTTGCTTATTTTGCGTTTAGTTTGTTCTTTTCCGTAGGCCGAGTTTTAGCAATTCTTATGTTTTGCCAACATGGTTCTGCATTTTTCCACCAGCAACTGGTTCCTGTTATGTAAGTGTAGTTTAGTTTTGTAATTCTTTTCTGCCGGGTTTGTTGGTATGGTTGTAATAACGGTCATTACTCAATTTGCACCAACTCTAGTTTGTTTGTTATGTCACGTTTGACTCTATGGTATTGTAATGCAATGTTTTATATTGCAGTGCTGGTTAGCTTTAGTCTTGTGCCCTGGGTCATAAATTCAATCTGGTGTTCCATGTATTGATTGGTAGTTTTGTTGGTACCACCCAAACTATGGTTAGAATGTTGTGGTCACTGTTGCCTCCCCGATGTTTTTGGGCCCTGTGTGCTTGCCCCTGGACACCCTTATAGTGATGCTGGGCAAGCATACCCCACGCATGCACCCCGCCATCTGAATGTTGCACAATGGGGTCACTGTACCAGCATTGTCCTGATGTGCTCCAGTGATCCCCCGTCCCCCAGGGCTTTAAACACACATGCATCCCCTTTCACCCCCGGGTCACTAGCCTATACATCCCCTCGTGCACTCATTCACACTGGATTCATCACACAGGCAATGACCAAACCCCACGCAGAACATTCAAACACACACTACCATATATATGCTAAGTAGCACAGGTAAGGGTGTAACAGGTCATGGTGCACTAGGTTATCTGAGTCGTTGTTAGTGGTCTACTGCAGCAAAAACAACTACAGAGGCCCCCCTGAACCCTTCAAAGTAAATTTCGACACAATGTAGTGTTGTTTATCTGCACAAAGACCCTAAATCAATTCAACCGAATCTTAATCAGTAAATACATGAAGTCTTGATATGTTAGATCAGAATGTCTGTTCCCAAGATGTGATTTATTGGTCAAATCCAATAGGTCAATAGTTCCATCCAGTCTAAATCCTGTGTTGAGGCTTGTGTAGTGCGGCATGAGCCTCAACAGTGAATTTAGCCCGCATGGAACTTGTTTCATTGGTAATTTAACCTATGATTGTCAAACTGGACATATTACCATGCAATGTCCTGCATTGAATTACAAATACTAAATGGGCAGATCAAGAGGAGGAACCCTTTTGCTGCTATTGCGGCTTTGAATATATTGAAGCTTTCTCACTTGTTAAGTGTTTGAAAGCTGTAACAGCACACCGACTGCACAAGGATTGGGCTGTGCTACACATCACCATTTGTCTTTCCTTATTTATTTATTATTGTCTTAACTGTATAAAACAATTTTTGCAAGATTTTTGAGTCAATTGTCAGATATTGGATACAAAAAATGTGATTACTAATGATATCATGATTCCTCTGTGCAGACTATGTTCTTGGTAATTTTCCAGGAGAGCCATTAGCCACACTGTCCAGGCCCAGGCTTTGAAAATATCTTACAAAGGTGATCATAGTTCTCGTTGTTTTACCGCTCATCAGCTGGTTCCACCAGAATGTTTCGTCTAGCATGTAAGCATCTTTGAATAGGTGACCCATGTGAATTTGTCTGTTAGTGGTTGTACCTTTACACGACAGGAGTAAGTGCCTTATTGTTTCCACAATATCTTCTCTCTTGCAGAATCAACAGTAGTTGGTTATGGAGCTTCCTCTTATCGCTGTTTGTTTTTAGCAGGTTTAATCGGGCTCTTAAAAAGTTGACCCACCCTGCCTCATCCTCAAGACCAACTAGGACCCCCTATGCCAACCTACTCACCGTACCCATGGCAAAAAGAGCAAGAGCAGGTGGTGCCAGCTTCCCCTACCTAGCTGCCCTGCACTGGAATGCCCTCCCCACTGGCCTGCGAGCTGAACTTTTACTCACCGCTTTCCACAAAACCTTGAAAACCACCCTATTCGCCTGATCACCATACCCCTGCCATGACGTCCATGGATATGCTAACTATGCTTGTTTTATGTATAACATGTACTACATCTCTGTGCTCCAATGTTGTAACTTATGCAAAATGTTAGTTTGCTGCATGTAAAAGTGCCACAATGGCCCTGGGCTGTCTGTGCACTATATTAATGTAAAAAATAAAATAAATAAATGCCGGTACCGTAGTCCTCGACCGCCATACTACTTGCTCTGCTCGCGGGTGTCGTTTTACCCGCAAGGTTTTTCCTGGCGAGTGTAACGGCACCCTGGAGCAGAGCACGTCGGATGCACCGGCACAACTCTGCATGTGCTGGTGCATCCGATCTCCCCATTCAGCCCTAACGGGAGGCACTTGATTCCGGCACCCGCAAATGGGCAATTACCGGGTCCACCGAGCTCGGCATGACCCAGTTCTTGCCCATTTGCGGGTGCCAGAAAAAATGTAACTCCGGCGGCAGCCGTGCCCTTAATAAGGGCACGGCAGCTGCCAGAGTTGTAATGAGGCCATTTGAGTTTGGAATTTTAGGGATACCAGACTTAGTTCTCTCATCACTGAGGCCATCAGCGTTGATGATGGTAAGTTCAGTTTTTTTTTCCCCAGTAATACCCTTCTAGTCGTAGCCATATATTATCTGAAATAGCAGGCATCGCTTCTGTGCCATAAGTAATGGCTGGAATGACTTTTGCTTTGTAGAAGTTAATAGCAGGTTGCATGGAAAATCAGCCATATTTTGTGTCAATTTTCTTTGTTTGCAATGTTAAAATTTTGTTTTAGCCCGCAGGGATTCTTGTATTGCTGTTTCTTGCGGGTTACAGTTGACCATTTCTCACAAATATGTGAAAGATGTCACCTTTTCCACTTTTTCCCTTCTATAAACCATCGTCCAGGCTCTTTAAGTTTACAGTGTTTATCCATGATCATGATTTTTGTTTTGTTGGTATTTATTTCAAGATCGTGTTCTCTTGTGTCTTCTTGTAAGACATTGAGTCTGCTTTGAAGGCCAATGGCCGTTTGATCAAGCAGAATAATATCGTCTGCGTAAAGTAGACAGCTGATTTTGTCATTTCCAAGCTTTGAAGGGAATGCTCTTGAATTGTTTTCGTGGTCCTCAATGTCTCCAGTATAAGCGTTGTATAGGGCTGGAGCTAACGGGCAGCCCTGTTTGACGCCTCGTGAGGTCTTAATTTCTTTTGATAGTTGACCCGCGCCACTAAGGCGTACTCGCATTGAGGTGTTAGAATAGAGACATAGGGCCTCATTACGACCCAGGCGGTAAGTTACCGCCTGGGTCGTACCTTTACCACCATGGCGTAAACTCCATGGTGGTTGGTGGACTTACCGCCCCATTCCGAGGTTGGCGGGGCGGTAAGTCCCCAATCCCCATTTACCCTTCCCCATTCCCATTTTTGCCCCATAGGGCATAATGGGAGTGGGGAAGGCGTTAATTACGCCACCGTAAATTACGGTGGCGTAATTAACAACAAGGTCCCTTAGCGCCTGGATTTTAACACCTGCTAAAAGCAGGTGTTAAATCATCCATGGCGCTAAGGGACCTCGGAATCAGGCGGTAAGGGTCGGCGCTGTTTACGCTGCCGTAAACCCCTTACCGCCTGGGTCGTAATGAGCCCCATAATCAGCTCTAGAATTGGGTCGGCGCATCTCCACGTTGTTAGCTAGTCCCATAGCTTTTCACTGTTCACTCGATCAAAAGCTTGGCTTAGACCCACAAATGCCAAAAATATTGCCAAAAATATTCTCGGGCCACCCTCTAAGATCTTTGCCTTCATAATGCTCAACATCAGGATGTTTGCCTGTGTTCCTGAGTTTTTAACAAACCTTGACTGGTATGGATCCAAGCGCCCTGATGATTTCATCATGTTTGGAATCTTACCAAAAGCAAGGATCCAAATAGTTTGCCTGGCACATCCAGCAATGCTATATGGCGGTAGTTCTCTGGGTTCCCATTTTCGTTCTTCTTGTAGATAGGCACTACATTTGTGGTTTTCCATGAGGTTGGTATGGACTGTGTCCTGACGCAGGTGTCGAAAATGTCAGATATTACCGGGGTCCATAATTCTGGGTTGTTTTTTATATCTTGATTAGTTATCCCGTCTGGTCCCCGCGCCCGAGACGCTTTTAATTTCTTGATTTTATCTTATCTTCGATCATTGTCGTGATCAATGGTCCAATTTGTGGGTATAGGCTGATAAGCTTTGTGACACCCGTCATTTACTGGTTTCTTGAAGAGGTCCGATAAGTGAGTTACCCATTTATGCTCTCCAATATTGTTTAAGAGTGCTTCTTGAGTGGTGTTAGCACTTGAGTCGATTAGGGACCAGAAGTTTCTTGTTCTTTTTCCACTTAGGCATCTTAACATGGCCTCCGAATCATCTTGATATAAAATCAGTTAAATGTATTTTCTCCAAGCTTTTAGGACTTTGCTTATTTTGCGTTTAGTTTGTTCTTTTCCGTAGGCCGAGTTTTAGCAATTCTTATGTTTTGCCACATGGTTCTGCATTTTTCCACCAGCAACTGGTTCCTGTTATGTAAGTGTAGTTTAGTTTTGTAATTCTTTTCTGCCGGGTTTGTTGGTATGGTTGTAATAACGGTCATTACTCAATTTGCACCAACTCTAGTTTGTTTGTTATGTCACGTTTGACTCTATGGTATTGTAATGCAATGTTTTATATTGCAGTGCTGGTTAGCTTTAGTCTTGTGCCCTGGGTCATAAATTCAATCTGGTGTTCCATGTATTGATTGGTAGTTTTGTTGGTACCACCCAAACTATGGTTAGAATGTTGTGGTCACTGTTGCCTCCCCGATGTTTTTGGGCCCTGTGTGCTTGCCCCTGGACACCCTTATAGTGATGCTGCCTGGGCAAGCATACCCCACGCATGCACCCCGCCATCTGAATGTTGCACAATGGGGTCACTGTACCAGCATTGTCCTGATGTGCCAGCTGCCCCACTGATGCTTGTCCCTGTGGATGTGACTGGGCAGGCACAGCGACTACCTCTGCTGTACTTTATTTTGCTTCCACCTTAGGCAGGGATGTGCTGACCACCAGAGTGGGCAGTGTGGGTAGGACAGGAGGAGAGGGGGCCATGATGGGAAGTGGCAAGGAAGGCCCCCCACAGGATGACTGGGGCACAGAGCAGGCACTGGAGGAGGGCACAGCTGAATGTGCCCACGCGCTTACACCACCCGAGAGCAGTGCACGTACAGATGGGACATTGAGACGCACATGGTTTGGTGATGATGTGAGAAGAGCTTGCAAATCACTATCACATCATCACAAATCTCGCCCGTACACCTCCCAATCCCAGCCAGCAGGGTATGCAACATTCAAGAGGTGATCTCTGTGGCCCCAAAAGCAGTCCCAGACTGAGTGGAGGCACCCAGGACGATGGTCACGGCTGCATCAGATGGAGAAGGGACAGGAGGATGGTCAGCTCCCTCTACGGTGCACTGCACATCCTTCTGTACCTGGTCCAGGGGTGCAGCCTGAACACCCTCCTAGATGTCCCACCCAACTCCATGTGCTGGCCTTCATCTTCCTCTTCCTCCGCCACCACCTCTATCTCCCTGGATGACTGCAGAGAGCCTTGCACCCTGGCCCAAAGCCACTGAGGAGGGCCCCTCCACAACAACCTCCTAGGACATACACCTAGCAGCTCTGCCTGATGGAACTAGCGCTCCCCCAAGCCAATTCACCCTCGGATGATGTAGACTCCTGGAGGGCAGGCAGGGGTGGGAGCTTTTGCCTGGTGGCTTTGTCCCTGCCCTTCCGCTCCACAACAATGCCTCTGCCCTCTTCATGAGCTGCAGTAACTGCAGGAAAAAAAACATTGACATCAGTAATCATCATCAATGGATGTCTTGCATAGACAAAATGAACAAGAGGAATCATGCATCATGTCACAACCATGAACTGACACGCAATGCACACATACATGTATGTGCCCTAGCAAACTACATTGAAAATGTGACATGATTGTTGTGTGAAGGCACAATCACAGTCATGACCCATGCACATGTGAACAACGCACATTGTACAGTGCCCAACAACACACCCCTACAACAGGCAACACCACAATACCAATCAACAACCAACACAAGAACAACCTGCAGCCATGGTCATGGAGAGAGCACCAGGGCACCATACCACACAAACACAGTCACCAATGTCCACATGCAACAGCATGATGTGCAAGCAGGCAACATAAACCGCCAACCATGTCTGACTTCAATTTGCACATGTCAGTTGGCCAACCATACTATTATTGCATGTACACACATACACTCTTCTTACAAATCCAGTAGAATGACATGTCACATCCCAGTCATGGAGTCGTCAATGAATGAACCCCACACACATAGGCATCAAAGCACATGGGTCACTATCATCAGAGGTGCCTGCATGGATGCACTGTCAGTTGTGCGACACATAGACTCGGACATCATGCACATCACTCAAATGCCCACAACATAGCATGTCCACATCGGTCATGTCCAAGCACTTGCTCCATGCTCACACACTTCACTTGCACAACAACAACAAGCAATGAATGCACAATCTGGCAATCCTCATGCATATGACAGCATACAATGTCTGACGCCACAAATGGCTTGCATTGGCATGAGTTAGCAATGAAACATGCATGCCACACATACGCTCTAGAAATCTAGAGAATTGTACCACATAGGTACTCATCAGCAGCATCCAGATGACTTTTCCAGGCAACAAGCTGGGAGTGGAGGTCCGGATAGAACTTCTCAAGTACCCGCAGCTGGATCTGGCTGAACCTTTGGTAGCCAACATGGTACACCTGAACGGTGGGTTTTTGTGGAGAGGGCTACCAATACCTTGGTATGGCTGTGGGCCTTGAGGTTGTCCCAGCTTTTCTGGACTGTCTCACTGGGCCAGACTGCCACGCCCTTTGTGTTGATGGCAGCTGTGATGTCATACCAGATAATTTGCCTTGCGTTGGTGCCCAGCTGTGTAGCTCGGTATGATAGGTGCCCATGATCCAATCCACCAGGATGCCAAGCTCAGTGATGGTAAAATTGGCTGCCCTCTGCCTCAACATGGGGGTGCTGCCCTCCCCAGATGACGGGGCAGTCATGGCAGACCCGAGACAGGTATGGATTTTCTGGGTCCTGAGTAGGTGTTGTGGAGCTACGGTGGTGCTGACCGAGTTGAAAGCCTCAGAAAGTACTGAGGATGTGGTTGCAGGGCCAAAACACGAGACAGTGCAGGTTTCAGGAAGGCACTCACCCTTGAGCAGGCAGCAGCAGGGCCAGAAAAGGCAACAGCAGGGCCAGAAGAGGCAACATCTGCAGCAGTTCAGGCAGGAGGAACAGTAGTGTGCGTCTTGCATCCGCAGCAGCCGATAGCAGAGTAAAGACCCTTAATGCGTAAGTTACGTCCTGCGTGTGGTGATGCTGTGCACCTACATGACATGCCTAAGCGGCTGACAGCAATGACCCTGTAACATAAGTCAAGCGACGTGCATCACTAGTTGTGCGCATAAATGTAATGATCTGGAAGACTTATGAAGTTGTATGTGTATTTGTACAAAATCATTACCTTCAGACATTGCATACCCATTTTTCTTTGGGGGGGTGTTTGCCTCTGCAAATCCGTGTTTTTCTTTGTGTACTTTCGGAGGCATACAGTATGTTGCATCCACAATTTTGTATGTCTGTGTGCCTTTGAGTATGCATATGACTCTTACTTGACGGAAGCTTTCTGGGTACCGCGTACACATTTGTTATTTTTGGGGGTGCCACTGTGTATCGCGTATTGCTTTTTAATTTATTAGAAGCTTTCCGGGTACCGCATACACATTTTTTCTTGATTCCAGGGTGCCATTGCGTATCGCGTATCATTTTATTTCCATTTTGGTGTACATTTGAGCCTTGCTGGATCACACATCTATGTCGTTCATCTTGCAGACTGTTACCTGACTCATATTGCCCAGGACAATAACTTGGTGTGCCTTCCATTCATCCGTGACACCTATGCCATGAGTGTAAAGGCCGCAAGAGGGTAAGGGGTCAGGCAGGGTTGGGGTGGGGAACGTGGTGGTGAAACATCTGCCCCAGCCTTAGGTGGTCAAGGATGTGGTGAGGAGACACATGCCCCAGGCCCAGGGGGTCAGAGATGTGGTGTGGAGACACCTGCTCCAGCCCCAGGGGGTCAGGGAGGTGGTGTGGAGACACCTGCCCCAGCCCTCGGGGTCAGGGACATGGTGTGGAGACAACTGCCACAGCCCCAGGGGGTCTGGGACATGGTGTGGTGACATCTAACCCAGCCCCAGGAGGATACGGCAAGCCCCAGTCCACAGGTGACCTGGCAACAGGATGCCAACATCGTTCCAGTCATTCAGGGGCAGCTCCAACACCCTGTGCCACTCGAGGCAAGAGGGTCTCCCTACACTGCATGAACAGGCTCCACCCCAAGACACGGCACAGGACACTGGTCCAGAGAGGAAGAAGAACTTCACTGATTAAGAGCTACAGGTCCTCATTGACTATGTGACCCATCGCTATTGAGATATGTGCCTGTATGCAGGGAGCACACATACAGCCGCACAACATTTGGTGCTTTGGCAGCTTGTCATGAAACAGAAATATGCCTTAGTAGTGGAGATGTGCAATGCTGAACAGGTTCAGAAGCGCTGCAATGATCCCACCCGATGCACCAAGCAAAAGTTGAGTGTCAACCTGTCCTCTGCACTGACAACAGAAGGGGGTCCATCAGAGGAGAAGCAACTGACAACGCACAAAGAGGTCATGAGCCAATTCATCCTCCTTGAACAGATGCAATGTGTGGGAGGCCTGGAGAATTATGAGGACGCCTCAGGTGAGTGTCTGTCATTTGCCAGTCATGCATCACCCACATCATCTCTGTATTGGCACATGTGGCTGCATTTGTATGACAGCCCTGGGTAAAGCATGTCCTGTGATGTACAGGCTCATGTCAAATGGCCATCATACTGGGAGTACCACATGTGGCTGACATTTGTGGCACATGTCTGTGGGACAAGATACATCCCCCACAGGGTACTCCCCCAGTACATGTGCACCATGTGACACCTTGTGGTGTTCCCAGAGTGAAGTTAAATAAGTGTCCACAGACAACATCCACAGTGACTCAATTCCTGTGTCAACTAATTGTGATGCCTGCTCTCTCTTACATGCCCACACTGTGGGACCACTCCATGGGGCCTCTCCCCTCACCCTCTTTTGGCTCAGTGGACCTTGTTTACATCACCCAATCCAATATCCCTCTCTCTGTACTTCACATACCTTGACTACATGGCACACTTTCGGCTGTACCTACTCATGCGCTACATCAATTTCCACATCTTCCTGCAGGTCCTCAGTGTATCCAGTCCTAGACGTAATTAGTGTGTCATGTGTTGACCGTGGTGTTGTCTGTATATGTGGATGCATGGCTGTTCCCATCTGATGTCATTGAAAATGAAAATGTCACGTGTGCATTACATTTCCCTTGGTATGTATGGCGACTTGACAGTAGAATGGCACCTCAGTGTGCGTTAACACCACTGTTGAATGCCAATGTGCATACGGCTGGCATGTACATGATGGGTAGAGGTGGGGTCACTTGTCAGCAGATGCCATGCATCTGTTGCATCCTGGACCAAGTGTGTAAATTCACAATGTCTGATGGATGTGTCCCCTGCCATTTCTTGTCAGAGTGCACTTTGACGCATATGTGCATTGTTGAACATGGATCAATATGTCTTTCTCTGTCCATGTGTAGATGAGGGTGCACCAGATGCAGAGGAGGAGGGGAGGAGAAGGAGGACAAGTTGATGGTACGTCACTCAACCAGTGGGGAACGTGGTGTGGAAGTCCTTGAGAACCCACCGGTGCTCCAGACCATCCTGAGTGATGCTTCAGTTTCTTCGGACTCTTCTGATGTCTGATGCTGAACCTGATGTGCATACCACAAAGAGGGAAAAGGTGAGGGGCCTAATGGCTGGATCAGGTGGGGTCCGTGAGTCTACAGTGGGGCAGCTGGCTTCTCAAGACCAGTAAGTGGTTATCCCCCTGTCTGCAGTGGTTATGACTACAAGGTCACCCTCCTATGATTTGGCTTCAGGTCCTGAGGCTGATATCCAAAGATGGGTTGCAGACCTGAAGCCATCAACAGGAGCAACACAGCAATGGGCATGTAACCTTGCATCTGCCCACCGTGGGCCCCGCACACGTGGGGACGTGTGCAGTCTAGGGACACAGAGTGGGAGCAGCAAATGTTGCGTGCCGCCCTCCGACATAGGAATATGTTGGAACAGATATCTGAGGGGATAGATAAGATGGCCAAGTCCATGACCATGCCAGTGTTCTGGGTAGAGCAACAGCTACAGTCATGTGGTACTCATGCCGCTCCCACAGACTGCACATTAGGCCAACAGACTCATCTTCAGGCACACTGTGAAGCCCTGAGGCGTGAACCTTTTGCCATGAAGACTGCTATCCATGATGAACACTCAACCACTAGGACACTGATCCATGAGGAGATGGATGACTTCAGGCAGACACTCTTCGAGCAACTCAATGCATCATGGGTGAGTGCGCATACAGACTCTGCAGCCATCTGTGAGGAAATGAGACATCCCCAACCTCACTTTGCTCTTGCATTCTACTGTGTCACGGCTGGACGCGGCCAGTGAAGACCCGGCCTCAGCACTTACTGGTGTAACTCCAGGAGGGCATGTGCAGGTAACATTGGGTTGAGTGAATCTTAAGACATGTGTGCTTTATGAATGATTGTGAAATATGGCAGTTGTAATGCATTGTCCCATGTTTTTGCAGTGCTACAGAATCATGCAGTGATTGCACTCCATGGGAGGTCAACCATTCACACTTTTGCATCCCTAGTCCCCATGCCTTCTGCCACGCACTGGCCCTCCTCTCATGCATTTGGAGGCACAGTTCCTGGTGGTGGTGATGAGGGAATCACATCATGACAGCTCAGTCAGCAATTAAACATGTACCATGCCTCGCTTGTACTGTCGGTGTTATTGGTCACCAGGGTATTTGCACGCAGCACACATCTTGACATACTGGTGGCTTAACCTTGTGTCTTGGGAAATGCCTTGGCAGATGTGTGTCTGTACACATGCATGTGTGTGTTTGTGCAGTTACACTTCTATGTGCGTGCATTGTTTGTGTGGATGCACTTAGATCATTGATGCCATAATTGCAAGTGAATGAACCGCACTATACACACTTTACCCATTAGCATTGTTTCATTGAGTCTGGATGTACGTACTGATTGATGGCATGCATTCACTGTGCATCTGTATGACCAACCATGATAATGTGTCCTTATTGCCACCCTTCCAATCCCCCTGTCCACATGTGTTCTACCATGCCCAGCAGGGGTACTACTTCTGCACACTTCTCTTTGACCCGTGCCACTTCACAATCCACTCCCTTCTACTCTTCCATGACCTGCCCAGATTTGCACTGCTTGTCCCCATGCCCTCTGTCACGCACTGGCCCTCCTCTCATGCATTTGGAGGCACAGTTCCTGGTGGTGGTGATGAGGGAATCACATCATGACAGCTCAGTCAGCAGGTAAACATGTGCCATGCCTTGCTTGTACTGTTGGTGTTATTGGTCACCATGGTATTTGCACACAGCACACATCTTGACATACTGGTGGCTTAACCTTGTGTCTTGGGAAAAATCTGGACAGATGTGTGTCTATACACACGCATGTGTGTGTTTGTGCAGTTACACCTCTATGCGTGTGCATTGTTTGTGTGGATGTGCTTAGGTCATTGATGCCATAATTGCAAGTGCATGGACAGCACTATACACACGTTACCCATTAGCATTGTTTCATTGAGTCTGGATATACGTACTGATTGATGGCATGCATTCACTGTGCATCTGCATGACCAACCATGATGATGTGTCCTTACTGCCACCATTCCAATCCCCCTGTCCACATGTGTTCTACCATGCCCAGTAGGGGTACTAACTGTGCACACTTATCTTTGACCTGTGTCACTTCACAATCCACTCCCTTCTACACTTCCATGACCTGCCCAGATATGCCACTGTTGAACATGTGCCACACACATTGATTCTCATGTATCATCATTCTCCGCTGCAGCGCTTCATGATGTAGACTATGGACAATCATTCTGGACTCTTGTGTGCATTGACTCCACAGGACATGTTTGCCACACTTGATGCATGTTGGGTTAGACAAATATGCGCATGGGTTCCCATGAATGACTGGTTCTGTGTTACACAATGA